>NC_082708.1:103600325-103927200 GCF_030144855.1 Hypanus sabinus | reverse complement strand
TAAGGATTTATACTAGGGATAACCTGCTGGGTTATCCTCCCAGATGGTAGAAGCTGCAGCCTAAGGAACACTTCATAGTGAAGCTTTGATTTTCTCTTTGTGACACGTGCTACAGGTGGTGGACTGGTGGTGGAAAAGTGTAAATAATTAGATTAGAGGATGAATGCAAGATAAATGCTTTGTCTTGTTTGGTTTCTTGAGTATTGCTGGAAATGGACTAATCTAGACAACTAGATGATGTACCATCACATTTCTGATCTAAGCCTTGTGGATGATGATAACTGAGGAGATGAGTCTTTTCAGTCTGCTTGCTCTTATAGTCATAGAGCTGTGTTTAGTGTTTTTTATCAGTAGCGATACTTAGGATGTAGTTGTGGAGGGCTCAGTGACAGAAATATAATTAAATTGGAAATTAGGTCCCTTCTTGTCAAGGATGGTCACTGTGTGGTACTTCTGAGGCAAAATATTACTTGTCATTCATCAGCCTATACCTTAACATTTATGTCTATGTCTTGTTGGATGCAAGCATACACTATCTCATTATTTGAGTAACTGAAAATTGTTTTAATTAGTATTGTGATATTATTAGCAAACATTATTTCCGGAAGTAAGTGAAGACAGTTAAATCTATAATGGTACCTTGGGAAAATGGTCCATTACCCCAGGGCTATTCCCTGAGGCAGGAATGTTTGACTATCATAGCCATATTCACACTGCCATGAATGACATCAGCCAGTTGATAATTTGCCTCGATTCCAATGTTTTCAATTTGACCAGGATCCTTCTGGCATGAACAGTTAAACATCGCTTTGATCTCAAGGGCATCATTCCCACCTCATTTCTGGAATCTGACTTTTTCTTTGCTTATATTTGAACCAAAGCTCCTCTGATGTTTGGAGCTGAGTGGTGCTGGTAAAACCATATTATCCATCTCTGCACAGATCATTTGTAAATGCTGTTCTGTAGCACTATGGGTGACAGCTTTCATATCTTTGTTCATAATTGGGCATGAACTGGCAATTGGTAATTATTTAGGTTGCATATGGACTGCATTTACAGGTGAGGCGTACCTGAGCAATTCTTGAGATGATCATGTTATCTCAATATTACTTCTATACTGGAATAATTTGGCTGGAGCTGTGCCTGTGTCTGAAGGCTCCTGTCCTCAGCACTTCAGCTGAGGCGTCACTAAGGCTGAGCGCCTCAGCCCAGAGTAAACAGCATTCTAATCATTTCTTCATTGTGACCTCTTCAGTGCTTCTCTGCAGTTAATCAGTGTAGTAAACATGCAGCTTCTCATAAGAACAGATGTCCTCACGTGACATTAAAAATGCTGAAGTTATTGTTTTTGGTCCCCACCAAAAATGTTAATGATTATTTTAGGGAAAGTTAGTCTCCATTCAGTATGCCTCTCTATTGTCTCTCATTCTCTGCACAAGTACTAATGTTAAATTTTCAATCACCAATCACCGGACATGCACTGTGGTCCCCAGCACCTATTGTCATAGTTTCACTGCCTGGGATTTCATGATGAACGCATGGCCCACCTACTTTTGTGGATTTGTCTGTTACATTAATCCAAGGTCAATCTGTCTAAATTACCCATAGTTCCAATGATGTCGGGGTGGAGATACGTCTCTACCAAAGGAGGCGCTCTTTCCCTCTGCTAGCCTGCAGGTCACCCTTGGGCAAGGTGTAGTACTTGCATAGCCCTCCAATCAGGGTCATGTGAAGCCACGAAAGCAGGAGGTGAATGGTCACATGAGCAGCTGGTGCATAGCATAAATTCTGGTTATGCAACCACTGACTGTAGGCAGATAATCTCTGAAGAGTATTGATGATGAATGGGGTCACCATCTTGTAAAGACACTGCCCAGAAGGCGGCAATGGCAAATCATTTCTGTACAAAAATTTGCCAAGAATCATGGTCAAAGACTATGATCACCTATGTCAAATGACATGGCACATAGTGATGATGATGATCCGATCTCCCTGTTCTGAGCTGTTGCTTAGCCACAATCCATAAGCGCTCTGCTCCTATTCCATCAAGTACTTGATTTTATAATTATTGGGCTGGTTTTACTGCATCCGCTTACTGCTAGGAATCAGAATCAGAATTAAAACCAGGTTTATTATCACTGACATATGTCATGCAAATTTGGTTTTGCAGCAGTGGTGCAGAGCAATGTACTAAAATTATATAGTATGTAAAGAGAGCAAAATAATGAGGTACCATTCACAGTTCATGGAGCATCTGATGATGGAGGGGAAGAAAGTATTCCTGAAACATTAAATGTGTATCTGCAGTCCCCTATATCTCGTTCTGTTGCTAGTAATGGGAAGGGGCCATGATCTGAATGCTGAGGATTCTTTATGATGGATGCATCACCTTGTGACAATGCCCTCAGTTACTGCCCATGTTGGATCTGGCAGAGTTTACATCCCTCTGCAGCTTTTTCTGATCCTGTGCATTGATGCATCCATACCAGGCAGTGATGAAATCAGTCAGGACACTCTCCACAGTGCACAGAACATAGAGCATAGAACAATGCAACACCATACAGGCCATTTGGCCCACAATGCTGTGCTGACCCTTTAACCTACTCCAAGATCAATCTAAACCTTCCCTCTCTTATAGCCCTACATTTTTCCTTCTTCCATATGCTTATTGAAGAGTCTCCTAGATGACCCTAATGTACTTGTCTCCACCATCATCCCCAGTAGCACATTCCATGTATTTACCACTCTCTGTGTAAAAACCTAACTCTGACATCACTTTCCAAACTTGATAAACTTATTTCCCCTCATATTAGCTATTACTGCCCTCAGAAAAATTCTCTGCCTGTCCACTCTTTCTATGCATCTTTTTCTGTGCAGCTCCATCAAGTCCTCTCTCCTCCTCCTTCACTCCAAAGAGAAAAGCCCAAGCTCACTCAGCCTAAGCTCATAAGACTTGCTCTCTAATCCAGGCAGCTCCTGATAAATTTCCTCTGCACTTTCTCTAAAGCTTCCATATCCTTTCAATAATGTGGCAACCAGAGCTGAACATGATACTCCAAATGTGCTCTAACTCAAATGTGAGTTTTACAGAGCTGTAACATTACCTCATGGCTCTTGAACTCAATCCCGAAATGAATGAAGGCCAATGCAGCATTGGCCTTCTTAACCACCCAATCAACTTGCATGGCAACTCCATCTGCCAATTCTCAGCCCACCTCAGCATCCTGTTAATATACCTTTGTAATATATGACAACCTTCTACATCTGCAGACATTTGCAAGAGTGTCTGGTGACATACCAAATCTCCTCAAATCCCTAAGCAAACATAGCTACTAGCTACTATGTTGGGTCCAGGATTAATCCTCTGAGATGCTGACACCCAGGAGCTTGAAGCCACTCACCTTTTGAACTGCTAAACCCTTGATGAACACTGCTGTGTATTCTCCCAATTTCCCCTTCCTGAAGTCCACAATCAATTCCTTGGTTTTACTGATGTTCAGTGCAAGCTTATTATTACTCTACCACTCAACCAACCAATCTATCTCATTCCCAAGTGGCTCTCCATCACCATCTGAGATCCTGCCGACAAGTGTTGTTTCAACAGTGAGTTTATAGACCTATGAGGGCAGCAGTAAGAGCTTGAGAGGACTTAATGCTTTTAATACCCACTCAATGTATTACCCATTTCTGGATATGGAGGACTGACTGTAGTCATCCTCCCCATTGATGAGGTGCCTCATGAGGTGGAGTTGCCCATGATGTAAATCTCTGATGGAGTCTGGAAACAGTTTAAACACATCTAAAATAAGATTTAACAAATTAAAAAATAAACATGCATAAAACAGCCTTAAAGTACTAAATGCAAAGCAATCGCAATGTGAGATAAAGTGAGCTCTGCAGAAAAATGCTTATGCTCATTTTTTTCAGGTCCATAACCCAATCAGATGGTGACGGTCATGCATTTTACAGTTCTGGTTAACACAAAGCAAAGGAGTTGATATGCATCTCATATTAAATTCCTCTGCTTGGTTCTGAGTCCAACAGCAAAGCAGGAAGTTTATTACACTGGTAATCTGACCTCTGAGTTGTTTCTGACTTCCACCTTTCAATGCAACTTTGTGGAAGTCAGATAAATAGCAAAGGATAACTGATGTCCCTAGGTAAAGTTGAGTACCATATGGCTGAAAGTCTCCTTTAAGTCTTTGCCCTCTCTTTCACTTTGACTTCCTTAATCTTTCGTTCTCATAAGCTTTTGAAAACTCTCTTCATCCAGATCTGGCCACCTAATTCTTTTTCTGTTCTTTCAGCTGTGGTTCTGACTACAGCTGCCATGGTTTTAGCCTCTGGAGCTGTAATCCGGAGACTCAATCTTTCCACATCTCTCTCTTTTAAGATTGTCTGAAAACAGCTCTTTCATGATCATTCTATTACCTCCTTGTTGGTCGGGTTTTGTTTTTTTTTAATGTTTATGTTCCTGTGAAATCTCTGAGAGCATTTGTCTGAGATTAAGGCAATGAGCAAATAAGAGTTGCAGTTGTTTTTATCTGAGAAGCAGAATTTAGAAAGTCTTGGCTTTTCAGGTTATATCTATTTCTGGTATGGACTGATTGTCATTACTGGCCACTTGTCTTGATTGGAAACAATATTTTTTTATGTCATTGTGGTCTGTTTGATTTGTGTTTTTTCTGCAATGATATTAATGTGCATTTAGTTTTTCTTTCTTATTTTGTTTCTGAATGTTCTCTACCACTGTAGAGGACTTCCCATTTGAAGGTTTCCATGGTGAATTCTTTTGTCTATTTTATCCTGTGCAAAGGAAGGGAGTGCTGAGAATTCTAGTTCTGGGTACAATTGGAAATCAGAATCAGAATCAGATTTAGTTTCACTGGCACAGGTCATGAAATTTGTTGCTTTGCAGCAGCAGTACATTGCAATATATAATAATTAAAAACTATGAATTACGATAAGAAATGCATCTTCAAAAATTAAATTAGAACACTAAAACAATAACATAATATTGAGGTGGTGTACATGGGTTCATTGTCCATTCAGAAATTTGATGGCTGAGGGGAAGAGGCTATTCCTAAAACATCGTGTTAACCATAGTTATGTAAACAATTCTATAGCAATAATTTTTTAGCTTGTTCTATCAATTCTTAAATTAAAAATTTCTTATTAGATTATGATACTTTTCTGAATCAGAATCAGGTTTAATATCACAGGTGTGTGTTATTAAATTTGTTGTCTTTGTAGCAGTGGTACAATGCAATACATAATAATTGAAAAAAAGAATTACGGTAGGTATACATATTAACTAGTTAAATTAAATAAGTAGTGCAAAATAGAAATAAAAGAGCAGTGTGGTAGTGTTCATGGGTTCAATGTCCATTCAGAAATCAGATGCCAGAGGGAAAGAAGCTGTTCCTGAATCATTGAGTGTGTGCTTTTGGCTTCTGTATCTCCTTCCTGATGGTAGCAATGAGAACAAGGCATGACCTGGGTCCTGGGGGGTTCTTAATGATCAACGCTGATTGTTTGAGGCATTACTCCTTGAAGAGGATATTACGGAGGCTAGTGCCTGTGATGGAACTGACTAAGTTTACAACTCTCTGAATCTTACTTTGATCCTGTGCAGTAGACCATTATACTAGACAGTGATGTGGCCAGCTTGAATGGGACATCTTTAGAAATTTGAGAGTGTTTTTGGTGACATACCAAAATTCTTCAAGCTCCTATTTAAATTCAGCTGCTGTCGTGCCTTCTTTGTAGCTGTATCAATTTTTTTGAAAGATTATTTACCAAAAAAGTCAAAATATGGAATTATTCACATCAAGCAAACATGAACCACAACTCACAACACAAGTAAGCAATGTCAGACAGTCAAAACAACTGACAGGTACTACGACAAGAATAGAATGTTTTGACTAGATGGTGTCGGCATTCAGGGGGCCAGCGGTTTATTAACAATGAGCTATCCACTTCAGTTCCGTGTTTATTGCTACAAGTTATAACTTGGAACACTGACACTGTAAATGCATTGAAGCTTTAAAGTGTTTCAAGATAAAGCTTATTGTGCATTTATCATTTAGAAAATCTATGGGTTACATTCAATAACATATAATTAATTACAAGGTATTTCACGATTATATTAACATAGTGTTGAGTGGGGTGGAGATACATCGCTACCAAAGTGCTGAAAGGCACTCCATCCCTCCGCTAGCCTGCAGGTCACCCTTGGGCAAGGTGTAGCGCCTGCTTAGACACCTGATCAGGATCATGTGAAGCCATGGGAGCAGGTGGTGGACGGTCGTATGAGCAGCTGATGTTTATCACAGATCCCGGTTATGTGACCATTGCTGCCAGGCAGACAACCTCAGAAGAATTTTGATAATGGCTGGGGTCACCTGTCTTGTAAAGACACTGCTCAAAAGGAGGCAATGGCAAACTAGTTCTGCATAAAAACTTGCCAAAGACAAATCACGTCCTCCATCATCACCTGCATAATAATGATGACGATTAACATAGATTTCAAAATTATATTAGCTTAATTCCAAAATTATTTTAACATATAAAAGAAAACTCCATTTGTGCAGCAACAAAGGCTATGTGCGCAGGAGTGTTTCAGCTACTACGCAGTTGCGCTCCCACTCAGCTTAGATGGAACAGTGAAGCTGACTCACCGTTGGCTGCTGAGGAGATCTAGCCAGTGTGGTGTCAACAACAAACGTGATGGTGTAGTTTGAGCTGAGCCTGCAAGTGCAGTTGTGAGTCAGCAGCGGGCTCAGAACACCAGTGCTCAGAATGTTAACACTTCAGATGTTGCTGCCAACTCATACTAACTGGGGCCTTTCCATCAGTAAGCCTAAGATCCAGTTATAGAGAGTTGTGATCCCACTGAAGACAGCTTACCCACCAGCCTCAGAGCGATGGTAGTGTTAAAAGCCAAGCTGAAGTCAATGAACAATTTCCTGGTTCATTTTCTAGGTGCGACATGATACAGTGGAGTACCAAGGCTATAGTATGATCAGTGGACCAGAATGAGCAGTAGGTGAACTGCAAAAGGTCCAATGCAGCTGGAAGGTGGAATTCTGTATGGCCCTGTACCAGCTGCTCAAAGCATTTCACGATTGGTGAAGTCAGTGGTATTGGGCAGTAATCATTTAGGCCAGTTACCATTGTTCTCTTGGACTCAAGAATGATGGTGGCTGCCTTGAAGTCTGCAGGGACAGTGGACTGCATCAGAGAGAGATTCAGTGTGTTCATTACGACCTCTGCTAGCTGGGATGCACCGTCTCTCAGCACCTGACCAGGTATGTTGTCCAGACCCGTAGCTTACCCTGCCTAGGATCTTCCTCAACTTGGCTGCTATCAGACAAGGTGTCTGTTTCTCGGGAAGATGGAGTATTTCCTTGTTATCTCATCATTGAATGCCTCAAAATGTGTACAGAAGGGATTCAGCCTAACAGGGAGGCATTGCTATCATTAACGTAAGGTGGACTTGTAACCAGTAATGGTTTGTGTACCATGCTGTATGCACTGTGAGTCCCTCGTGTCACAATTTGCTGTGTGTACTCACACTTTGCCTTTCTGTTGGCACAGAAGATCATGGCTCTTGCTGACCTTGGAGCTGTCCAGTCCCAGGTCTGAAGGCAATGTCCCAATCCCAGAGTAGTGCACTTGCCTCTGCAGTAAGCCATGGTTTTTGGTTTGCTCTGTGTAGTGTTCAATCATGCACTTTCCTGGGTAGCCAGTCACCGATCCCACATATTCAACAATATTGACGTGATGATCATAGGTAGCCACCTCCCTGGATGTGCTCCAGTCCATGTTTTCGAAGCAGTCGTACAGTGCTGAGGCGGCATCTTCTGGCTATGTCCTGATCTCCTTGTTTAACCAATGGCCTGGTTGCAGGGATTAGCAACATGGACATGTGGTTTGAGTAACTGAGGTGAGGGTGGGATATTCTTAATATAGCCACTGTTGTACCTTCTTGTGATTGCATGAATATACTGGGCCCAGGGTAGATCTTCAGAGATGTCGGCATCTCTGATGTTGACTTGAAACTGCTCACCCATTCCGCTGCAATCCCTCGATGAGGACTGGTGTGTGTCCCCTCAATGTCCCATTGCTGAATTCCACAATCAATCAATTCCTTGTCCCCTTCCCCTTCCTGAAGTCCACAATCAATTCTTTAATCATTTAACATAGGTGACTGGAAAGTTCATAACAATGTTTCTGTTATGTTTGGGTGCAACGGGACGTTGCTTTCATAATAAATCTAAAATTATCAGTTGAGATTTTATAATATAATTTTGCACATTTATTTTGCTCGATTGTTTAACATTTTTAGTTCTGTTATTTAATCATGAAGAAATGATGGATTTGCAAGAGTCCAGTGCTCATTGCTTTTACTCATTCCAAAAGTCTGCCTAACCCAAGCATAGCTGTTTCCATGGTTTTTCTAACACTCAGTTATTCCACTGATTCATGCTCAGAATGGGAGAGAATTGTCTATTCTCTCATTTGTATCTGAAGGGTTCCTAGCAGCATTGGGCTAGCGAAATTCACAATTCTGGCTAGGAACAGCTGAATGCTACAATTGATCTAGAAACAAGAGTAAGTTTGTAAGAAATTGTGCCAGCGCCTATGGGAAAAGAAGGCTTTAGGGACAATTAGAATCCTGGCTGTGTGCTAATATTGTCACTATTTTAATGGCCACTGCAGGTAAATTTTACTACGTTGCTAAAAAGAACTTAGTAAAATAAGTTTACTGATCCATTATCTGCTAGAACATCAGCCACTCATGCACAGGACTGTCTAGTTTTATCACTGGGCATCACTAATGGCAAATCAAGATTTAGCAATCCAGATCACATCCATCTTAAACTACAAACATAGAAACTAAAAGTGAAAAAGAAATTATAATGGGGATAGCTAAATCAGGACACAAACATGGCGCCTATGGTTTCCTTTTATGGGATATTGAAAATCAGGTTTAATAACATTGGCATATGTTGTGAAATTATTTGAAATAATAGAGAAAAGCGTGAATTACAATAAGTATTTATATACAGTATATTAAATAGTTAAATTAAATAAATAGTGCAAAAATAGAAATAAAAAAAGTAGTGAGGTAGTGTTCATAGGTTCAATGTCCATACAGAAATGGGATAGCAGAGGGGAAGAAGCTGTTCCTGAACTGTTCAGGCTTCTGCCCTGGGTGATGGGGCTCCTTAATGATGGATATCACCTTTTTGAGGCATCGTTCTTTGATGATGCTCTGGATGCTATGGGGGCTAATGCCCATGACGGAGCTGACTAAGCTCTGCAGCTTTTTTGATCCTGTATAGCAGCCCCCACCACCCCCACCAGAGGGGATGCAGCTAGTCAGAATGTTCCCCAAGATACATCTGTAGAAATCTGTGAGCATCTTTGATGACATTCTAAATCTCCTCAAACTTAATGAAATATAGCCACTGTCTTGCCTTCTTTGTAGCTGCATCAGTGTGTTGGGTCCAGGATAGATCTTCAGAGATATTGACACCCAGAAAATTGAAATTACTCATTCTCTCCACTTCTAATCCCTCAATGAGGCCTGGGGTCTGTTACCTCATTTTACCCTTTCGGAAGTCCACTATCAGTTAAGAACATGTCTTTGAAACCTAACCTTATTTGAAGAATACCTAAAAATGTTAAGCCTTAAAATGCTCTAAAAATTAAGATAAAAAGCACAAAAATGTTTTAAAACTGCAGATGGGTTCTGATGCATGGTATGTGAAATTATATATGAATCAGTTGATATAGAATTCAAATATAATGCACGTCAGGGAGAGAATATTTGCACCACGTGTTTAAATTTACAGTACAGATGATTTTGTGCTTCATTTATTTTGATGGTCATTTAAACACAAGAAGTCAAGTTTTCTAATTGTGAAACCCAGGCACTCAGTTAAATGGAACATTGCACAGTGACCCAAATTTATTAAGATTAATAGCACGTCTGCATTTTAAAATGTACTTGTTTTCTAATTTAATAGTTATGAAGATTAAATGACATTGTAATTATATTTTACAAGAAAATAAAGAATATAAATTACAATAATTATCTACTGTATAAGATTTGTAAAATTTGTGTTCATTTGGCACACAGGTAAGTAACACAATCCAAATTCCAAAAATAAT
Organism: Hypanus sabinus; assembly: GCF_030144855.1. NCBI lineage: Eukaryota > Metazoa > Chordata > Chondrichthyes > Myliobatiformes > Dasyatidae > Hypanus > Hypanus sabinus. The sequence continues at coordinate 103,917,018 of NC_082708.1, read as the reverse complement.
AATTATATTGCTTGCTCCAGAATCTTAGCGCGTGAATGAGAAAATGTTATTGTGACAGAGATCAAACCTTTAGATGTTAGCAAATGAAAAAATGGTACTGGGTAGGGAGGCAAGAAGATGTCTTTGGATGAGAAGAGGTTGGATGATATGTAAGTACAAGTATATAGATTTTAGCAAGGCATTTGATAAGGTACCCCATGCAAGGCTTATTGAGAAAGTAAGGAGGCATGGGATCCAAGGGGACATTGCTTTGAGGATCCAGAACTGGCTTGCCCACAGAAGGCAAAGAGTGGTTGTAGACTGGCCATATTCTGCATGGAGGTCGGTTACAGTGGTGTGCCTCAGGGATCTGTTCTGGGACCCCCACTCTTCATGATTGTAATAAATGACCTGGATGAGGAAGTGGAGGGATGAGTTAGTAAAGTTGGGTGTGTTGTGTATAATGAGGGCAGTCAGAGGTTACAGCAGGACATTGATAGGATGCAAAATTGGGCTGAGAAGTGACAGATGAAGTTCAACCCAAATAAGTGTAAGGTGGTTAATTTTGGTAGGACAAATATGATGGCAGAATATAGTATTGATGGTAAGACTCTTGGCAGCGTGGAGAATCAGAGGGATCTTGGGGTCTGAATCCATAGGATACTCAAAGCTGCTGCACAGGTTGACTCTGTGGTTAAGAAGGCATATGGTGCATTGGCTTTCATCAACCCTGGGATTAAGTTTAGGAGCCGAGAAGTAATGTTGCAGCTATATAGGACCAGGGTCAGGCCCCAGTTGGCTGAAATGGCTAGCACAAAAGGGCACAGTTTTAAGGAGCTTGGAAGTAGGTACAGAGGAGATGTCAGCGGTAAGTTTTTTATACAGAGAGTGGTGATTGCATGGAATGGGCTGCCCTCAACGGTGGTGGAGGCAGATGCAATAGGGTCTTTTAAGGTAGGTAATCCTGGATAGGTACATGGAGCTCAGAAAAATAGAGGGCAATGGGTAACCCTAGGTAATTTCTCAAGTAAGGATAGGTTCAGCACAGCTTTGTGGGCTGAAGGGCCTGTACTATGCTGTAGGTTTTCTATGTTCCTATGTTCCAAGCATAAATGCTTTTTTCCACCATCTGCTTCCTACATATTTAATTTGAAATTCACAAACGTGAAAACTGTGATATGCATGTGTTCCTTTACGATCACAGAGACAGCATTTGTGTGTGGCCATTAATTTATTTGTTTCTTTGTTTATTCATTTAGAGATGCAGCACAAAACAGGTCCTTCCAGCCCTTCAGGCTACAATGCCTTGCAACCACTGACAACCTGGATCTAATCCTAACAAAATCACAGGCCTATTTACAATAACTGATTAACTTACCCAGTACATATTTGGCCTGTGGGAGGAAATCAGAACACCCGGAGAAAAGCCACACATTCCACGGGGAGAACATACAGAGACTCCTTATCTAGGAGATCCCGATCTCCTTTGATGCCCTGAGCTGCAACTTCTGCCCTGTGTGCCAACTTATCATATAAGCAAACAGCTTCCCCACAATCAACAGTTTCTGGGACACACCCCTAAATACGATTTTGACCTAAATACAGTTGATCACATGGTATAATCATTAAAATGGTAGCTAGTCAATATTACCTAATGAAAAAAGGATGCAATCAGCTCAACCTGTTTCTTTCTATTTGACAGAATCAATCAGTGAATAAGAAATCACTAGCAAAATTTATAGCTTTGTGGGCTGAAATAAAAAGGTTTGCCTTTTATCCAGCACAGTTGCTGCACTTCAGGGAATATTTTCACCTACTTATTTTCCTCCAGAGATACATGACATTAATACCACTACATCCTTGTCTTAATTTGCCAATATAATGGAATCATAGAGAAATACAGATAGAATGCTGGAGGAACTTAACAGGTCTTAAGCAACATCTATGGAGGGGAATAAACATTTGAGTCTCAAGAAGATGGGGGCAAGAGAAGGAGTATCCATTCCCGTGGTCTCACCTATGACCTGTCAGCTTCCACTCTTCTTATTCTGGCATCCTCCTCCTTCCTCTTCAGTCCTGATGCCTAAAACATCCACCGGTACAAAGTTCAAACTATATTTATTATCAAAGTATGAATGCTATATACAACCTCGAGATTCATCTCCTTACAGACAGTTTATTCACCTCATAGAAGTAGCTTGACCTGCTGAGTTTCTCCAGCATTTTGTGTGTTACTCAGGAATTCCAGCATCTGCAGATTTTCTTGTGTTTATTACGGAGGCAGATTCAAGAATACATAAAAACCTTATACTAATAAATATTCCAAACAGTGATGAAAGGTTGTGGAAAGCAAATATTGTGACTGATTATTTTCAAAAATATCTCAATGGAGCTACCATTTGCTTTTTTGTAACAGGTTTCTCAACTGTCTCTAAATCCACAGGCTTTACCAAGGATAGTGTTTTCTCTCAAATGTCTCACACACCACGGGAGAAAACAAATACAAATTCAGTAGTTAATAATTGAAAATTTAGATTATCTTATTTAAAACACCTTTTTATTGGATTAAAACTTAACCACACTACTTAATCAAAGGTGTATTTGGCTTCTCTTCCAACAGCTTCTGGTTTATTCTAGGAGTGAGCATGTCCTGGTCCAGCAATATTGACACCATATCCAAGAAAGTTCACCATTGTCTCAACTTACTCAAGATATGAAAAAATTTGGCATGCCCCTTTTGCCCCTCACCAAATTTTATCAATGCACCATAGTCAAAGTCAAAGTGAATCTATTATCAAACTACATACTGTATATGCCACTGTATACTATCCAGAGATTAATTTTCTTGTGGACATTCACAGTCAACATAATAAATGGCAAACCAGACACAAAAATGGACAAACAACCAAAGAGGAAAGACCACAAAATGTACAAATATAAATAGTGATAAATAAGTAAATAGAGTACCGTGCAAAAGTCTTAGGCACATATATATACGTTTGTATATTGAAGTGGAGAGTGAATCTGTAAATCTGGCAAGAGCAAAGGATACTGGGAATGGTGAGGGTGAAGCATTGTGGGAGGGGTGTGAGGCAGGTGGCAGAGAAGTGGTGGTGGGACGGGTATTGGCGCAGGTACAAACACACCCAGCCCTATGATACAAGTTTATTGATCTTTACGGTATGTGTCTCTAGTGCTTTCTATTCCCTCTCCTCTCCGTTCCCCTTCTCCAAACTGTGATTTCCCCTATCCCTGCCCTCTTGTACAACTCAGAACATGAGTTGTATAGTCTGTGAAAGTGGGTGCATAGGTTGTGGAATCAGTTCAGTGTTGGAGAGAGTGAAGTTATCTACTCTGGTTTGGGAACCTATTGTTTGAGGGGTAAATCTGTCCCTGCATTCTGACTGGATTATCACAGATTGGTATGGCAACTACTCTTCCTGTGACTACCAGAAATTGCAGACAATTGTGGACACAGCTCAACACTTCGGGGAAACCATTCTCCTCTCCATTGCCTCCTATACTTTTTACTGCCATAGTAAAGCAGCCTACATAATGAAACACCTTCACCCACCCAGGACTTTCGCTCTTCTCCTCCACCCATCAGGAGGAAGATTTCAAAAATCCCTGTAAGTACGCACCACTAAGGTACAGATTCTGTCCCACTTTAATTAAACTATTGGACATTTCCCTAGTGTTAGGATTTATTCTGCAGTTATGAAAGTATGGATAGCATAATAATTAAAATGAGAAGCTGTCTTAAGGAAATAAAACTTGATTATAATTTAACTTCCAACTAATGCTTAGTGACTCATGAAAACAATCATTAGGTGTGGGGCATTTTTGGTTCTGTCCCAAAGAAACTATGCAAGTGAAAACAATAGATGAATGTTCATGTTAATTGGTGATCACTGAAAACTTCAGAATGAGATCAGGGAAAGCATTAAGTAGCCACTTCTTCTATTAGTACATTGTTAAGGGTAGATCCTTGCATCTTAATGTGCAGTTCGGGACAGCTCTGTTTTGTCACAATATTCTATCTAGTTGTATATTCAGCAAGCTATCTATCAACTCTGTAACAAAAAGGGTATATTTTTGATGTCTGGAGTTTGTGCTCATTAGCATTCAGAATGGTCAGCAATATTGAATATTTGAAAGGGTTCTGCTAACTGGGATATGCAAGCAGGTCCAAGGGGTGTTTTTGCCAAGCCTGGGTTTCTAACATAGCAACTGAGCTCAAAGAGCTGTTTTTGAATCTGCTAAACTTTCAACCAATATTCTTTGTTCAGCTTCTTGTCATAAACGGGGCCATTCTTTAGTTTTTGATATAAATGGAAAATACTAATCAGCCTGGAATTAAAAGGACTATTTAGAGACAAGCAGCACTGTGTGTGTAATACAGACTGCTGATCCACAGCATGAGGTTGGTTTCTCAAGAAAGGTGGTGTAAAACAATGGGGGTTGAGTTGATTGTCTCTGTATCAATCCAGAGAACACTCGCTAAGTTATTTAATTCAAGAATGTTTGCAGACCAGATTGATACTATCACTTAGCACATCAAATAGCTGATCAATTTGTGTACTCAAGTCGGCATTCACAGTATAAATTTTGGGTGCCTGGGACCTTTGACCCAGAGGCTTTTGGAAAAGGTATGAAATCACCCAAGTTTTTCACAGTATAACTGTAAGAGAGTAGTCATATTTGTTAGGAATAGTCAAGGAACAGTAAGAAGAATGACAGAAAGGTAGTGTGACTTGAATCCTTTCCTCTACCTTAAATTTCTGCAGCACTTGATTCATTCATCTTTAACTCATTGGCATGTCTTGAGCTTATAGGAATTGTGCCTGTGTTTTGGAAATTGTTCGTAATTTAGAAAACTTTTTAAACAATAGAAAACCTCAGTCTTAAATATGTTTTAAAAACTTTATCTAAATTTATATGTGCATCACTAAATATAAAATAATGGTGCTTAAACTAACTTGTTAGCTGGAAGTGTCTACTCCAGCTAGACACTTCAGGAGTTGCCAATTGGCAACTAAACTCACAGTGGAGGATAAACAGGGAAGTAATTTAGTCTTTGAAAAGTAGGTGGATAGAGTACAAGCTCCCTTTAGTGAGGGTACCCATAGCTATTTATATTGGATAAGATCTTCATCTGAGTTCAAAGTTAACTTAAGATCTTCATCTGAGTTCAAAACTTCATGGTCAGCAAACCCAATACCATCACAGTGCAAATTTTATAAAACCAGTTCTGCAAAGTTACCTGACTAAATTCAACATGCTTATGTTAAGTGAATGATTGCAGCCATGAAACTACAGTTAGTAGTTTATTGTTACTTTTGTGTTTAAAAGGTATAAAACCTCCTGTTAGGAAAGAGAATCCCTTGGACCCTCTTGATCTCACCTTCCTGAAGGTCTGGTGTGTAAATTAAAACTTTATAGTCTTTACAGCAGTGCTGCGGGCAGATAATCAGCTTGGAGAAAGCCACCCTTTGATCTGCCCGAAAGTTGTTGGTCAGCCAGTAAACCGAGATGCCCATGGAGGAACGCTGCTGACTGGCACCCTCCAAGCTGCAGGAGTACGTGCTGACGAGCATATAGAAGCTTAGGTGCGGCCACCACAAGAGCTTGGTGGGGAAGGACCACAGTGTAGGGTTCTCCTGATACTGGAGAGAGAGGGGTTGGGGTGGGGAAGAAAGGCCCTTAATTATTGTAATAACATAACACCACAGGGGTCCACAAGTGGCAGCAGGGATTTTGAGTAATGTGGAACGTAATCGAATGGTACTGAAAGCATTGACTTTCAATGTAAAGAATGAAGGCTGTGCTGTCTTTACGACAGTTATTTAGTTTATAATATTTTTGCTTAGTAATTCATTCGATAGTATTTTCTAGTTAGAATTAGAAGTGTTTAAAGTATATTCATTGCATGTAAAATATATCGGCATGCGATGATGTCACATCCGGTTTCGCCGCGTCTTGTGGGAAAGTACCGGTTTGAAATTAGCGCGAGGGTGGGGGCTCACCACGAGGCACACCTGAGCAGAAGTTGTTTTGCAGGCATGAGAAATCACAGTGAGAGCAATGCTGTAAGTTAATAGATAATCGATATATTGAACTAAGATGTTAATGCCGATCCTGTTAGAAGTAACGACGGTCGATAATGTTTATGCTTTCATTAGTTAAAGAGTTGCGGATAGTTTGCATGGAAGTGTATTTAAAGTAGTCAATGGAGCAGGTAAACTCTGCCTGTATACTGCACCTTAGTGTAATGTAGTTATAGTCACCTTTGCAAGTATTTACAATTGAAATGTGATATTAAGGAAGGAATACTGTATCAATCTTGTATTGTTTTATCAACAGTTTTCACCATATGTTAATGTGAAGAGTGAACAGTAAATGGTTAATCTTACTGCGATCTGGTTCTCATTGACTGTGGTTTATCTCGACGTTGAATTCGACATTATCAGTTACACATGAAGGAGAACATTACAGTGAAAAAGCGGCACTATCAGGTGTTTCAAGTGCTGCAATGTCAGCTCGATCCAGCATCAAGTCGACGCCGCCCAACGACAAGGGCGGTAAACCGACATCAAGTAAGCCCACCCAGGCAAGAGCCAAGGCAGAAGCCGCCAAGGTGCGACTGCGTTACGCCAGACAAGAAGCAGTTTTGAAAATGAAACAGGCTACCAGAGAAGCCGAAATCCAGAAAGAAAAGGCTGCCAGAAAAGCCGAAATCCAGAAAGAAAGGGCCGCCAGAGAAGCTGAAACCCAGAAGGAATGGGCCGCCAGAGAAGCCGAAACCCAGTTGGAAATGGCAAAAATATCGACAGAGTTGCAAGTGCTGCAGCTAGAAAGAGAAGAAGAAGCTGCCATGGCGGAAGCAGAGTACATAGAAGAACCTGAAGGGTCGCGTGATCTGACCGAAGAAAGATCTACTTTAGAAAGGACCAGACTGGAACGCACAAGCGACTATGTACAATCTCAAATAGACAGGCAGGCTCGTCTCCCCTCTCCATGCGTATTCCATAACTTCCCCAGCTACGAGGAACCTCAGAGAGTCACGATTGCATCACATCCATACGAGGAAGAAAATTTACCCTCGCGGCTCCGTGATGAAGTCAAGAATGAAAGAGCTGACAACCGATACTTCTTGACACCAAACTTACAAAGTTCGATGCGAAGAGACGCGGAGGTCGGATCCAGGATGGCAAATTCCATGAGAAACGTGCGCTCTCAGTCATATAGGCGCCAACGTACTTCTCCAGCCCGCATGCCGCTTACAGCCGATCCCACGATGCAGTATTTAGCACGACGGGATCTCGTCACTTCGGGACTGTACCAGTTTGACGATAAACCCGAAAATTACCATGCATGGCACTCCACATTCACCAACGCGATCGACGGAGTCCAGCTCAGTGCAACCCAAAGGTTGGACCTTATGGCGAAATGGCTGGGGAAAGAATCACGCGACCAGGTGAGACGCATACGTTCAGTGTACATCAACAAACCCGAACTAGCTTTAAGCAAAGCATGGGAGAGAATTCGGGAGGACTATGGGTCCCCCGAAGCTATTGAAGCGGCGCTATATCGACGTCTGGGAAACTTTCCTGAGGTGTCAGCCAAAGATCACATTAAGTTAAGAGAATTCGGAGATTTACTCATGGAGATCAAAGGCGCCAAAGAAGATGGCTACTCAGCTGGTCTAGTATACCTAGATACTCCATTCGGGATTAGACAAGTCGTGGACAAACTTCCTTTTGGGCTGCAGGACAGGTGGCTGTCCATTGCTTTAGATTACAAGGAAGAGCACGATGATCAACCACCTCCCTTTGAGCTGCTCGCTAGGTTTGTGTGCAGGGAGGCGAAGAAGCGAAACGACCCTAGCCTCGCGGGTCCAAGAAGCAGTACGATTTACACCAAGCCAGGTGGATCCTCTTCGAATGTTTTCAACATTGATAAACCCATCTCAGTGCTCAAGACCGAAGCCCTTACGACTAACGACGACCCTAGCAAGTATTGTCCATTGCATAACAAACCTCACCCCCTGAAAGCATGCAGAATGTTTAGGGAAAAACCCCTTGAAGAGAGGACGGCTCTTCTCAAGGAGAAAAGAATATGTTTTAGATGCTGTTCCTCAACCTCTCACCACGCCAAAGAGTGTACGATCGCTGTGAAGTGTCCGGAATGTGATAGCCCAGATCACGTCGGGGCCATGCATCCCGACCTGTCACCGCAAACCGACAGCGCTCCTTCACCCCCACAACAGGACGGCGGGGAGGGAGAGGCTCACTCTAGGTCAACAGTTGTCAGCACGAACTGTACAGAAGTTTGCGGTCAAGCTCAGTCAAGCCGTTCTTGTTCCAAGATCTGCCTCACTAAGGTGTAGCCTAAAGGAGCCAAAGACAAGGCCATCAAAGCCTATGTGATTCTGGATGATCAGAGCAATCGCTCACTAGTCAGTCCAGAGTTCTTTAAATTGTTCAACATTGAGAGTGAGCGGTTCCCATACTACCTCAAAACTTGCTCAGGCAACATGGAAACCCAAGGAAGGAAGGCAGAAGGCATCCAGATCGAGTCCCTGGATGGTAAAGTCGTCATCTGTCTCCCTCCGCTCTTAGAGTGCAATGAAATCATGAATAACCGCGCTGAGATCCCGACACCAAGTGCGGTGCTACACCAGCCGCATCTCCACCACATTGCCAAACACATCCCAGAACTGGATCCAAAAGCGGAAATACTCCTGCTATTAGGAAGAGATGTTATCCAGGTACACAAGGTTAGGCAGCAGGTCAATGGACCACTCGACGCCCCCTTTGCGCAACGTCTGGATCTGGGCTGGGTGGTGATAGGAGAGGTGTGTCTCGGTGACGTACACAAACCGACGGTCGACACACTCAAGACCAATGTGCTAGAGAGTGGCCGCCATTCGATTTTTCAACCCTGCACAAGTTCCATGTATATCAAGGAAGCACAACAAGACGTTACCAAGTGTAAAGTAACCGACGAGACGCTAGGTCAGTCAGTTTTTGTTCAAACCGAGCACGGAAACTAACTTGCACAATCAGCTCAAGATACCATTTCTTTAAAACCCAAAGACACCAAGGTCTTCAGAGATGAAGCAAATAATGGGGTTGCCCCATTGCCTTTCAGAGAACCACACCAGCACTCACCAGATAACAAAGAGCAGGCAGTCAAACGGTTCACGTCCTTACGGAAAACCCGGAAAAGGAAACCTGAGATGCAGCAACGCACCCGATTGGCCCACGAGGTACTGTGCACCCTAATGGCAGAGGTCACAGCCATTATAAACGCACAATCACTCCTACCTGTGTCTTCTGACCCAGAAAACCCCTTCATACTTTCGCCATCAATGCTCCCTACACAGAAGGCAGCTACACCTCCTCCACCAGGAGACTTCTCAGACAAGGATTTGTACACAAAGCAATGGAGACAAGTCCAGGCTCTGGTAAATCAGCTCTGGTCTCGCTGGAGACAAAAATATCTACCTTTGTTGCAACAGAGACAAAAGTGGACAGAACCCCACAGGAATCTTCAAGTTGGAGACTTAGTCCTGCTCAGGGACAAGCAAATCGCCCGCAACAGCTGGCCAATGGCCAGAATCACTGCTACATTCCCTAGTGGGGATGGACATGTCAGAAAGATCGAATTGAAGACTACCGACCAAGGCGATGTGAAAATTTACCAAAGGCCAGTTACAGAAGTTATTCTACTTCTACCCAATGACTGATTAAGAGACTAAGTTTTGTACTCTGCTCATTGTGACCTTACAAAGGTCAAGCGGGGAGTATGCTGTCTTTACGACAGTTATTTAGTTTATAATAGTTTTGCTTAGTAATTCATTCGATAGTATTTTCTAGTTAGAATTAGAAGTGTTTAAAGTATATTCATTGCATGTAAAATATATCGGCATGCGATGATGTCACATCCGGTTTCGCCGCGTCTTGTGGGAAAGTACCGGTTTGAAATTAGCGCGAGGGTGGGGGCTCACCACGAGGCACACCTGAGCAGAAGTTGTTTTGCAGGCATGAGAAATCACAGTGAGAGCAACGCTGTAAGTTAATAGATAATCGATATATTGAACTAAGATGTTAATGCCGATCCTGTTAGAAGTAACGACGGTCGATAATGTTTATGCTTTCGTTAGTTAAAGAGTTGCGGATAGTTTGCATGGAAGTGTATTTAAAGTAGTCAATGGAGCAGGTAAACTCTGCCTGTATACTGCACCTTAGTGTAATGTAGTTATAGTCACCTTTGCAAGTATTTACAATTGAAATGTGATATTAAGGAAGGAACAAATACTGTATCAATCTTGTATTGTTTTATCAACAGTTTTCACCATATGTTAATGTGAAGAGTGAACAGTAAATGGTTAATCTTACTGCAATCTGGTTCTCATTGACTGTGGTTTATCTCGACGTTGAATTCGACGTTATCAGTTACACGTGAAGGAGAACGTTACAAAGGCATTGCACATTTTATTCTTGTAAATATTTTTATTATGAATAAAATTTACTTTCTTAAAAATACTTATATTTCACAGTTATATCTTCATGTGGCTGTTCATTTAATACAATACCTGGTACGATAAAATACTCTTGACTTCACAATTTAGCTAATAATGACCTTCCATCTTATTGATTATCTGCATTGCACTTTCTCTGTAGCTGTATCACATTATTCTGCACTCGGTCAAGGTTTTACCTGTACTATCCCAACATACTGTTAGAGTGAATTAATCTCTATGAAGAGCATGCAAGAGAAATTCTCCATGTACCTAGTATATGTGACAATTACAAACCAAGTTACTTCCATATGATGCAATAATTCAGCTCCTGCATGAAAGGAGTGAACAATCTGCTGAAGTTAATCTCTCAGATGATTCATATTTGGCAATGCTCATCTTGGCACTGAGATGTTGACCATTGTTAATAAATTTAAATTACATTTCTATAAATCTTGCTGATGGTTGAGCAGAAACACTGTCTGCTAATTTACAAATTCTTCAACTGATTCTCCAGCCGTCTTCATAGATCCCTTGTTGATCTTGTCAGATGTGATTCAGTCTCTAACTAACAATCTATTCTGTGTTAAATGAGCCCAGAATTGCAGGTTAATACTTCAGTGCTGTTACACTGGCTGTGCTCCATGGTCAAAGCTGTCATCTTGGGTCCTGGACAATATTGATACCTCAGTTGGCAGTAAAAACAGACTGTCCTATAATTATCCCATTATTTTTTATTAGCCAACATTGCAACTCTCCTCACCTTTGAATTAAATGAAGCTGCAATAACATTTCCGATCCAATCTCTCTTTAATTTCTGATGTTCTATCTCTGTTAAGTGTATTTCTTGTAAAAAAGCTATATCTATTTTCATTTTCTTAATGTATGTTAAAATTCTTTTTCTTTTTCCCAGTTCATTAAGCCCATTAATATTAAAACTTTAAAAAATTCAGTAAATTAGTCATTATTTTTAACAGGGTTACTCCAATCTATAGTAATACCTAACCTTTCAACTTTCATAGTACCTTGGGGAACCTTTTTAAAATTCTCCATGTTGTTATGTGTCTCCCCTCTGATTGTCCAGGCAAAGAAAGAAAGATAAAATAAAAATAGATTATAAAGAAAAAAATGACAAAATACCCCCTACTAATGTTGTGAATAAAAAAACACAATATTACCCCCCTCCGTTGTACGGGTCATGGCAATCGCCATGATTACACACAAGAGTCCCATAGCTATTGATCGAAGTTCCCCCAGCTCCCACCATAATATAAAAAAGTATATATAAAAGAAGAAAAAATAATATCACTACTCTTGATTAATATTTCTCAAATTTTTACCTTTCTCCCCCTATATCATATAATTAAGAATATATTTAAATATTCTTCTGTCCTTAAACATCCATCAACTCCATTCACTGTCCCTGTCTTCATCTTTAATCCATTTCACTTTTAAATCTTTGGCTGTGGTTAGCGAATACTTAGGTGATCTTGTGCAAATTCTTCAGCATCCCGATAATCAGTAAAAAATCTTCTTTTTCCATCATCCAAAAAATTATCAGGGTTGCCAGGTGGCGCAATATAAATTTATAACCTTTTTCCCATAAAACTTTTTTCGCTGGATTAAATTCCATCTTTCTCTTCAAAAAGTCATAACTTATATCAGGATAGAAAAGAACTATTTTCCCTTCTATCTTCAATGGCCCATTTCTCTTTCTGGCACATTGGGCAGCCGCCTTCAGGATCTTTTCTTTATCTTGATATCTTAAGCATCTTATCAAGATTGATCATGAGTTTTGATCAACTTGAGGTCTTGGTCTTAAGGCTCTGTGAGCCCTTTCCATTTCAATGAACTGGGTTCCTTCTTCCTTTTCCAAAATTTCCAGAATCCATTTTTGAAAAAAATTTATTGGATCCTCTCCCTCTATACCTTCTTTAAGTCCAACAATCTTAATATTATTTTGTCTGCTAAAATTTTCAAGTACATCCAATTTTTCCAACAACCGTTTTCTTTCTGATGTCCAGGCAGAAATATTATCTTCCATTTTATTCACTCTATCAATGGTGTCTCCGGTGTTTCTTCCAAGTTTTTAATTTCTGTCCTGTCTTTTCATCATTTTATCAAACATGATCTTCATATTGTTAATATTTTTTTAATTACTTTTAATGCTTTTAATTTATGCATTATTTGCACCAAAGTTTTTTATGCCTCCAATATCACCTCCAACCTCTTCCTGTTGCTCTTCTTTGTTTGTCTCTTCACCTTCGTCTGATTTATCCAGAGAATAAATATGATTCCACCTCATATTCACTTTCACTTTCAGTTCCGATCATAGCTGGGATTTGTAGTTTCAGTTGCTCGTGTTTGCGCATGTCCCTTCCTTCACGCATGCGCAATTCCTGTTTCTCTTTTTTTTGGAAACGGTTGATGTTGCCGCAGTTTCCTGTTCTGTATCGCCGGAGGTGAATTACACTTGAGTCCAAGGCTCTTTCATGGCAGCTGGCCTTGATTCTTTTCCAACTTGTGTTGTCTTCAAAGTAGTAGTTTTCTTCTGCTTCTGTTTAGGAATCATATCTTAAGACAATCTTGAGTAGTTTATAAGTAATTTTTTTACTTACGAACTTTTCTTCACTTAAACATTATTTTACTGTTTTTTTGCGGGAGAGCTGGATTTCCACGTCTCGATCCTACATCATCACGTGACATCCCTCAATTATCCCATTATTTTTATGTAGGAATCTCTTATGAACAATTTGGCCATTGAATTTTCTACATTATAAAACTGCCTATATTACTATGTGTGTAAAATTCTCCATCAGCTCCTGAAGGCATTATGTAAATACATACTCCATTATCTGAGCACACAGTACTTCATAATTTTTCATTTGTACCTACTTTCTGCAGATAAATGGTGCCTGTTTCAGCAGATATTTTAAGCAATGTGCCTGAAATCCAGGATCTGAGCTCTCAGCATCACCTATTTGAAGCAGATCTGGTGCTGTCATTTCACTAGGCCAACATGCATTTGAGACATGTTTGGCTTTTTGCTAGCCCCCAGGCAGCCACTGCTGAGAATTTCTTGCAATGTCAGAATTATTACTTTCTCACACTGACAATGATGAGATTTTAACACACAATCTCAGTACTGGTGGTCTCCAATTTTAGGACATCCTTTTAGTAACTGTACAACTAGAATTAGATTCAAAAAAGTACATTTATGATCAAAGTATGTATGCACTACACAACCCTCAGATTCATCTTCCCCACAGATAGCCACGAAACAAAGAAATTCCTGGAACCCATTGAAAGAAAATCATCAACCACCCTTCCCCCATGTGCAAAGAAAAATAAATCAGGCAAGCAGCAATTAACAAAAAGGGAGTAAAAGAAACAGAATTTAAACGACAGAAATCAAAGAGTCCAGACATATTAAGTTCAGCTCAGTGTACATGATCTTCAGTCCGCCCTGATTCAAAAATTTTGAAACCAGAAATACATAACATGAACTACAGCGTCCAATCCACAAAATGCATCAATTAAACCTTACCTCAAACACAGAACTCTGGCACCAACCTTTCACAGCATCAAAGGAAGTAGTGAGACCATTCGAACACAGGGACTGTCCTTCGGGAGCAGTGAGCAAGCGGGAGAGAGAGAGACTGTCACATGCAAACACCAGTGAGCGAGAAGCTAGTAAATGGTGCTGAACATCCTTCACCTTCCACACTCGCCTCAACAATTTCAATGTTCCTTGGCGCTTTAATCGGTGACATAGGTGAGAAATGGAGTCGATCTTGGGCTCATGTCGCATCTCCAGGCCGCACACTTCGATCAAAACTTCACAGAACTCTCTTGGAGACAGCAAAGTGCCACGAACAGCAGCAAAATCACTTTTGAAAGAAAAAGAAGATGCAAAAGAAGTAGTTTCACGAACCGTCTGCAGAATGTCACCCCTGGTTGTATTATTCACTGACACCATCTTCGTCTGGATTGTAAGTTCAGGTGTAAGCTAATAAAAGCAAAAAATAACATTACTTTTGTGCATGGAATGGTCAACACCTGAATTTTAGTGATTAAGCACTTAAGAATCAAACATAAGACTGTAGAGTTGTTTACAATGGATAAATAAAGACTGATTGGATAATTCTTCTCATTGTAAACATTGTGGAATTTAGTAAGAAGCACCTTGGACATATTGATCACAATATAATACTTCAACAAGAAATAGGAGTTTCAACAAAAACTTGGAGTAGAAGTACTGAAATTAATTTAAGCCTCTCAAAACTGATATTTAGTGAATTTACCATGGCCAATAGAAAGATATTTTGCAAATATCTTTCTATTGAAAATATAAGAGAGAAACAAAAATGATATGGAAGCCAAATGTGCTGTGAAGAATAACAGCTGAGAAGAGTAACTGAACAGAAAACTCAAGCTGAAAAGGGAAATTTTCAAAAGAAAGTGTTGTGTTATTAGACTGATATTTTAGTGAAGACATTATTTATGGAATTGGGCATCAACACTCCATGAGATCTGCTCACTGCTGAGGGAGAGTTTACAATCTATTGCCTCCCAGCTCCTATATATGGAATCACAAATTCATTGGCCTTTCACATTCAAATCAGCTTTGTACAGGTCAGAGGCTGCAGGTTGTAGCAATGTCTTTGGAATGAG
Organism: Hypanus sabinus; assembly: GCF_030144855.1. NCBI lineage: Eukaryota > Metazoa > Chordata > Chondrichthyes > Myliobatiformes > Dasyatidae > Hypanus > Hypanus sabinus. The sequence goes on along the minus strand of NC_082708.1, from coordinate 103,901,840 downwards.
GAGTAAACTGTGCTTAATTGACTGGATCAATAAGTAAGATAGTTTAGTTTGAACAGTCCAGAAACCAACTGAAATGTTTCCCTTCTCAACATGTCCCGACGGAGACAAACCTTTGGAAGGCTTTGATTGCAGGCTATAGACTGTGAGAAAGAGAATGACACTGCGACCATGGAAAGGCTGGCCTCCTGTAATACTTGTTTATCTGAAGAGCTCACCTCCACAATACTGACAAAAATCAGAGCCTCTTTCTGCCTGAGGATTTTCTTTTGACATTTTTAGAAATACTGACATGCAGAGCTGTTTGTGGATATATGGTTTGAGCTCTGCTTGGTGCAACACTGTTGCTGAGAAGTTTAAAAGTTTATATTTAATCACTTAAAAGGTACCCCATTGTAACAACAAAAGTTATATATGATCACCTGGAATGTAATTTAAAATTATGATGTTATAGCATTAAAATTGTAATATTAACAAAGACAGGAAACTGAGCTAAAGTTGAAATATTATGAGCTAAGGTAATAGGGGAGGGGAAATGCAAAGCAGCGTTAGTTCAACAGTAGTATTGAACTGATCATCAGAAGTCTTGAGTATAATCCAGGGTTTCCTCGTAGCAAGGAGGAGTAGAGAGAAAAGAAAGAAGAGATTTCACATTAAGATTACTGTAATCTCAGCCTTATACAAAGGTATTACACAACAGAGTAAAGAATTTTGGTATGTTGTTATTTACTAAAAAGCTTCAGTAAGGACCTCTACAGAATCAGGGATAAACACATCACTGACCCATTGTAAATGCAGAGGGCAGTGGGGGACTTAAGTTCTACAAACTGACAAATCCTGGGAAAAGCTGGAATTTCATGAGTCATGGACATTCTTCAAATTGCCATTGGCTGTGAAGTTATAGCAGAAAACAGTATAGTAACTGATGTAAAATTTTCTTAAAAAGCAAAAAATCAGTAATAAACAAAACCTTTAAAAGAATGAATGAGGAAAGTTAGTGTAGCACTCGGATTGCACTGTATACAGAACCATGCATGCCGTGGCCAGCAAGGCTCTCTAACTCCTCTACTTCTTCAGGAGGCTAACACAATTTGACTTGTCTCCTGTGACCCTCACCAATTTTTATCAATAGACTGTAGAAAGCATCCTATCCAAATTGTTCATGGCTTGGTGTCGCAACTGCTCTACCTGAGTCTAAAAAGGAAGCAGAGAGTTGTGGGCACAGCTCAGCATGCCAAGAAAACCAGACTCTCCTCCATGGGCACTTTTTGCTGCTCAATTAAGCAGCCATCATAATCAACATTCCCTCTCTCCCACTCTGGACTTCACTTCTCTCCCATCAGGCAGAAAATAGAAGCCTGGAAGCACAAACACCAGGCAAAAGGACAGCTCGTACAACACGCTGGAGGAACTCAGCAGGTCGGGCAGCATTCATGGAAATAAGCAGTCAATGTTTTGGGCTGAGACTCTTTGTAAGGACAGCTTCCATCCCATTGTTATAAGACTATTGAATAGTTCCCTAATACAATAAGATGGACACTTAACCTTCCAATTTACCTCGTTATGGCCTGAACCTTCATGTCTGCCTGCATTTTCTCTACAACTGTAACACTTTATTCTATATTCTGCTATTGTTTTACCTTGCACGACCTCAGTGCTCTGTTGGAATGAAATTATCTGTATGGATGGTGTGCAAGACAGGTTTTTCATTGTACATGTGACAATAAGAAGCCAATTTACCAGCTTATCAAAATGCTGACTTCAAGTGGAGGAAACCAGAGGTCCATGAATCAGTCCTCAGAGGGGGAGAAATTCAGCAGCTTTAAATTCATTTGTGGTATTTCAGAGGACATGTTCCGGGTCCCGCACCCAAGTCCAATTATGAAGAAAACATGCTAGTGCCTTTACTTCCTTAGAACTTTGTGAAGATTCAGTTAGACATCTAAAACTTTGACAGACATAAGACCATAAGACAAAGGAGCAGAAGTCGGTCATTCAGCCCATCGAGTCTGCTCCGCCATTTCATCAGGAGCTGATCCAATCTCCCCTTTAGTCCCATTCCCCCACCTTCTCACCATAACCTTTGATGCCCTGACTACTCAGATACCTATCAATCTCTGCCTTAAATATACCCAATGACTTGGCCTCCACTGCCGCCCGTGGCAACAAATTCCATAGATTCACCACCCTCTGACTAAAGAAATTTTTTTGCATCTTTCTTCTGAATGGGCGCCCTACAATCCTCAAGTCATGTTCTCTTGTACTAGATTCCCCCACCATGGGAAACAACTTTGCCACATCCACTCTGTCCATGCCTTTCAACATTCAAAATTTTTCTATGAGGTACCCTCTCATTCTTCTAAACTCCAAGGAGTATAGTCCAAGAGCGGTCAAACGTTCCTCACATGTTAAACTTCTCATTCCCGGAATCATTCTAGTGAATGAATCATTCTCATCTATAGCTGCGGGGTGGAGAGTGTATTGACAGGCTGCATCACAGCCTGATATAGAAACACCAGTGCCCCTGAATGGAAAATCCTACAAAATGTAGTGAATACAGCCCAGTCCATCACAGGCAGAGCCCTCTCCACCATAGGGCACATCTACACAGAGTGCTGTCACAGGAAAGCAGTATCCATTGTCACCTAGGCCATGCACTCGTCTCAAGAAGGTGATACCGGAACCTCAGGTCCTACACCAGCAAGTTCAGGAATGGTATTTACCCCACGACCATCAGGCTCTTGAACAATTGGAGATAACTCCACTCAACTTTACTTACCCTATCACTGAACTGTTCCCAGAACCTATGAACTCACTTTCAAGGACTCTTTATTTCATGTTCTTGATATTTTTTGCTTATTTATTTATTATTATTATTTCTTTTTTCTGCTGTCTTTGCACAATCGGTTGTCTTTTGCACATTGGTTGTTTGTACACCCTGTGGGTTGAGGTCTTCCAGTGATTCTATTATGATTCTTGCATTTACTGAGTATGCCTGCAAGAAAACAAACCACAGGGTTGTGTACAGCAACATAGTATATATATTGATAGAAAACTTAGTTTGAACTTTAGTTCTTTCTCTATTTTATAAATTATAAAATGTAGGTGTTTCTCAATAACGCTACAGGCCAGAAGATTGATGTGTAGGATGTGAATGGAATATGATCATTGAATGTGCAAAGTTCATTTAGAGCAGAGGTTCCTAACCTGGGGTCCATGGACCCCTTGATTAATGGCCGAGGTGTATGATGTAACAAAGGTTGGGAACCCATGAGTTAGCGTGACTTGGGGAGGTTACCTGCCATTTTCATAATTATCACCTTCTTGCAATGGCTGCGTAGGCGTTGATACCACAGGGTGACCTGGATAAGATGAAGCCAGTTGGAAAGTGTGAGGGGTAGGTAGAGGAATTCACCAGAATCCAAATCAGGAAGGGGAAGGAGGTCACAATTGTAGATTCTTATCCCACAGGTTTTTAAGAAGGCAATCGGTAGTGATTTATCTAGGTCGTATTTCTCTAATGGTTGTTCATTGATATGGTAGAGGGGTCTCCATTGATTTCTACTCAAGGAACAGTGCCTTTCAGATTCAGATTTATTTATCATGTGTGCATCGAAACAAACAAGAAATGTGTCGTTTGAGTTAACAGCCGACACTCCTCGGGATGGGCTGGGGGCAGATCGTTGGTGTCATCACACATTCTGCTGCCAACATAGCATTTATACAATGCTCAGCAGAACAACACAGAACACAGCCAACAACAAAACAGCAACAGCAAAGCACACCTCTTTCCCAACTCCCACTGACACACACACATGGCTGTCCTCCATCTGTGGGGTAGGCCTCCAGGCCATCAGTCTCCAGGCTTTGGCCATTGGCCTTAGCTTCAGTAACTTCAGTTGACCTTTAGACTTTGATCTTCGAAAATGACTCTTGGTCTAGCTGATGATGGGACCATGAACTCCAGGTCCAGAACTAAAACTCCTTTGTACCTACCTGCATCCATTGCAATGAAAGGAGGTACTCAATCTATACTAGGTTGAACTGGCAGAGGATCAATGAGCAGATTTCCCAGTAATTGCCAGCTTTCATAAAGGTTTCTGATGCACCATCAATAACTCACACTGAGACGTAAGGCGAGATATCGGCTTTTATGACTGGAAGAAGGAACCAGGAGTGAGTGTCTATCATACAATGTTCTGGAGACTGAGGCCGAGCGTCAGGCCTCAGACCTCCTTTATACAGGGCCTGTGGGAGGAGCCACAGGAGCAGTCAGCAGGGGCGTGTCCCGACAGGCACATAGTTCACCACAGTTTCATCTCTGGAACACAGTCAGAATACAAGTGAGGAAGACTCGTCAAGAACTTTGGCATTTCCACACTCTGCACACAAACATAATTCCCTTCAGTATTTGCATCATTTCCTTCAGCGGAGACTATCTGGCGGATCTGTGAATATTGTAGGTTTTTTGGAGATTCTGACAGTCAGAGATTGCATTTAAGCTGTGTACTCGTCTCCCCTTCAGAACCCAGAGCTCTTCATGAATCGTAATGACTATGAATCACTGGACACACAAGTTGTAATCAACCAAAAACAAAATCAGCCACAGCCAATTCCAATTTTCCTGGCAATTCCCATGAATTTTTTTTTTTTTGGAATTTTTTTAATTGAAGTTCATCATCAAACAAACATTTCCATAAGATATATTTCAGACATTGTACTTATATATCATATAATCATATATGTCACAAATCTCCACATAGTATTTATCTGAGGTATGCACTTATGGAAAAGAGAGGAGGAAAAAAACAAGCAAAAGGAAAAAACTTTATTCTTAAGAATTTCAAACTCTCTTTCATCATCCAGGCTCTGTTCTGCCTGAGAGCGAAATTTTGTGGGTAGGGACTATCACTTATGTCCCTAACTGTGCTGAATGATTACTGGTCAAAGTCTGTCGATGAACAGAGCTGCAGTTGTTACGTTTTGTAACTCCAGAAACTAATCAAAAGAAAAACACAGGAGCCAGGATATACTGGTCTACTTAGTTTTCCTTTTTAGTGAGGCATTCACATATGGCATGGTAGTGTATTGGCGTATGCCATTCATCTACTTCTTACATATAACCCATAATGAATTACATAAACAAACAAAAAATACTTAATCAAGGAATATATTTACAATATTACTCAAATATTGAATACGTTCTTCCCTGCTTAGCTTTAAGCTCCAATTCAATATAGCATGCATCTAAGCATCTCAACTCAAATACATGATGTAGTGCTCTCGAGTCATATATAGTATACTATGTAATACAATGACTAACTACGATATACTATACAGATATCTACAGCAAAGCCCTTCATTCCTAGTCTTCCAGAATATAACCATTTCCTCTGCTGTACATTGGTAATGTAAAATACTGCATCTGGTTTGTTTGTTTGTGTCTGAGACTGGCGGCGAGGGAGCTGTGTGGCCTTGGTTATCATGACGACTAAGCCCTACCCATGAGTGTGCTTGTTGTCGCAGTCCCGGAGGGGAGATGTCCGAGGTGGTGCAATGTCCTTTCTGTATGGGGGATGGTCCCACCCTCCCAGTGCTGCCCTCTGGTGTTCGCTTGGTGGAAGACAAGCTGGATTGTGTGCCTGCGTACGTTTGTCTGTAGACTGCCGAGAACTGCTTGTTCTTGCCGACAACACCCATGCACCTTCAGTTTATAGGTCACATCACAATAATATCCAGGATCGGAAAAGTCAGAAAATGATGGATTCAACCAGGTCCACCACAGGCAAAGCTCTCCCCACCGTTTACAGAAGGACTGCCACAAGGAAGCCATATCTATCATCAAGGATCCCCACCATCCAGGCCATTCTCTTTCTTGCTAATACCTTTGAGGAGGAAGTACAGAAGCTTTCTGTCCCACACCATTAGGTTCAGGAACAGTTGTTACCCTATAACCATCCATCTCCTGAATCGGCATGGATAATTTCATTCACCACAACTCTGAACTAATTCTACATCTACAGACTCACTTTCAATGACTCTTTACATGTCTTCAGATTTTTTTGCACAATTTGTCTTCTTTTGTATAAGTTGTTTATCAGTCTTTATCTCATGTAGTTAGTCGTAAATTCTATTGTATTTTCCTGTAAATGCCTGCATGAAAATGAATTCTTGAGATATTATATGATAACATTTTTATTTTGTATAGCTTTATTGATATAGAGTGTGGAGTAGGCCCTTCTGGTAAATTACAATGGCCAGTAAGTCTTTGCAAAGTGGTAGGGATCGAAAGCACCTGGAGGAAACACAAGCAGTCACAGGGAGGGAAAAAAATCTCCTTATAGGCAGTGGCAAGAACTGAACCCTGATCACCGGTATTGTAGTGCATTGTGCTAGACACTAATTTTACTTTGAACTTTGAAATGAAAATTTAAACATTTCATTTTGAATTTTTCCACTTCATTCCAAGGTCTATGTCTGAATCATTAGCACCCTGCTAGAAATTAAGCTTGGCATAAAATTCTGCCGGGAAGAATCATGCATTTGTTACACTCTTGGAAGCTCAGGATGTGATAACTAAAGGAGTAATTTTAATCATTTTTCTTACAGATCTCTAAGTGCCACTTTGCTTACTGTCCATGTAAGTTGTCAGTGTAAGAGTTAACATTGAGTATGTAAATGAAAATCTCCAGTGAAAGTCGTTGGTGTCTTATAAAATATGAGAATAATCTTTAATGATGTCTTTTTAAAAACAGCACAGGGTTCACTAATTACAGTGAAATGTATGTCTCCCTGAATGTTACAAATATTAGAGGCTGGGACCTTTCATCATTAGGTAATTAACCCAAGTCATGCACCTTGATGCCCCTTCATGTCCAGGAAGTACAACAGGCAAATGACATATTAAGTCGTAGCAGCCGTAGTCAGAGAGTATAACAGTAGAAGGAATAGTAGTTGTTAGTACAAACAAGAACTAGTTTTCAAACTTTTTTTTCAGATGTAACCTTTAAGCCGGGATTTCTCAACCAGTGTTCCATGAGAAATTGCTGGGGTTCCACAAAGGATCGTTATTAAAAACAAAAATTGTCTGTTGAACTTTGTGCAATGTATGATGCTAGCAGTGACAGTGACTGAGCAGCCCCATTCGCAAACTTGTTAGAGGTCTCGCAGCCCAGAATGGCAGTGTGCAGTTAGACCGTGTTTATTTGGTTGAGTCCATTCTAAGTTTTTGACACGAGATAGGGGAGGCCATTGATAATTGGTGAGTACAGTATTGCACAGAGGGGAGGATGGTAGGCTGATAATTTGTGAGCGCTGTATTGTTCAGAGGGGAGGATGGTAAAATGATCATTGGTGAACGCTGTATTACATGGAGGGGAGAATGGTAGGCTGATAATTGGTGAGCACTGTATTGCATAGAGGGGAGGACAGTAGGATGATATTTGGAGAGCGCTCTATTTCATGGAAGGGAGGACGGTAGGCTGTACTGTGTGGAAGGGAGGACGGTAGGCTGATATCAAGTGAGCACTGTATTGCACAGAGGGGAGGACAGTAGGATGATAATTGGTGAGCGCTGTATTGTGGGGGTGGGGTGGTTGGTAGGCAGAGGAAGTGCATTGCCAGCGCATGCAATCTCGGAGGGTGGTCACTCTACAGATGTCTCTGCAGTGTACACACACACAACAATGACTGACCGCTCTCTGCAATTGGAAGACTTGGCTGCGCAGAGTCTTAATGTCTCCTGTTACCTCACAAGAAGTATACCAGCCTCTTCTGGGTCCTGGAAACCAGTGGGTGGGACTGAAGTAACCTGCCAGTATCGTATCTTTACAATGAAAGCTACTTATCAAAGGGTTTTACATGGACTGGTGATCCAAGTTGTCCTATTCCATTATCCCTAATCTGTGGCAAACAATATACAAATGCAGCAATAGCGCCAGGAAAATTGAAAAGACACAACTTCGGCGGACTTCCGGTAAGATGGCGATTGCTTAGCTGCTCCGAACTTTTGTTCCGTTACTGTTGCTATCTTTGCACTAAATGTCTCCATTTTTTAAACCTTAGTCGGGAACTTTTTCGGTACCTCTTACTTGCCTGTGAACACATCTAACTTACAATGTCTAGCAAGAGCTCTAAATCCGGGAGAAAGGAAGCTCCAGCTCTCTCAGATGAGACCCTGGCTGCGCTCGGTCAGCTCCAAGACGAAATTTTAAAGGAATTCAAAACCGCTTTCAAGCAGTTGGAGGTCAAGATTGATCAAATCAACGACAAGTTGGGCAAACATGCCCAACACTTATCTCGCATCGATTCGACTTCTGAAGATTTAGAAAGTCGTGTTCGATACTTGGAGACTCTCTGTTCCAGCTTGGAGGAAAAGTGTAACAAACTCCTTTTCAAAACGATGGATCTTGACAATCGCAGCAGACGCTGCAATCTTAGAATTCTTGGATTGCCAGAGGCCACCGAACAGGAATCAACAGTGAAGTTTTTCGCCGAGTTGCTCTGTGAGATATTCGGGAAAGATTTGCTTCCGAACCCACCTGAGCTCGAATGGGCACACCGGGTCCATGTTCCCGCCGGAATTCTGGGCAACCGCCCGCGACCAGTAATCTTGTGCTTCCATCAATACCAGGTAAAACACCGTCCGATCGTAGAGGCACGTCGCAGAGATTCTTTTATTTTCCAGGATAAAACCATTCACTTTGTGGAAGATTTTGCACCCCAGACCTTAAAGATGCACGCTGAGTTTAAAGGCGCAATGAAAGTGCTTTTTGATCGTGGTTTTAAACCTTCGCTTCGTTTCCCTGCTGATCTACGAATCAAACTTAACACTGGGAAATACAAATGGTTTAAGTCAGCCAAGGAAGCTGAAGCATTTGTGGCAAGTCTTCCGGCTATCCAGCCATCTTCGGAACCCGATTAGACCTCCTAAAATGGTGGATAAGTACTTCTCGTAGTAAAATTACTTTTTCTGGACTCAGACTTTACTTGAATCATTCAGACATTATTCACCGAAACTCTAAGGGCTGTTGACAATCTCTCCCTGGACTTGGTGTGTGTGTAATCTATCTTTTATTGTTGTACAACTTTATCTATAGAGTTCTACAACTGACTTTAACTTGTTTTGGAGGTTTGAAGTCTTCAGTGAAGGCCTTCCTGTTTGTTGGTTCACAGTTTAATTGCCGATCTATTTTTCCTTCTTTTTATTTTATTTATTTTATTATACTTTTTTCTTTTCTTCACCCCTTTTTTCTAATTTCTGAATTTTTTTCTCTCTTCTCTGTAAATGGTTGATAAATACTCGTCTTGAATTTATAATTTTCCCCTTCCTCTCCTTTTTTTTATCCCTTTTTTTCCCTTTCTCTTACTTTATTCTTCTATAATTTTTTCGCTGGTAGGTTAGTTTTGGTCCTCTTCTGATTTTCTCTGTATTAAGTTTTATATTCCTGCAGAAGGTGTTCTAATCTGTAGTTATGTTTTTTAGTGCTTAAACTAGTTACTATTTATTATAGTATTTATATGGAACTGCTGTTAATGACACAGATCTGGAAGTTGTATTTGGGTTAATTTTTTTGGTAGAGCTAGCTACTCGTTTTGGTAGCCGTCTAGTTTTGGGTTGTGTGAATGGGGTGGTTTTCTAGTTCCAACATCACTCACTGTATATATTATATCTCTTTATTGCTCAGGACATGTATATGTGTTGATTTTACGAATCTATGTTTACATCTCTGCTCCCAGACTGCTATTGTACTGCTTGACTTTTTATATGCCTTCTGCCTTTTATCTGCCATTAGTAATCGATAATGGCTAGTGCACTTAAATTCGTGAGCTGGAATGTAAAGGGATTGAATCACCCTGTTAAAAGGAGGAAGGTATTCTCACATATCAAACAACTCAAAGCTGACATTGCTTTCCTTCAAGAAACTCATATTCGTTGTTCCGATAACTCCCAGCTTTTGTCAAAATGGGTGGGTCAGCATTTTCATTCATCCTTTACCACTAAAGCTAGGGGAGTCTCCATTCTTATTAACTCAAATATTCCTTTTGAATTCCATAATAAAATATCTGATATAAATGGCCATTTTATTATTGTTTCTGTCAAATTATCTAACACTAAAGTTGCACTAGCAAACCTGTATGCCCCCAACTTTGATGATGTTAATTTTTTTGAATGGTTTTTTTCCTCACTACCAGACTTAAACTCATACTCTCTTATACTGGGTGGTGACTTTAATTGTTGGTTAGATCCCAATTTGGATCGATCGTCCTCTGTTACTAGACCACCTACTAAATCTGCCTTAGCTATCCAATCGTTTCTCTCTAATTATGGTATCTCTGATATATGGTGTTTCCTCCATCCTACGGAGAGAGATTATTCTTTTTTCTCACATGTTCACCATACCTTCACTAGAATTGATTATTTTTTACTCGATAACCAACTTATTCCATTTGCCCACTCTTGTGACTATCAGAGTATACTGATCTCTGACCATGCCCCAATTACTCTCTCTCTGAATTTGCCTGGTCTCCCTCAGAGGAATAAACACTGGCGGTTTGATTCAACTTTACTATTGGATGATGATTTTTTAAAATTTATTAAGGATCAGATAACCTTTTATTTTAACATTAATACATCACCTGAAGTGCCATCCCAGATTGTCTGGGATGCCATGAAAGCATATCTGAGGGGGCAAATAATCTCTTACACAGCAAATCTCAACAGAAGATCTCGTGCAGATCAATTAGACCTCATTAACCAGATTAAAGAATTGGATCAAATATATGCCCAAACTAAGAACCCTGAATTGTACAAGAAGCGTGTTGAACTCCAAACTAAATTTAACCTTCTGTCTACTCAACCTGTCGAACGCCAACTTCTCGAAAGCAAGAGTCGCTTTTACATTCATGGGGGTAAGTCTGGTAAATTCCTAGCCACTCAGCTGAGGCGTTCCAAAGCCAAACAACATATTACAAAGATCCAGAAGGAGAACAGAGACTTTACATCGGATCATTTAGAAATTAATGACACATTTAAAAAGTTTTATTCTCAGCTTTATTCCTCTGAATCCCTGAATGACAATATCTCTGTTGATCAATTTTTACAGAATCTGAATATCCCCTCACTTTCATCTGATTTCAAAGCCAAACTCAATGCGCCTATGTCATTAGAAGAAATATCTACTGCAATTTCTGCACTGTCCTCAGGGAAATCTCCTGGACCTGATGGGTTCCCTGTAGAATTTTATAAATCATTCTCTTCTCTTCTTTCTCCTCAGATATTTTCAGTATTATCTGACTCGTTTAATTACGGCAAATTACCAACCTCTTTCAGTGAGGCATCTATTATTCTTCTTTTAAAAAAGGGCAAAGACCCAACAGAGTGTTCCTCGTATAGGCCAATCTCTCTGCTTAATGTTGATGTAAAGATCTTAGCTAAAGTTTTGGCTCATAGATTAGAAACCGTCATTCCCTCCATTTTCTCTGATGAACAAACAGGCTTTATTAAAAACCGTTTCCCTTTTTTTTAACATTCGGCGTTTATTTAATATCTTATACTCACCTCCAACTGGGATTCCTGAATGTGTTATTTCCCTCGATGCGGAGAAAGCATTTGATCGTATAGAGAGGAACTACCTTTTTGCAGTTTTAGAAAAATTTGACCTTGGCCAAAGTTTCATCTCTTGGATCCAATTGCTGTACCTGTGTCCTACTGCCTCTGTTTTAACCAATTTTCAGAAATCCCAAGTATTTAATCTCAAACGTGGCACCCGCCAGGGATGTCCCTTAAGTCCCTTTCTCTTTGATTTGGCTATGGAACCTTTGGCGATAGCATTTCGAAACTGCTCAGAATTGACTGGGATTTGGAGAGGGGGTGTTGAGCATAAAGTTTCTTTCTATGCTGATGACTTATTACTCTTTCTCTCAAATCCGTCTACATCCTTACCTCTAATGTTTTCACTTCTTGACCAGTTTAGCCAGATCTCTGGCTATAAACTTAATTTACATAAGAGTGAACTTCTCCCAATTAATAAAGAAGCACAAGAACTAACATTTCATGATCTCCCTTTTAAAGTAGTCCATAATCAATTTACTTAACTTGGAATTACAGTCACAAGGACGTTCAAAGATCTCTTTCGTGAAAACTTTGCCAATCTTTCATATGCTATAAAACAGAGTCCGGTACAATGGTCACCTCTATCTATGTCTTTGGTAGGTCGTATTAATGTTGTTAAAATGTATGTTCTCCCCAAATTTTTATACCTATTTCAATCTATCCCAATTTTTATTCCTAAATCTTTTTTTGATTCCTTAGACTCTATTAGTTTGTCATATCTGTGGCAGAATTAGCGCGCTAGAATTAATAAAATCCATCTCCAAAAATCTAAAAAAGAGGGTGGCATGGCTTTACCTAACTTTCATTTATATTATTGGGCAGCTAATATACGTTGTGATACCTTCTGGTCTTTCTTCCATGGCCAACCCGAGTGCCCTAACTGGGTGGCGATGGAGCTGAGCTCCACTAAAGAATTATCTATCTCTGCACTTCTTGGCTCTGCACTCCCTAGTAGTCTGCCCAGATCAATAGCTAATCCTCTTGTTAGACACACTTTGCATTTATGGGCTCAGATCAGGAAATGCTATGGTTTCCAGGGGTTTTCTGTTTCCAGCCCTATTGCTCATAATCACCTTTTTTTACCTACTAAATACTATTCAGCATTCCAGGTTTGGTATAGGAAGGGCATTAGACATTTTGAAGATCTTTTCATTGATAATCACTTCGCTTCTTTTCAGCAGCTCTCTGTTAAGTTCAATCTGCCCAATGCTCATTTTTTCAGATATCTCCAAATCCGACACTTTATTGCTCCTTTAATTCCTAACTTTCCTGAAATGCCTGCGAAAAATGCTATGGACCTATTTCTTTCCATGAATCCACTAGGTAAAGGCTTAATATCAATCATCCGAGATAAACTAGCAGCCTTACGATGGGCCCCCATGGATAAAATCAAAATGGCCTGGGAGAAGGATTTAAATATCTCCGTATCTGAGGAGAGCTGGGATTCAGTTCTCAAATCGGTTAACTCAACCTCTCTTTGTGCTCGCCACTGCCTTTTACAGTTTAAGATTGTTCATAGAGCCCATATGTCTAAATCTAAACTATCTCGATTCTACCCTAGCGTTAGTCCGCTCTGTGATAAAGGCCTCTCTCATCCATATGTACTGGTTCTGTCCTAGCTTGGAGAAATTCTGGAAAGATGTCTTCACTACATGTTATCGTGTATTCTGAATCAGCACCTAGAACCAAACCCCTTAATTGCTCTGTTCAGTTTTTGGGGCGAGACAGATCTATGTCTGGGTCCGACCAAATGCCGAATATTATCCTTTGCCTCTCTCCTGGCTAGACGCTTGATCCTCCTCAGATGGAGAGATGTTGCCCCGCCCACTCATGCTCAATGGCTTAACGACATCATGGCCTGTTTGGACCTCGAAAAAATTCATTATTCAGTTCTCAATTCAGATCTAAAGTTCCATAAGGTCTGGGGACCTTTTATCGAGTACTTTCATAACCTTCCTCTTGACTAGGGTTTTTTTTCTTTTCGGTCCCTTGCTTTCAGCTCCTTTTTTTTTCTGGTAGAAGGCATTATTACCCTCTGTTGCTGAGTGTATTCACAGTCTGGGAGTTTGGCTGTCCTGACTTATACTCTCTATATTGTGTTGTGGTTGGTCTGGAGTTGCTGTTGTTTTTTCTTGTGTTGTGGGGCTTGGGGAGGACACTGAGCTTACTTGTCTTTAATTCAGGTGCTTTTTTTTTGCTAAATTCTCTTCCTTTGTAGCATATTGTTATTGTATGCTTAATTTTGCACTGTTTTAATGTTCCTCATTGGGACTTGGGGTTTTTAGTTTGTAAAATGTTTTGAAAAACTAATTAAAATTGTTTTAAAAAAAGACACAACTTCAAGTCACAGGCATATGACATGTAAAAGTGCTGATTATTTTAAATGACTATTGGAATCTTAAAACCAATAGATTAAAACTTTTGAAAATAAAGTAAGTCAGTAAAAAGCTTCAGGAAGCAAGCTATTTCAGAATCAGAATCAGACTTTAATCGCCAAGTAACTGTGCACATACAAGGAATTTACTTCCGGCAGATGTTGTCTCTTTGCTCATAACAATAATAATGATAAATATAAATGAAAATATAGATTATACATACAAGTAGTGCGATCCAAGTAATAGCCGACAGTTAACCGGCAGTTAACTGTTCAGCAAAGTGACCGCAGTAGGGAAAAAACTTCTCCAGTGCCTATTAGTCTTAGTCTGGAGGGATCTGAAGCACCTACCAGATGGAAGCAGTTCAAACAGTCCGTGCGCAGGATGGAAGGAGTCCTTTATGATGTTCCCCGCCCTCTTCTTCAACCTGGAAGTGTACAGGTCCGCAATAGAGGGCAGGGAGGCTCCAATGATGTGCTCGGCAGTCCTCACTGTGCGCTGTAGTCTGGTTCTATCCTGCTTGGTGGCGGCTCCAAACCACACAGTGATGGAGGTGCACAGGACAGACTCAACGACTGCAGTGTAGAACTGCAGCAGCAATTCCTGAGGCAGACCATATTTCCTCAAGAGCCGCAGGAAGTACATCCACTGCTGGGCCTTCTTCAGGATGGAAGTTTAGTAACTTTAAGACCAGTTCACTTGAGAATATTTAAAAAACTGTGTGTAAACCTGAGCAAAGAGCACACTGATCTCCTGCAACATACAGAAATCCACTGGCTTAGCAGAGGAAGTTCTCAACAGAATGTTTGAGCTGAAATGTGAATTGCAGGAGTACTTTCAAGAAAATAGTTGGTCAGATTTTGCTAAGCGCTTTGAAGATGAAGAATGGCTGCAGAAACTAGCCTAATTAACAGCTATTTTTTTCATCATATGAAGCAGTTGAAGAAATCTCTGAAAGGCCTTGGAGAAAATGTTTTGACTTCAAGTGATAAGATTCTTGGATTTAGAAGGAAACTGAATCTTTGGAAAAATCATGTTGCAAAAGGAAATCATGAAATGTTTCCACTGCTCCTTGGAGTTGAGAGTGAAGTAGGATATCAAAAAGTCTTGTGTTTTATTGAAAACAATCTGAAAGAACTGCAGAACAAAATTGAACAGTATTTTTCCTCCCTTTCAACACAAGTGTATGACTGGGTGAGGGAGCCTTTCTCTGAATCTTCTGCTCAGCCTGAGAACTTGACTTTGAGAGAAGAGGAAGAACTTCATGAGCTGTGCTGTGATCATGCAGTCAAGATGTGACCTACTGACCTGCCCCTGGACAAGTTCTGGATTTCTGTGAAAGAAGAGTATCCTGCCGTTCATAAGAAAGTAATGAACATTTTGTTGCAGTTTTCAACCTTTTACATGTGCGAGCAAGCTTTTTCTTGTTTAACAAGCATGAAGAACAAGGATAGAAATTGCTTCATTTCAGTTGAAGGTGAAATCCATATGTGCTTATCTCAAGTTCAACCAGAATTGAGGAATTTATTATGTTTGCCTTATGCATTTTTAAAATTTATGAAAGAGAAAGCTTAACTACAGTATTTGTTTTTTTTTATTCAAGAAGGGTTGGCTAAAAATTCTTTCTCTACACTAAAGAACACTGACAATTATTTTTGGATTATTATAAATACAACTTACTGATCACGTTAATGTAGCTACAATAATTTTTATGTAAGCTTCCTAAGATCTGAAAATTACTTCAAAGGGTCCTCCAGGGCAAAATGTTTGAGAAAGGCTGCTACAAGGAGTAATTAGTTTTGAAATTACAAGCACAACTACACAAATAATCTCCACTGTCTGTGAATGGAGTAGACAGTGAGCTCACAGCATCAGGGCACATAATAGGGCATTTTGGAAACTGACAAAACAATCACTTAATAGACATTTGTATAGATACTTTGCTAAAAAATGTGACATTCATTGATAAAATAGGTGCATCTGAATAGAGTCATCTACCAGCACACAGAAAGAGGTCATTGAGGAGATATGGATTGGAAACTGCCATGAAAAAGGGAGCACTGACCAAGCCTACTGACAAATGGGACTATGTTCCATGGAACTAGGAATCAGATACTGAAACACATTCGGGTTTACCCCTCTTATCCATGATAAAAGTCTTTTCTGTCCATTCCAAAACAAAAAACGGCCCATTGCAAGGGGGCCTAAGGGGATGTTGGAGTGCATCATGGCGGATGAAAACAAATGAGGTGGAACATATGTCAACAGAAACGCAAGAATGCTTTAAGTCATGATGGGAGGTAGGAATGGGTGCAAAGAAATTGCATTTACTGAGGAGGGTGCAATGTTGTTGAGAGGCCAGCCAGGAATAAAATCACCTGGCACCCGTCGTGGCTGCCTGCATATCATTCAGCCATGGACGACTGCAGGTCCTCTTTTGGAACTGCTCTAAGCCCCAACAGGACCCATAGGAGAGACCATGTCAACACTCATCAGTCAGGGAAGCCCTCAGAGCAGACTTTAAGAAGCAATGAAAATGCTCACATAGGCTGTGGTATGATGTTACCCAATTCCGAGATTCCAGGACATTGCAGCCCAGAGGTTGGATACGAATTGGGGACCGTGGTCAGAGGAAGTATTAGATGGGGTGCCAAATCTAGCAATCCAGTTGCTGACAAATGCCTGAGCCACATCTGTAGATGTTATTGATGTTAGAGGGATGACCCCTGGCCACCAGGTGGAAAGGTCCACCATGGTAAGGAGGTGCATGAAACTATAGGAGGGAGGTGCAGTGTTGGAAAAGAACCAACAAAGTCCAAATTGACAAGGACAAACCATCGCTCAGGGACTTCAGAAAGTGCCAATGATGCCTGGGCATGAAGGTTAATTTTTGCATGCTGGCATTCCACACAGGCTGCAATCCAATCAGACACATCTTTTCTAAGACCATGCCACACGAACTTTGGTGCAACCAGCAGTTTCTGTGAGGCCTTCTAGCCTGGATGTGAGAGATCATGTATGGAGTCATAACAGACTGTGGGCACTAAGGGCTGAGGGTGACCAGCTGAGACATCACACAGAAGAGATATCCCAGCTTCTGCAAACTTAATGTCAGCCAGCCGCAGGCCTGTGACTGCTGTTTGGTAAGCCTGGACCGCTGAGTCAGTAATGCGGTGGACTGCCATGCTGGCAGAGTCAGCCCCTATGTGTACGGTTCAATGGCTGGATGTAAGAGGCAATCGGCCAAGGCATTAATTTTTCCTCTTGTGTGTTGTATACCAGTTGTGAACTCTGATACGTAGACCAGTTGGCACTGCTGTTTTGAAGGCCAAGGATTTGATAATATGGCCATCACGTGCTTAATGGATTTGTGGTTAACAAATGCTGTGAAAAGGTTACTCTCTGGAAGAAAACAAAAATGGTTGATAGCCAGATAGAAACCAAGGAGCTCACGGTCAAATGTGCCCTACTTCCTTTCGGGGAATGGAGCTGCCGGCTCAAGAAGGGGAGCAGCGGCCACACGCATCCACAGGGTAGTCTGAAACATCAATAGTAAAGGTTATGGGTACACTGGGCAGTGTGTGCATCAATAGCGCCACTTTGGAAAGAGCTTGTTTGGAATCATCAGATAGTCTGGTGATGTCTGCTGAGCAGTCAAGCTTATGATTAGGGGTATTGGCTTTAAGCTCAGTGCACAGGGGCTCAGCAGCTCACAAAATGAAGTGGTGATAGAAATTCAACATGCCTAAAATCTCCTGCAGTTTTTTCAGTAGTGTGGGATAGAAGGCTACCCATAACAGCAGCTACATTTGAGGGAAGGGGTTTTGCATCTTGTGCACAGATGCGATAGCCGAGAAAGTCAATGGTTGACAACCCAGACTGGCATTTACCAGGTTAATAATCAACCTGTGTTGGCTTAAGCACTCGTAAAGAATGCAGAGATGAGATTTGTCTTTGGATTTGGATGCACTGATGACAAGTATGTCATCCAGGTAAACAAAAAGAGAACCTAAGTCTATTAATACAGTTTCCATCAGTTGTTGGAAAGTCTAAGGTGCACTTTTCAGTCCAAATAGCATGCACAGATACTCAAAGAGGTCAAGTGAGATTATCACAACCATTTAGGGAATGTCTTCCAAGCACACAGGCGCCTGATGGTCGCTCCTAACTAGGTCAACTTTGGAAAACATTAACTTTCCTGCTAAATTTGCGAAAAATCCTGGATGTTTGGAACCATGGAACGATTGGAGGTGGTGACTTCATCAAAGCATCGGAAATCGCCACAGGGGTGGAAACCACCATCAGAATTAGGGACCATATGGAGGTGCAACACCCAGGGGCTATTTGACTGGCGTAGAATGCCAAATCTTTCCATATTGAAAAAATCAGTCTTGGCGGTTGCCAGCTTTTCTGGGTCCAGTCTACGTGCGCGGGCAAAGTCTGGGCATTTCACTACTATTTGCCTTCTCATCCATAGACAATGCCGGCAGCACCCGTGTCACACAGGAAGTGTCACCCTCAAAGTGTGTCCATAATGAACAGCAGACAACCCTGGCAACTGGATCCAATGGTGTTCACAGATGTCTGATATCCTAATGCGCTGGCACAGTCGAAGTTGCAAGGCGATCGACATTTCCTATCCGAAGCCAAGGTTCTGGGCCATCGCTATACCTACTCATGGGCAAAGCTTCGGGAGTAAACCCTGGGGAAAAATCTGGAGCTGCAGTCACTAAGGCAGTCCCACATTGAGTTCAACACCAACTGGCAACTTCTGCGACACTGCTGCTGCCAAACTGTACCAGCCCCTGCTGTTCCTTTGCTTTTATCAGCTGTATGGAGGGGGGAGCTTGCTACATGGGCAACAGCTTGCTCTCCATATCATACTACCTTGGCTTGTGTATTGACTTTGACAGCTGGGATGCAATATCCACAGTCGATCTCGACCATGTATAGTCATTACTGGCAGTACCCATTTGACGAATTGCAACTAACTGCTTGAAGAAAACACTCTCTGGTAATTGTACCACACACTGTTTACTTTAGAAAAGATCCAAGCAACGTGGAAAGAGTTCTGAAGTTGCCCAGCTAGATTCCAGATGGCAGTAGAACAAATGTTCAAGTGCAAAAATATCAATATATCAATTCGCCATGTTCTTAGTTGTAGTGTGATTGTACTAATGGTCATATGTTTCAGCACTCTTTGATAAAGACAGAAATAGGCAAACTACGAATAATAGAAACATAGAAAACATACAGCACAATATAGGCCCTTCGGCCTCAAAGCTGTGCTGAATATGTCCCTACCCTAGAACTACCTAGGCTTTACCCATAGTCCTCTATTTTTCTAAGCTCCATGTAGCCATCCAGGAGTCTCTTAAAAGACCCTATAGTTTCCACCTCCACCACCGCCACTGCTGGCAGCCCATTCCATGCACTCACCACTCTCTGCATGAAAAGCTTACCCCTGACATTTCCTCTCTACCTTCTTCCAAGCAGTTTAAAACCGTGCCCTCTCGTGCCAGCCATTTCAGCCCCGAGGGAAAAGCTTCTGACTATCCACACGATCAATGCCTCTCATCATCTTAGACACCTCTATCAGGTTACCTTTCATCCTCTGTCGCTCCAAGGAGAAAAGGCCGCATTTACTCAACCTATTCTCATAAGGCATGCTCCCCAATCCAGGAAACATCCTTGTAAATCCCCTCTGCACCTTTTCTATGGTTCTCACATCCTTCCTATGGTGAGGTGACCAGAGTTAAGCACAGTACTCCAAGTGGAGTCTGACCAGGGTTCTATGTAGCTGCAACATTACCTCTCGACTCTTAAACTCAATCCCACGATTCATAAAGGCCAATGCACCGTATGCTTCTTGGACCCCAAGATCCCTCTGATCCTCCACAATGCCAAGAGTCGTACCATTATACTATATTCTGCCATCATATTTGACCTACCAAAATGAACCACCTCACACTTACCTGGTTTGAACTCCATCTGCCACTTCTCAGCCCAGTTTTGCATTGTCAATGCCCTGTTGTAACCTCTGACAGCCCTCCACACTATCCACAACACACCTAACCTTTGTGTCATCAGCAAATTTACTAACCCATCCCTCCACTTCCTCATCCAGGTTATTTATAAAAATCACGAAGAGTAGGAGTCCCAGAACAGATCCCTGAGGCACACCATTGGTCACCTGCCTCCGTGCAGTCTATGACCCATCTACAACCACTCTTTGCCTTCTGTGGTCAAGGCAGTTCTTGATCCACAAAGCAATGTCTCTTTGGATCCCATGCCTCCTTACTTTCTCAATAAGCCTTGCATGGGGTACCTTATCAAATGCCTTGCTGAAATCCATATACACTACATCTATGGCTCTACCTTAATCAATGTGCTTTGAGTCCCATCCTCAAAAAATTCAATCCGGCTCATAAAGCACAACCTGCCTTTGACAAAGCCATGCTGACTATTCCTAATCATATTATGTCTCTCCAAATGTTCATAAATCCTGTCTCTCAGGATCTTCTCCATCAACTTAACAAACACTGAAGTAAGACTCATTGGCCTATAATTTCCTGTGATATCCCTAGTCCCTTTCTAGAATAAGGGAACAACATCCACAACCCTCCAGTCCTCCAGAACCTCTCCTGTCCTGATTGATGATGCAAAGATCATTACCAGAGGCTCAGCAATCTCCTGCCTTGCTTCCCACAGTAGCCTGGGGTGCATCCCACCTGGTCCCGGTGACTTATCCAACTTGATGCTTTCCAAAAGCTCCAGCACATCCTCTTTCTTAATATCTACATGCTCAAGCTTTTCAGTCCACTGTAAGTCATCCCTACAATCACCAAGATCCTTTTCCATAGTGACTACTGAAGCTAAGTATTCATTAAGTACCTCTGCTATTTTCTCCGGTTCCATACACACTTTTCCAGGGTCACGCATGATTAGTCTTATTCTCTCACATCTTATCCTCTTGCTGTTCACATACTTGTAGAATGTCTTGAGGTTTTCCTTAATCCTGTCCACCAAGGCCTTCTCATGGCCCCTTCTGGGTCACCTAATTTTATTCTTAAGCTCCTTCCTGCTAGCCTTATAATTTTCCAGATCTCTATCACTACTTAGCTTTTTGAACCTTTTGTCAGCTCTTCCTTTCTTCTTGATTGGATTTACAGCAACCTTTGTGCACCACAAATGTTGTACCCTACCATCTTTTCCATGTCTCATTGGAAGGTACCTACTCAGAACCCCACGTAAATATCCCCTGAACATTTGCCACTTTTCTTCAGTACGTTTCCCTGAGAATACGTGTTTCCAAATTATGCTTCCAAGTTCCTACCTATTAACCTCATAGTTCCCCTTACTCCAATTAAACATTTCCCTAACTTGTCTGTTCCTATCCCTCTCCAATTCTATAGTAAAGGAGATAGACTTGTGATCACAGATAGTATTGTGCGATCTTGATCTAGGGAGAACCAACAGGTGTAATAGCAACTTCTAAGAGACAATTTACTCGGATTAAAGGTATCGGTCATGAGATGGCAAATGGGATTACATTGGATGTTTATTCTTTTCCATTGATGCTGCCTGGCCTTTTGTGCGTGCATTTTGAGCATGTTGCTTATATTTTCTGCGTCTTGCAGATTTTCTCGTGTTAGATTGGATGAAACATCTTGGCCAAGAGTTAGGCTGGAGGGTCTGTTTCTGAAATGTTTGTAAGTGATTTTAGATTTCAAACATTTTCAATAATTTTAACAATTTTGATTATTTCTCGCACAAAATATTGGAGTAATTCAGTAAGACAGGCAGCAGCTATGCAGAGGAATAAACAGTCGATGTTTCATGACAAAACCCCTTATCAGGAATGGAAAGGAAGGGGCAGAAACCAGAGTAAAGGCTGATTTATACTTGCGTGTATGGGCTATGCCGTAGCCTACGCTGTAATCCTGATTTTCACTTCTGTGTCGCTCTACGCCGTAGCGAGCATGTGTTGGTGTGTGCCAAAACGCCAGTTGGCGGTGGGGTTTCTATGCCACTGTGTTGAGTTTCTTCATGAGAGACATGGAGAAGGAAATGCACTTCAAACACTTTCGTATGCCAGCAGGTAGATTTGGCAATTTTGTTCATCTATTTCGCATCGGTGTATGCACAGCCTACAGACATGGCGGAGAAGAAGCAATCGGAAATGTGATGCTATCAAGTGGACCAATCACAGTTGTTGTGGTCTGCATCACCACAACACGTGAGTAACTTTTCTGGAGAGGTGCACGTCACCCTATGGTGCAGGGTACACATTACCTACAGCGTAGATGCAACGCACAAGTATAAATCAGCCTTAAGAAGGTGGGAGGAGGGGAAGGAGTACCAGCTGGCAGATGATAGGTGAGACCAAGTGAGGGGGGAAAGTGAGTGGGGGCCTGGGTGGATGAAGTAATAAACTGGGAGGGAATAGGAAGAAGGGTAAAGGGCTGAAGAGGAAGGATAATAATAGGACTGGACAGAGAACCATTGAATAAAGGGAAGGAAATGGTGATTATTGATTTTTATAGCTTGAGAGCACGTTCATTTGCAGTCATAATCTGTATTCACTTTTTTTTTGTGGACAGGGTTTACTGCAGTTTTCCCCTGTAATTCCCAGAACCTCCCAGCCTTGTATCAGCACGGCTTTGAGCAACTAGCTGATGTTGCTAAACAAATAGTCTTGCAGTGACAGGACAGAAGCTGTGTGGAGCCCTGTGGAAGCTGACTTCAGGCTCTACCAGCTTCTACCCAGTGGGAGAGAGGAGAAAAGAGAATAGCTGGGATTTTTGTCTGTTTTTCCGAGGCTGCGAGAAGCGTAGACCAAGTCCATAGAGTGGAAGCTGGTTTCCGCAATGCACTGAGCGATGCCCACAACTCTACAGTTCCTTGCAATCATGTGCAGAGCAGTTGCTGTAGCATCAGTATAGTATAAAGGCAGGAAATTTACTATAGATTACAAAACAAATCGTGTGCGAAAATAGAAAAAGATGGCAAGTTGGTGTACATGGCAGATGGGAAGAAGGTGGTCCTAAAATGTTGCGTGTGGGTCCTCAGGCTTCTGTACCTCTTTCCCACTAGTATTAATGAGAAGAGGCATGTACTGATGATAGGGGTCCTTAGTGATGAATGCCACATTCCCTAGGCCCTGCCCCTTGAAGAAGTCCTGGACAGTGGAGGAGGGTTGTGCCTATGTTGGTGCTGTCTGCAGCCTCTTGCAATCCTGTACATTGGAGCCTCCACACCTGGTTTTAATGCAACCAGTCAGCACGCTCTGCACAGAAAATGTATAGAAATTACCAAGAGTTTTTGATTACCTACCAAAATACTTCAAATTGTGATGCACCACCAATAACTTTCAGAGACGTGAGGCGAGATATAGGCTTTTATTGGCTGGAAGAAAGAACAAGCAGCAATTGACCACCACACTGCATCCTGGAGACTGAGGCCGGGGCGGTGTCTCCAGTCGCCTTTATACCGGGGTCCATGGGAGGAGCCACGGTCAGTGGGAGGAGCCACAGGAGGAGTCAGCAGGGGGGGGCGTGTCCAGACAGGTATATGTAGTTCACCACAAACTGTTAACAAAGCATTGGCCTGTCTCTCTGTGATTGCATGAATGTGTTGGACCTAGGATGGATTCTCTGAAATGTTGATACCCAGGAACTTGAAACTCCTTGGCCTTTCCACCACTGACCCTTTATTGAGTATTGGTGTGGGTTTCCCAAACTTCCACTTCCTGAATTCCACAATCAGTTCCTTGGCCTTGTTGATGTTGAGGGCAAGTTTCTTGTTGCAATACCATTCAATCTCACTCCTGCAAGCCATATAACAATTACAGCACGGAAACAGGCCAACTCGGCCCTTCTAGTCCGTGCCAAACTCTTACTCTCACCTAGTCCCACCGACCTGCACTCAGCCCATAACCCGCCATTCCTTTCCTGTCCATATACCTATCCAATATTTTTTTAAATGACAATACCGAACCTGCCTCTACCACTTCTACTGGAAGCTTGTTTCACACAGCTACCACACTCTAAGTAAAGAAATTCCTCCTCGTGTTACCCCTAAACTTTTGCCCCCTAACTCTCAACTCTTGTCCTCTTGTTTGATCTCCCCTACTCTTAATGGAAAAAGCCTATCCATGTCAACTCTATCTATCCCCCTCATAATTTTAAATACCTCTATCAAGTCCCCCTCAACCTTCTAAGCTCCAAAGAATAAAGACCTAACTTGTTCAACCTTTCTCTGTAACTTAGGTACTGAAACCCAGATAACATTCTAGTAAATCTCCTCTGTACTCTCTCTATTTTGTTGACATCTTTCAAATAATTCGGTGAAATTTTAACCAACAACAGTGGTATCATCTACAAATGAATAGCTGGTGTGTAGAGCTGTGCTTAGCAACAGTCGTGAGTGTAGAACATGTAGAATATGATAAACACATATTATTGAGATACAGCTGTGTTGATTGTCAGCAAAGAGGAGTTGTCACTACTGATCTGACTGGCTGTGATTTCCTGATTAGAAAAAATGGAGGGCTCAGTTGCAGATGAAGGTACAGAAGCCCAGATTTTGGAGCTTGCTGATTAATATTGAAAGAATGGTGGTACTGAATACTGAGCTGTAATCAATACACAGCAGTCTGCTGTATGTTTTGCTGTTTCTGGATGCTCCAAATTAGAATGGAGAGTCAATGAGATTTCACGCACTGCAGACCTGTTCTGGCGGTAGGTTGAGACCCTTGCGCAGTCATGAGTTAACTCTTTCTCTAGCAACTTCCAAAACATTTCATCACAGAAGCTGTGAGTGCTCTCTGGCAATAGTCATTGCTGCAGATCATCCTGCTTTCCTGGAATGATTGATGCCCTTTCAAAGCAGTGGGAACCTCAGATCGCAGCACTGAGAGGTTGAAGATGGGTATAATTTGAAGGGCCTGTGCTAGCCAAGGTCATTGGTGAAACCTCCCAATTTTAGACCTAGAGTCTGGCTGATTTGTTGGGTTGGATTGAATTTGTGAATTGAATTTACAATACTGCAGAAGTGTGTGGAAAACATAGCATGAAACAGTTTGGCCTTAAATTGTTTATGTTTCAGATTCCATGACTACTTTTTACAGAGTTTGAGAGAATTCTACACAGGTTGTTCTGATCTGTTCTACCCAGGTTCATACTAAACAAGAAGAAATCATTTCCAGTAAATCCACGCCTATAAATACATTTCTTTATTTACATGCTTCACGGAAGATTAATTATGCAAAGGAGATTTCCAACAAAATCTGTCTCTCACACAGAACCAACCTATGAACCTCCAAGGCATCTCTGGAGTTAACATCCATCAAAAGCCAGGACCATCCTCAGCTGTTCCCATTCACTCACCTACGTAAATGAGTCTTTAACCATTAGTATAATGAAATTACAACAAAAGAAATAGAAAAAACACCATGGAATGTGTTGCCTTTAAGGTTTGGTAGTCTGGTTGCTACAATAATGTGTATCAAGAAAATACACTGAGGGTATTATCAGGCCTAAGATGAAAATGAATTTTTATCTGCATCCCACAAACTGGCACATGTCCAGATTTAGATTGACATAAGGTTGTAACTTTTAGTAATGTGGACACAGTGAACATTAATTTTCTAAAGCAGTTGAACCTCTACATCTTTAGTGCATCCAACTATTTTCCTGTTCTATAAAACTTCCATACTGATTACAGTATTTGGAAGCCAGTCAAACATAGCATTGTTGAGCTTTGGGACATACTGGATGCTCTTAGCTCAGCATCCACTTGGTTTTGTTGAGAGCAATCTGCCCTCTAGAAGGTTCAAAGACAAGCTCTATACCAAATTGGTCTTGAGCTGACATAGTAGTATGAACTGAACAATTAGAGAAATGTTGGATGTGATGTCTTTTATTTGTGGGGTACTGTAAATATACTTCTATACAGCAGGAAATAAAAAGGCTCACCAATGTAACACCTTTCATAGCATCCCAAATGAAATGCCTACTGTGTGATCACAATTGCAAACTGGGAAAAGGTTAACCAACTTGCACACAGCATGCTCTCACAAACAGCATAGTGAAAAACGATCAAAATATTCTGTTTTAATAATATTGATTATATATTAAATGTTGGCCATAATAGCTGAGGTACTTCCATTACAAAAAGTGTTCTGCCTTTAACAACTTCTTGAGAGGGGAGATAGGGTCTTCATTTCACAAAACCAACACTTGTATTAAAACAAGATTCCTAAATCTTGCAGGGAACCACCAGCCAAGATTTTTAAACTCAAGTATTCAGTACCTCTTGTTTGAGTCGGACACAATTATGTTGCCAGATACCAAATGAGATTGTTAATGCTGAATAGTCATATTGAAAAAGAACAAGGTATTACCATGGACTTCTCCATCAAGCATAAAAGATCAGCTTGTGGCTCAGTTGGTGCTGTTTGTGGAGTGTTGGTTTTTGCATCTCAAATTGTACACTTAGGTTCTTCAATACAATGTAAAGATGTAATGTGTGCAAACTATATGTGAGTCAGTTATACTTCCCTCTTCAAAACAGGACAGTATCCAGAGAAACACTAATTCTCTTTTCTCTGTGTTGTTTAGTAATGACTTGCGTTACTGACCGGCATGTTTATAGCTGCACCATAATAAAATACCACATTAATACCTCAATTAAGATTCACAATTTTGCAGGCAACTATCAGCAAGAAAGACAGATATTCCATCTATATTTTTGTATGTAACTATGGCCTAATTATATGCTAAAAATGCCACAATATGTATTTTTAGTTGCTGCAGACAGCAACAGGAAGTGTGCATTAAATATTTACAACCAACTTGATGTGGCCCTGCTGACTTGTAGCTGTGTTTCAGTCAGATCCAGTTTCCAACATGTTTTCAACCCAATGAAAAATCTAAGCAATTAACAATGGTAATTAATTGCAAATCCTAACTGTGAATAAGCAGCTTCACCATAAACAGTTCATGTCTCAGTTTTATTGAATATAATTATGGTAATGTATTATTGCAAAAATAACTGGAAATGTTCATAAGCATGAAAATGTTAATGTATTTTGAACATTTGGCTTCTTATCAGCTTTTTAAATAACTGTTAACAGAGGCATTATATATATACTGAAGATTATGGAACGGAAGATGTGAGAACAGAGGATCAGGATTAGTGATAAGGACACATATTGCAAATTGGGGGCAAAGCATTTCGGTGAGTTAGCTTTCCCGAATATATAGATAGTTACTTTCTTGATCCCAGAGGAAATTACAGAGTCACAGTAGCATTACAAGTGCACAGATGTAAATATTAGAAGAGTAGGAAGAACAAAAAATAAGTTACCACAAACAATCTAACAGGAGGGGGTCATCACTTCCCCATCTATAGTTTGGCTCATTATAGAGCCTAATGGCTGAAGGTAAGAATGACTTCATATAGTGCCCTTTGGAGCAGTGTAGTTGTCTTAGTCTGTTACTGAAAGTGTTTCGCTGTTTAGCCAAGGTGATATAGAGAGGGTGAGGAACATTGTCCAGAATTGCCAGGATCTTCCATAGGGTCCTTTGTTCTGCCAAAGCCTCCAGCCTGTCCAGTTTGACTCCTATAACAGAGCCAGCCTTTCTAATCAGTTTACTGAGCCTGTTGGCACCATCCATATAAATGCCATTGCCCCAGCATAGCACCACATAGAAGATTGTACTGGTGACAACAGACTTGTAGAACATGTGAAAGAGAGGCCTGCATACTATAAAGGACCTCAGTCTCCTCAGGAAGTAGAGGCGACTCCGGCCCCTTTTGTACACAGCCTCTGTATTGGTGCTCTACTCAATCCTGTCATCCGAGTGCACCTCCAGGTACCTGAAGGTCTTCACCACATCCACGTCCTCACCATCAATAGAATCAGGGAGCAGTACAGGCTTAGTTTTCCTAAAGTCTATCACCATCTCCTTTGTCTTACTGATGTTGAGCTACAGGTGATTCAACTTGCACCATTTGGCAAATAATGCCAGAGTTGCACCATATTTATTTATGTTATTCTCTTACAGAATGTCACATCACCAGAAAGGCTGACACATATTGTCCATCCCTAATTATCCCTGAGCTGCGTCATTGAATCACTGTAGTCCTTCCAGTGAATATAATTCCAGAGTGCTATTGGATAGCCATTTCCAGGATTTATAGCAAGAGACAATGAAGGAGTGGTGATGATGACTTGCAAGGGAACCAGCAGATGGCCAAGTGGCTGTACACATTGGCGGTAGAGATTGTGCGTTTGTGTGATGTGGTTTGAGTGGCTTGGGTAAGTAATTATTTATACATGGACACACACACAAAATTCTGGAGGAACTCAAATCAGGCAGTGCCCGTGAAAACAAATAGTTGACATTTTGGGCCAAAACCCTTCTTCAAGACTGAAAAGGAAAGGGGAGAAACACCGGAGTGAAAAGGTGAGACAAGGGGAAAGAGGACAAGCTAGAAGGTGGTAGGTGAAGGCAGATGAGTGGCAAAGGTAAAGGGCTGGAAAAGGAATCTCATACATGGGACATGCCTCAGCCTACAATCAATGGTTCTTCCTCAATCAAGCATTTTTCAGGTTTTAAATTACCACAGTCACTTTCTTTGAGGCATGAGTGGCCTAGAAAGGTTTCTTTTGGCATTGAGCAGGCCAGGGAGAATGAGAGGAGACCATGAGGTTGAGGGGAAGGCTGTTCATAGGTGTAAGCCATAACTAAGATTAGAGTGCCTTTAAGGAGCACAGCTGCTGGAAAAGAGAAAGCAGAGTAGTATGGCTACTGAGAGAAACCTATACTCAATGGTATCTGATACAGGCTGACTGATGTCAGGTCTCCCAGTGCAACAGTCTTCAGTGCACCTCACAGACATTGGATGAATTCTGCTTGTACAGAAATGAGACAGTCACCATTCAACGTTGCACACACAAGCATATGTTTAAGATGCTGTCCACACAGTCTTGGAAAGGAGGACTCCAAACCCTTCTGCCAATTAGTGTCAGACTTCTCTATTTACCTTGATTTGATCACAAACCTTCCAGTGCACTAAATACTTGGCTCTGTTCTTTGTTCAAAGTCAACCCCTGTAATGGCACCACCCTTAAGGGACCAGCACTGTGGGAGCCAGGATTTAGAAAACACTGACAGTGAGCTCTTGCTCTGGTTATTTCCTACGGCCTCTGGTTCTGCATCATCTTCTCACACAAGTGAAATGCAGTAATGCCAATGGAGGCTGAACTTCAGGGCCACTTTATCAGGTTCAACCATACACCTGGTCGCCAATGCAAATATCTAATCAGCTAATCATGTGGCAGCATTCAATGCATAAAAGCATGCAGATACAGTCAAGAGGCTCAGTTGTTCAGACCAAGCATCAGAATGGAGGAAAAATATCATCGAGGGGACTTTCCCGGGGAAAGATTTTAGGTCTCAGAAACTGCTGATCTCCTGGAATTTTCATGCAATGCAGTTTCTAGAGTTTACAGAGAATAGTGCAATAAACAGAAAAAAAAGCATCCAGTGAGTGGCATTTCAGAGAGCAAAAACACCTTGTTAATGAAAGAGGTCAGACTGGTTCAAACTGACAAGAAGGCGACAGTAACTAAATAATCATGTATTACAATAGTGATGTGCAGAAGAGCATCTCTGAAAGCACAACATGTCAAATCTAGAAATGATGAACTACAGAAGCAAAAGACCATGAAATTTTACTCAGTGGCTACTTTATTAGGTATAGGAAGCAGCCACTGAATGTATATTTCAATAATGCTTTACTGTGTTATAAGATTTGGTGTGAAATTTTACAATATTGCTATGTATGTGAGGGTATGATGAGGTATATGAACAATAGGACCAAGTCCGGATTGAGTGGGCGAATAGCAGGTGAGTGATTGGGTTTGGTGGATTGATGCCTGACAGTGGCTGGAAGTGCTGTTGGTGGGATATGGTCAAGGTACCTATCATTCCCGTAGAAACATTAATTTTGGGACCTTTTTTGAATTACCTTCAAAATCTTTGATTTGTTATCAAGTGCAGAGGTTGGCTAGTAATAAGTTTTACTATATGATAAGGATTATTTTCCCTTTTTCTTTCTTTACCAAATGGCTTTTCTCAGTAGTGGGTTTAGATATTTTTTGTATAATAATAAAATTATTACTTTCAATATTACGAATCAATATAATTTACATGAATATGGGGTAATGAAACTATAAGTGTGATTCACATATATTGGAATTGATATATGATACATATCCTCCCGTACTCTGTATTCTTTTTTGTAAGAAATCAATAAAAATATTGAAAAGGGAACAATTTTATTTTGGCATTGTACCCAGATGATGGGGGTTACAATTACAATCTAGGCATTGATCTACATTCATCTATGTGTCTAACTACCTCTTCATCATGTCTTGAGGACAACTTGATTCTCTGATAATTTGCTTCCAGCTAGATCCCCAGTGCTGAGCCCAAAATCTAGCAAACCATACACCTATGCTCAACTATTCTTAATCGCAAATTCTCTTTGGAATAAACTCCCAAAGTGTGCTCCAGCCAGAATCCATTTAAAAGAAGCAAGTTAGCCTTGAGCAATGTATGAGTAATGCTCCTGCGAACCCTGGCCACAACTTGATGCAATCAGCCAACAAGCAGCAAGATCAGGACCAACTGCTCAGAAATATTATCAGAATGGACAAGTAGCTCAAAGTTAGGGTGTTTGGACATACATTAAAATGTCGTATTCCCAAACATATGTATTTGTTGATAAATTTAACCCGGTACCTTTTCAAAAGCAGATAGATTTCTAAGGGCAGCCATTAAATATTAAGAATAACAACGCTAATAAACTGGCAGCAGGTGTATAGGCCCCATTGAAGTGTTAAAAAAAAGTGTTAACTTCAAGTACAGCTAGTAGATTAGCAATGAGATATTATGTTTGATACTGTATATCCAGATTTCAATTAATAACAAGCTTTTGCTAACTTTCTTTCCACCGTGTCTCCAAATTTCAATGTTAGTTTGAACAGGGCACAAGTAATTAATTTGACTCTATTGATGTCTGACCTTCCACAGCTGAATAAAAGGTGAAATGAGTGGATGATACTCCCAAACTCTGAGCTGCATCCATGTCTGTGAATGGCTGCTGGTTTTTCTCTCCCCACAAAGCAACCTATGTCACAAGGGATGCAAAGTTTAGGAGGAAAAAATGTTAAGTTTTCTCAAG
Organism: Hypanus sabinus; assembly: GCF_030144855.1. Lineage (NCBI taxonomy): Eukaryota > Metazoa > Chordata > Chondrichthyes > Myliobatiformes > Dasyatidae > Hypanus > Hypanus sabinus. Next base: position 103,870,595 of record NC_082708.1, on the reverse strand, counting down.
ATACTAAACATGTAAATAGAGGGTAAAGTATACAGTCTCTCACTTTGAGAGTCTGTGGACATCTCTGCAGAATGCTGGGTATTGATGTGTGAGAAAAGCAGCTACCAGCATAATGCATTTTCTGGACACTGATGGCCAACTGGTGATCTGTTAATATTGATCAGAGGCTTTACCTGTGGATGCATGAATGCTGGTGTGAGTACACATGCCCCCATGTACTCCAGTAAGTCATGTCACTCAAAAAGCACTAAGCCCTTTCTTTCAGCTATTAAGGTCAGAGAGTGATAGAGATTAAGATATGCCCTCTGGTCCATCAAATCTATGCTGACAATTAAGCACCCATTATTACAGTAACTCTATACTAACACACTTATCAGAATCAGGTTTAATATCACTGACATATGTTGTGAAATTTGCTGTCTTTCCAGCAGCAGTACTATGCAATATATAATAGACATAAAACCTGAGAATTATTGTAAATATTAAATACTAAAATTAAATCAGTGCAAAAGTAATTTTTTTTAAAAAATGTAGTGAGTGAGTGTTCATGGGTTCAATGTCCATTCAGAAATCATATTGCAGAGAGTAAAAGCTGCTCCAGATTCCCATTGACTACTATCGGGCTGGAGGAGTAACACCTCATATTCCATTTAGGTAGCCTCCAACCTGATGGCATGGACATCGATTTCTCCTTTCAGTAAATGTTTGCTTTCCCCTCCCCTTTCCAGCTTCTTAATTTCCCCACTCTCCCCCCCCCACCTCTTCTCTTCACCTGTCTATTGCATCCTATTGGTGCCCCTTCTCCTTTCCGTTCTCTCATGTTCTCCAGCCCTTTAGATTTTCCACCCATCACTTCCCAGCTCTTTTCTTTACTTCATCTCCCCTCTCCCACCAACCTGGCTTTACCTATCACTTTCTAGCCTTTACTCCTTTCCCTCTTCCCACCTTTTTATTCTGGCGTCTCCCTTCTTCCTTTCCATTCCCAATGAAGTGTCTTGGCCCAAAATGTCAACTGTTTATACATTTCCATAGATGCTGTCTGAACTGCTGAGTTCCAAAAATAGTTTGTTTCCTTGTTGGATTAGGGGATGCAAGTCTACTGAATTAGGGAGTTAAACAGCAAGATAATCTTTGACTCCAATAATCCTGGGGTTCCAATATTCCTTTGACTCCTTTTGAGCACTTATTCAAATGATGGTCACCCAACAGTTTCTAGTTGTTCCAGCTCCCATTGACTTCTGAGGCATTTGATTGAGAAGCTGACTACAAGCATGTAGAAGTTAAAATCTATAATAGCCATGGACTTTGGCTATCACAAAGTGAAGTGCATAAGAGTTCCAGTTACTTCTCTCAGCTGACATTGTCCCTGTACACAATGTATCGAGGCTGTAATAATGGGTGTTTGTGCTGTATCTCTTAGCAACAGTTGTTGATAACCCCACTTTCCATGTCCTTCAAGAGACCAATTGACCAATTCTAACTGAAGGAGCTTATTAACATGCACTCTCATGAAGACCTTTGGATGTCCAGGACTGGAAACTGGCCTAACTTAATTATACCCCCATAAGTGGACTGGCAATCTAACTTCAAGCATTAAAATAAAAGAAGTTCATTTTGAAGTTAAAAAGAGAAATGTTAAATAAAACAGCAAGTGCAAAACTTGGTATGTAATGTCTGCATGAAAGACAGTTTGATTCCTTCCTTCTGCTAACTTCTGTCATTTCTGTTATTTTACAATACTTCATGCTAGACCTTAGCAGAATCCATCACAAGGCACATTTATCTTGCAAACCGAAGCATGTTGCAAATATACAGCTGGACAGGAACAATAATTGTTGATTTATTACTTCATTTTAAAGATTGCATTATGCAATTAATTGTTTACTGTATTCCAAAAACATATTAGTGCAGAAAGTTCCCATGGCAGTCCCTTTTGAAGAAAACCTTGGTAGGAATTTTGCTTTACAGTCTAAGTTTTTCATTAAAAAGTAGCAGAGCCTTGTAGTAGTAATTGAGAGTTATACTGAGACAGTAATTGCCAGTTTTGACAGCCATATGTGTTACCAATCTGTAAATCAACAGTGAAATTGCAATAACATTAAAATGTGTTCATTATTGGAAATGCCTTTCATATTTGTTATTTCATAAGACCAGTTTGTAGATTAGGTATAATTTGCTGGGTACAATGTAAAATAAATTTGTAAGTGGAATAAGAAAAATAATAATACAACTGGAAATTTTCATCTTTCGCAAGATTCCTCATGTTTTATTCATAATGTTAGAATGATATTCTTTTCAGGTACCTTTCACAGAAACTGATATTTGAGGAAATCTAATTATGAACCACAGTCCTTTAGCAGAACTGATAGTGGGAGATATAAACTCCAATTACATTTACCTGTCTGTTAACTTACAAGTTGTAATGATGCATCATGTTTATTACTCTGTCAATACAGATTTATATCATCAGTAGGTACTCCCCTGACAAAGGGTGAATAAAAAGTTATCATTCACAAGCAATATATTGCTCAGGGCGGTTTAAAGCTCTGTCTTGTTTGATAACTTAAATGATTTTATATCAGATAAATACCTCTCAGGATTATTTCAATCTAATTTCTTTTTCAGGATACATTATGACTAAATGGGCAGTCTAATAATTTTTTAAAAATCTATGACATTCTGGCTAGCAGGACAAATGCTCAGTTCCTAAGCATGTGTTACTTTTATTGCAATGCTACTGGTAAAAACACACAGATGTGGTTTTAATTCTGCTGAATGTAAAGAGTGACAATAAAAATGCGATGGACTACTTTTTTATGTTACACCTTCTCACTGCATGATACATTCAATTTCAGATTATCAGTTGTATTTAAAATCTACTTAAATTTCTTCTTTCTCTGTCAGCAAAGTTCTAAAGTCAACCACAGAGTTCTGAGTACAAATCAGTCTAAGCAGGATCAGTGTAAATTTGGATCTGAAATGGAGTTTATATTGCTCACTCTGAAGAGGTAAAAACTCTTCAAAGCAGTAGGACTGCTGCTTTCCATTCTGCTCATGTGTAAACTTTAATGATTTGCAAAACCTTCACAATTTCTAGACTTGCCATCTGGAAGAGACTGAAGCCTGGATTATCAAAGTCTATATGGTGAAAATCGGTTAAAACTCAGATTAGATCAAAAGAAACAAAGGGATGTGATTATTGAAATAGCTGGTGGTGCTGTCACTTATTCATTGATATGAATATGCAATATAAGCAGATGTTTCTGCTGGAGTCACAGAATGATCTCCTCACATTTTCCCTTTCTGAATCATCTTCCAAACCTTTAACCCTGACAAAACAATTTTCAGCCTGTTTTTCACACCTTGACATTGCCTTGACATTAATGTGCTTATTCCTGCTGCAATCTCCCTTAGATGATCTTAACTTTCACTCCTCTCTCAGGCATTCATTCTGACTATGATTCATTATCATTCAGTTGATGATATCTTGCAAAGTACCAAATACAATTCTTTAAAATTAGGAATTCAGTAATGTTGAGCCAACAGTTGCAGAATCCCTGATCTTATTAGGGAACTTAATGTAAACAAACCCTTGGGAGACAGTGATCATAATATGATTGAATTCATACTGCAATTTGAGAAGGAGAAGCCTACACCACATGTATCAGTATCACAATGGAATAAAGGGAATTACAGAGGCATGAGAGAGCTGCTTGCCCAGTGAACTGGAGGAGGATACTAGTGGGAATGATGGTAGGGCAGAGGTGGCTGAAGTTTCTGGGAAAAGTTCACGAGCCACAGGATAGATACGTCCCACAGAAGAAGTAGTTCTCAAATGGCAGGGGTAGGTAACTGTGGCTGACAAGGGAAATTAAGGACTGCATAAAAGTCAAGGAAAGAGCATATAAGGTAGCAAAAATGAGTGGGAATTTGGATGATTGGGAAGCTTTCAAAATCCAACAAAAGGCAACTCAAAAAAGCTATAAGAAGCAAAAATATGAAATATGAGGGTAAACTAGCCAACAATATAAATCAGGATGCCAAACGTTTTCCAGTTATGTAAGAAGTAAAAGGGAGGTGAGAGTTGATATTGGACCACTGGAAAATGATGCTGGTGAGGTAGTAATGGGGGATAAAGAAATGGCAGATGAAGTTTATGAGTACCTTGCATCCGTCTTCACTGTGGAAGACACTAGCAGTGTGCCAGAGGTCCATGGGTGTCAGAGAACAGGAATGACTGCCATTGCTGTTACAAAGGAAAAACTGCTAGGTGAACTTAAAGGTCTGAAGGTGGATAAGCCACCTGGACCAGATGGACTACATCCCAGAGCCCTGAGAGAGGTTGCTGAAGAGATGACGGATACATTGGTCATGATCTTTCAAGAATCACTTGATTCTGGTATGATCCCGGAGGACTGGAAGATTGGAAATGTCACTTTTCTCTTTAAGAAGGGAGGAAGGCAAAAGAAAGGAAATTAAACGCCAGTTAGCCTAGCCTTAGTGGTTGGGAAAGTGTTAAAGTCTATTATTAAGGATGAGGTTTTGGGGTATTTGGTAGCATCCGTTAGTCTCGCGAGACCATGGATCTGCGCCTGAAATGTTTTCCAGGGTGCAGGCCTGGGCAAGGTTGTATGGAAGACCTGCAGTTGCCCATGCAGCAAGTCTCCCCTCTCCACACCACCGAAGTTGCCCAAGGGAAGGGCAAGGGCCGATACAGTTTGGCACCAGTGTCATCGCAGGAGTTGCCAGAATGAGGCTGAAGGCAACGTCGGACTGTCTTAGGGACTCCAGCTCCGGATTTGTCCTCAGGGTTTACTCCTGAAGCCTTTCCCATGAGTGGGTATGGCTGCAAGGCAGCGGAGGTTTGAAATCAGAGTTTTCCCTCTCTGGGGTACTTGGAGGCTAATGATAAGCAAGTCTAAGTCAGCATGGCTTCTGTAAAGGGAAATCTTCCCTCACAAGTCTGTTAAAGTTCTGCAGGAAGTAACATGCAGGGTGGACAAAGGAGAGGCAGTGGATTTTCAGAAGGCATTTAATAAAGTGCCAGCATGAGGCTGCTTAACAGGATAAAAGCCTATGGCATTACAGGAAAGATACTGGCATGGATAGCAGAATGGCTGACTGGCAGGAGGCAGCAAGGTGGAATAAAGAGGGCCTCTTCTGTTTGGCTGTCAGTGACTAGTGGTGTTCCTCAGGGGTCAGTGTTGGGCCCTCTACTTTTCACATTGTTTGCCAATGATTTGTATAATGGAATCGATGGTTTTGTGGCAAAGTCTGAGGATGATACAAAGATAGGTGCTGAGGAAGCAACGCGATTGCAAATTGGAAGATGGGTAAAAAGTGGCAGATGGAATACAGTGATAGGAAATGTATGATAACACATTTTGGTGAAAGGAACAGTAGTGTGAACTATTATCTAAATGGGGAGAAGGTTCAAAGGGATTTAGGAATCCTCGTGCAAGACTCCCAGAAGGTTACAGGTTGAGTCTGTGGTAAAGAAGTCAAATACAATTTTGGCATTTATTTCAAGGGGAATAGAATATAAAAGCAAGCAGATAATACTGAGCCCTTATAAGACACTGGTCAGGCTGCTTGGGGTATTGTCAACAGATTTGGTCCCCAAATCTCAGAAAAGATGTGCTGTCATTGGAGAGAGTCCAGAGAAGGCTCATGAGGATGAGTCCAAGAATGAAGAGGTTAATGTATGAAGACCTTTTGGCAGCTTTGGTCCTGTACTCACTGGAATTTAGAAGAATGCATGGGGATCTCATTGAAACCTACCGAATGTTGAAAGAACTAGATAGGGTAGATGTGGAGAGGCTGTTTCTTATGATGGGGGTATCTAGAACTAGAGGGTGCAGCCTCAAAACCGACGGGTGACCTTTTAGAACAGAGGTAAGGAGGATTTTTTTCCAGCCGGAGAGTAGTAAATCTGGAATGCTCTGCCACAGACTGCGGTGGAGGCCAGATCTGTGGGTATATTTAAGGCTGAAGTTATCATTTCCTGATTGGTTAGGGCATCAAAGGATACGGCCAGAAGGGAGGTGTATGGAGTTGAGTGGGATATGGGATCAGCCATGATGAAATGGTGGAGCAGACACGATGGGCTGAATGGCCTAATTCTGCTCCAATGTCTTACGGTCTAAAAGCTCACAAAAGCAAGCGGGTGTGAGCAAGTAACCCATGGAGCTAGCAGTGCCTGGAGATGATATTTGAGAGATGTAAAATGCAGTTTACATTATGGAGTTCAGAGAAGAAAGAGATGAAGAGATGAGGTTCTCTTTCATTAGGTGATGTTTTGTTTACTATTGCATGGCTGTGTGCTTCTACACACAGCAATGCAGAGACATCCACAGACACAAGATACAGTAAAAGATCTCACATGTAGACAGGACTCCTCACCAACCTTTTGAAACTACAAGAATATCTGCAGATGCTGGAAATCCAGAGCAGTTCTCAAAATGCTGGAGGAACTCAGCAGGTCAGGCAGCATCTACAGAAAAGAGTAAACCATTGAGGTTTTGGATTGAGACCCTTTACCAGGACTCAACCTTTGCGAGCTTTGTTTGGAGGGGATTTTCTGCTCAACTTGAATATGCTCCAGAGGCCATGACAAGGGCAGAATGTTCAGTTTTGGAAGCATCACCCTCACAAACAAAATAAGAAGCCACCTATGACTTTGAATGCTGAGTAAAGGCATCTATGCCCAGAGTGGGGTCCACATCTATAATGTAGTCAGGAGTCTGAAAGCTTTGAAAGAGAGCTGTTCCATATTTGCAAGGAGGGGAAGGTTTTGTAGTTAAAGGCATAAGTGCGCAATTGGTGCACATCCAGCTGTACCATTAAATTGCCCTCTACTGTATGTAGAAATAGAATATCTCTCTCCCGTGAATTGTATCTCTCTGCAGTTCCCGGCCAAAGTAATCTGGAGATCTGAGGTTTAACTATCATTTAGGCATGGAGAACTGGGAACTAGAGTAGCTAAGTTAAAGATTTCCAAGATACGTCTCTCAGGCCCCACATCCCAAATTCCAATCCCCACATCTGCACAACCCCTCCCCCTTCCCAATTAGGCAGTGAAAATAAAGTTCATGCCCTCCCTTTTTTTGGCAGAGACTAGAGTTGTATCTGTACTGCAGAGCATTCCTGCCGTTAATGTAAAACTCCCCTGACTGTCTGCACTGGAACATTTCGATGGGCGGATCCTCATAGTTACACAAAGGCATCAGATTTCTGCCTGAAATTGTATATGTATTTGTTATCTTCATAAAGCCTTTAGCACTGCTTAAGACAATTTTGCCTTAAGTTTCCATACAACAAATAGCTTCAGCAAACATCAGTCTCCATATTCAAGGATTGGCTTAATAAACTGGCATACGCAAGTTAAAGTATTTTCAAAGGTTCTTAATTGTCATGCACCCCCATTCTTTCTCCCCCCACAGCAATGCCATTTTTGTTTACAGAACTAAAAGAACACAGGAAACAATGATAGTTTTTAGATCAAGTGACCCTTTATTCTAACACGTCCTCTGCTGTGCTGAGGCATCTGAATGGCATTTCAAGATCCTTGTACTATGTTTTGTGATGTATCTGTTTGGTATGTTAACCTCATTGTCTCTGTTCCCTGTGTCTGCCTCCCCGCAGAATAGTGGAGAAGGTCAGGAAGCTTTATCCCTGAGAAGCTCCCCTTGCTGTTTGCTTTCACCTTCAAAACCTGTGCTTACAAATAATTGGAGCCCATTGTGCATCTTCAACACATTCAATACCAGGGAACAAGAAAACGGATATGCACGAATTTATAGATGGCTCTTTTTTTGCTGAGGTAAATAAAGCTATTAATGGAATGGCAAACAAAAAAAGAAGCAGTGGGGAAAAAGAAGCAGTAAAAAGAAGCAGTGGGGAGCACGGTAACACAGTCTGTAGATCACAGTTACAGTGGCCACTTTTCAATGATACCCAGAGTGCTGTGTGTTCACCATTTCACTGCAGGGGGTTCACCCAGGGCTCTCAGATTCTTCATATATCCCAAAGATACAGGGTCAGATCGTTTGGATATGGCCTTGGGTGGGGGGAAGGGGGAGAGAGGGGGAGAGAGAGAGAGATGGGTTGACAGTTCACTGACTTTAATGAGAACTGTTGCCGAATTTAAAAGGAGAACAATAAACACTAGGCCAACAGGACTGTTAACTAAAACTCTCAAACTGAAAGTTAAATGCCAGCACTGTGCCTGAAAGAAATACTTAAATACAAAATAAATACCACTCCTTTCCAGCATCAGCCAAATCAATAGTTCTCTTTCCCAGACACGGATGAGGGTAAGCAGAGGGTGTAAATGTTGCCGTGCTTTTGGTCAAGTCTGTTAAACACCACCATAATAACAAAGGAATTAATTGGAATGTGCCTATTCACGAACGCAATTGCTAAACCTACTGTGCAGCCTGCCTGCGGGGTTTCGCAGACCCCAAAGTAGAGTCCGTGGTTGTGACCTAAACAGGCTGGTAGATTAATTGACTGGTATAAATTACCTCTAGTGTTTAGGTGAGAAGAGATGACAGGAGTGCGATGGGATGCCTGATGGTGAGCATCGACTTGATGGGCTGGAGGTTTTGTTTCTGTGCTGCGTGGCTCTAAGTGCAGCAAGGTTAACCAGAAACTATCTACAAGGCTTAATTTGAAATGCTATTTCATCAATATTATGGAAAGTGTTTGATAAATGGAGACTTATTAATCCTAGTGGTTTTCAGAAACCAACCAAATTGCTTGAAGTTAAGAATAAAATGCTAGAAAGGCTTAGCAGATGCACTTCACGTCAAAGCTTCTATGTTTTATTTCAGGTTTTCGTCTGCATATTTTTTTCTTAATTTCATTTTACTGCTTGAGGATGCATGCGATGACTCAGAGCTTCCAATGAGCCTTCAGCTCCCCAGGGTTGCCAGGAGCAAGTTCCAGGGCCTATTTCTCTGAGAGGAGGATGCTCCCAGCAGATGGCCAGGACTGTATGCAGCGCAAGGCATTTCCGAGTGTGTGGCTGCCCACCGCCACCGCCCCCCACTCCAAATGGCAAGCAGCGAGGCCTCACTCTTGGGCTCATTGGCTGCTACTTGGGTATATTTCAGCATTTGCGTAAAACCTTCTACTAATTTCTGTTCAAGCATTCTTGATAGAAATACTTACATCAATACATAGAGCAAACACGAGGAAATCTGCAGATGCTGGAAGTTCAAACAGCAACACACAAAATGCTGGTGGAACACAGCAGGCCAGGCAGCATCTACAGGAAAAGCACTGTCGACGTTTCGGGCCAAGACCCTTCGTCAGGAAATAGACCAGTTTGAGTATACATACTGATTTGTAATTCTCTCCATTTCTTAAAATCAATTTCACTTACAGCATCTTCAATCACAGTAATGCCATCCAGTGTACATTGGTTCACTCCCAGCATGCCATTGTCAGACCCACAGCTACCATTCCCGATACATCACTGTCAAAGCCCCCTTCACCATTCTCATGTTTCACACTTAGAGCCTCTTCCAGCATTCTCAGGGTCCTGACCTACTGACTGTCTATTTGCCTCCACAGATGCTCCTTGACCTCCCCCCCCTCCCCCGAGCTCCTCCAGCAGTTTGTACTTCACTGCAGATTACATCTGCAGTCTCTGATGCTCCCACGGTCCTGGGGTTCCCTACAACCATCAGGCTTTTGAGCCGACACAGATAACTTCAATCACCTCAGTTCTGAACGGATTCCACAACCTACAGACTCACTTTGAAGAACTCTACAACTCATGTTCTCAGTGTTATTTTTTTATTTGCTCAATTTGTCTTCTCTTCAGTTGTTTGTTAGTCTTTGCTTTTGCATACAGTAGTTTTCAGAAATTGTTCTATTTCATTATTTTCCTGTAAGTACCTGCAAGAAAATGAATCTCAAGATAGTGCATGGTGACATATATGCACCTTGATAATAAATTTACTTTGACTTTGGTTAAAGCCTCCTCTGCTGTTCCCTGATGCACTATCAGAGCCTACTCCATTTTTTATAAAGTCCTTTCAACTGGTACCAGAATATCACTTCCAGGGTCCCATCACCATTCACTGGGTTTCATAATCAGACTCACTGCCCTCCCCCCACCATTCCCAGGGTTTCATTGTCAGAACTCTCACTACCATTCCCACATTTCATTCTCAAACTCCTTCCACAATTCCTGCGATCTCACTAGCAGAGCTCTTGTCCCTATTCGCAGTTCTCATTATCAAGGCCACATACACCTTTGTAGGAACCTTACTGTCAAGGCCATCATTCAGCCAGATCCAGGCACTCAGTCCCTTCTTCAGACAAACTCATGGATTAGACAAAGACTATATACAAAGTTGGAGGAAATGTTTATACAAGAAGCTCTTCAACACAAATGCTATCGATGGCTCTCAGGAGCTCTTGTGATGGCAGATCCTGACGCATTCCTGTGATCCAATGACAATATTATCCACCTTTCTCCCACTATCCACTCCCATGTCAACCACTACACCAGATTCCTAAAACAGAGGTCTCCTATCACTCCAGGTGTGCCAGATTGGTACTGCATGTGTCATTAGTAGTAGAGCCATTTATTGATAAAGATACCCGGAGATTCTGCTGGAGGGCTGAATTCTCTAAAAAATGCAGTGTTACACTGCGGGTTTCTACTTGTGTGACTGGAGATGGTTGGAAATGTAGAGAAATGAGCCGGTCTGCCTACCTTCTGACAGATGTCAGAACTGCTGTCAGGGCATTGGAAGGTTTGTCTCTCTGCATAATGTGAATGGAAGCTATGAGCTGTCTGCATCAATCTGATTGGGAGCAGACAGTTAATATGAGTGATTCCTCGAGTGTCTTCATAAATAGATTCATAACACAGTATCACCACATTTTTCCCTTGTTGGAGGAGACGATCTGAATTGCTTCTTTTGCCCTACGACAAATCTTTTGAAGCAGTGACCTTTTACTGAAGCCGCCAAAGAAGCAAACTGTCTTCAAACTGCATTGCTCCACACCATGCCTTGCTTTGTTAAATTCCTTAAAGGAAAATTCAGGGGTTAGAAACATAAGAATGTATAAACATATGGCAACAATTATCCCAGTGTGGTGAACTACATATACCTGTCTGGACACGCCCCCTGCTGTCTGCTCCTGTGGCTCCTCCCACAGACCCCGGTATAAAGGCGATCAAGGCCTGAGCCCGGCCTCTCAGTCTCCAGGATGTAGTATGGGGGTCACTCACTGCTTGTTCCTTCTTCCAGTCAATAAAAGCCGATATCTCTCCTTTACGTCTCAGAGATGGTGCATCAACCAGTGCCTAAGAAGAGTAGTGAGAACTGCTTTAATGACTATCACCCAGTAGCACTTATATCCACTGCGATGAAATGCTTTGAGAAGATGGTCAAGGCTGAAATGAACTTGTACATCAGCAAGGAGCTGGACCCATCACAACCCGCCTATCGTCACAATAGGTCAACAGCAGGCACAACCTCAAAGGCTCTCCACGCAGCCTTAGATCACCTAGACCGGGGGTCGGCTCTTTCAGTGGTAAAGGTTGCTGACCTCTGACCTAGACAATACAAGCGCTTATGTCAGGATGCTGCTCATTGACTATAGCTCAGCTTTTAACACTATCATTCCCACAGTCCTGACCGATAATCTACAGAACCTGGGCCTCTGTACCTCCCTCTTCAACTGAATCCTCAACTTCCTAACCAGAAGACCACACTCTGTGTAGATTGGTGATAGTATCTCCTCCTCGCTGACAATCAACACTGTTGCACCTCAGGGGTGTGTGCTTAGCCCACTGCTCTACTCTCTGTATACACATGACTGTGTGGCTAGGCATAGCTCAAATACCATCTATGAATTTGCTGATCATACAACCATTGTTTGTAGAATCTCAGATGATAACAAGAGGGCGTACAGGAGCAAAATGTACCGGCTAATTCAATGGTGCTGCAACAACAACCTTGCACTCAATGTTAGTAAGACAAATACAATCACCACATGATTCTGATACTCTCTTATCTGGCATGTTATCATATATAGTTCTACAGTCATTCATGTTTCTTTCTTTGAGAAATTAACTTTCAGCATTATTGCACAGGATACATAACCTGCACATTGATGCAAGAAACTGCAGATGCTGAAATCTGCAGCAAGAAATACACTTCTGGAAGAACTCAGCCGGGTTAAGGATAATCTCTGGAAGCAAAGAGTTGGTTAATATTTCAAGTGAGTGGAAGAGGCAGAGAATAGAAAGAGATTACTAAAATCAGATGATAGATGGCAAGCAGATAGAACCAATGGAGTGGAGGAAACGTAGGTGACATTAGAAGGAACCGATGTGTGCAGGTGTGTGGGTGATGGATAGATGTAATCAGGCAGGGAAGGGAACACAGGGTGTGTGGGTTACCTGAAACTGGAAATTCATGTTCATGCCAGAGTTGTAAGCTGCTCAAGTGGAATTATCTAGTGTTCTAATTTCTATTTCATGTGGCAGTGTGGAATGCCCAGAATAGACAAGCCAGTGTGAGGGTGGGGAGATGGTTTGAAATTATGTGACGGCTGTGGGCAGAGTGCAGGTGCTCTGCAAAAATGGTGGCTCAGTCTATGCGTCACCTTGCCAATATGAAGGAGCCCACTGAATGCAATGGTCAGGATTGGAGAAGTTCGTGAATTTTTGCTTCATCGGGAAGGATTGTTTAGGTCTGCAGACGGCAGTGAAGGACAAGGTGCAGGGCCATTGCAGGTGAAAGTGCTAGGCCATGGTGAGGGTACAGAAAATCAGAGCTGTGAATTGTGGTCCATACAAAACGGGTGGGGGGTGTGAAGATATGACTCGTGGTGGAATCCCATTGTATGTAATGGAAATGGTGAAGGATGAGATACTGAATGTGAAGGGTAATGGGAAACACGTCTCTGTTCTGTTTGGCTCAAGCAGGGGTGGGGAGGGCTCGAATATAGAGAGAACAAATGCCCATGAAGGGGAGAAAATGCAACAGTTGAGGTGGAGGCACATTTCCTGAAAAAAGGGGGACATTTCACATGTCATGGAACTGAAAGCTTCTTGAGAACAAATGTTGCAGAGATGGAGAGGCTGTGCTGCAGATGCAAGCTAACAAATTTCACATCATTTGTCAGTAATAGCAAATCTGGTTCTGATTCTGATTTCTGAGAAAGGGATGGTGGAGATAGAGTGTTGGATAATTTGTCTCTTGTAATGTCTAAAATCTAAATAAATCTAAATTCTAAAAATCCAAATTCAGTCTAAAATCGAAATAAACTTGTTTCAGCGGAAGAACACGTGAATTTACACAACCAAATACCTATGTGCACACCCACTAAGTTTTCCTGACCCTCCATGAAGTCAAATAATAAAAGGGGTCTCTGCTGGCCATGTGTTCAGTGGGTACACCACATCCCCGATGGTGGGTCTCTGGAGACAGATATCACTGCTACTGCACTGAACACGTCTGCTTTTACATTTATTCCTTACCAGTTCAAATGTTTCATTTCATTGTTATTGCTACAGACCATCTGACTGACCTTTAACACCTTTTTACTGGCTCTAGTCAAAGCCAGCCTTCATTTAATTGCCCTTCTTCTGCAAGTGGCAACTAATAATTTATGTCTCTGATCCAAATCAGTTACCAAACCAGCAACCAGCTCAAATCACTCAGGGCAGACACAAACCATATCACTCACAAATCTGTATTTTACATTATCAAAGACCACCTCACAAATAATTTTTTTATTTGGAAATTATCTCTAGTCCAGTAGATTACCTGGAGCATCATTATGTCTACTATAGACACTAATCCAGCCAAGCAACTCCAATTCATAAAGAGAAAGATGTAAAGCAGCTTCACTAAATGGCAGCCTCCATTCCCTGACTTCATGGTGAGAACAGAGACAAATGGTCTGTCTGCTTCCACTGTCCTTGATTCAATCAACATTTACCGAATTGTAGACTGTAGATCTTTCTGGCCAACAAAATAGAACTTATTGAAAGTAAGAATGAGTTCTGGTACGTGGATTAAAGTGCCAGCAAAGGGAAAATCATTGAGTCTTTGATCCAGAAAGAACTGGAGGACCCCAAGTCCTTCTGTATTGGGATGGAGGTGTACAAAGACTGATATCCAAGCTGAAAATGAGGTGCTTGATGGCAAAGAATTTGAAGTTATTAAAATGGGTATGAGAGGTGTCCTGGATGAAGGTTGGAGGGGATTTAAACAAGGGAGTCAGGGCAGAGTTGAGGTATGAAGAGCTAAGTTAGGTGGAAAAAGGCATGGATGAATCCACAAGGACAGTCCCATTTGTGGATTTAGAGAAAGTGATTGAAGTGGGAAGTGCAGGGCTGGGGGACTATCAGAGTAGAGGTTGTGGAGGGGAAATCTCCTGATGTGATGAGATCAGTCCACAGGAGTCCAGGAGTCAGAGGTCTGATGTTTACTGGTAGGATCCTGGTGAAGGGGTAGGGACAGGGGCAGCTGATGTCTGGCCTCTGCAAGATATAGTAGCTCAGACCACCAAACTACAACATCACCACGTATGTCTACAGGTGTGATGTCAATGAAGGAATGATGCAAAGTGAGTGGAGAACTGGATGTTCTGAAGGAGTGAGGTTGGACTGGGTGAAGCTATGGCAGTAGATATCACATCAGCAATTACAAATGACTTTAAGGGGCTGGTCCAGAGGAACGAGAGTGTTGACGAGGTCGTCAATGAGAGTTGAGAAGTAGAGGTTTCCGATGACCAACATCAGTGGAGGGAAGTGGGGTGGTGGGCATGGGGGTGGGGGGGGGGGTGGCTCCACTGTTTTCCTGTGCCATTTCATCTTTTGCCATTTCTGTCAGCTGAAAAAGGATCTCGCTGCCAGTCATGTTTTTCTCTCTCCCCTTCCCCACCCCTTCTCCCCTATGCAGCAATCAGTCTTTCTATGACCCCCTGGTTCACTCACTTACTCTGCACTCTGTGGCACTGAGGCTGAGGCTGCGGCCTGCCCCGGCTCCTCCGGGCTCCGTGTCTGTGGACACTTTCATTCTGAGTGCCGTTGCTTGCTTTTGTTGTTTGTCCAATTTGTTTTATTTCCTTGGGTGTTCGTTAGTTTTTCTTCAATGGGGTCTTTTGGGTTTCTTTTTCTGTTGTTGCCTGTAAGGAGATGAATCTCAAGGTTGTATAATTTATACAGACTCTAATAATAAACGTACCTTGAACTTTGAACCCCCCCATCTACCCCTCTTCATCTGCAGGCAGAGTCCTCTGTATCTACACAAGGTGCAACATTCGTCTCTACACACCCCCTCACACCCATGCAAGGACCTGAACAGCCCTTCCAAATGAGGCAAAGGTTGACATGCACCTCGTCAAATCTTGTGCATCGCATTCAGTGCACTTGATGTGGCTTCCTCTAAATCTGCAAGGGCAAAGGTAGAAAAGGCAACTATTTAACAGAGCACCTGTGCTCTCTCTGGTCAGAGATTCTGGTTGCGTATCATTTCAATTGCTCTTCCCACACTCAAAACAATCTGTCTATCCTTAGGTTTCTCCTCTGCCAAGATGAGGTCAAACAAAACCTGGCTAACAAGAAGTCATGTTCTACTTTGAATGCAACCCATTGGTATGCACATCGACTTTACCTATTTCAGGTAACTCACATGCCATGCGTTCTATCCCACTTCTATTAGTCCACAGGCTCTCTAACCCCTTTGTTGACCTTTTCCATTTCCAAACCCCACCACCCCACCACTCGGCTCTGCTCCAATACCTAGGTTCGATCAGACATTACTTACACAGTTAACCATTTGGGTTTCTTCTCCCTTTCCTATTCTATCTGCCACCTGGTTCCATTTGGCAGTCATTCCTCCTTCACCTGGTTCCAGTTATCACCTTCCAGCCCATCTTCAAATTCCTCTCATCACCTCCTCAACCTGGCTGCATCTGCCCATTATTGCCCACCTCACCTGGTTCCACCAACAACTTACCAGCATCTGTCTCAGACCTCCTTCTCACCTCTTTATACTGGGTAACTTACCTCTGCACTCTCCGTTCTGACACAGAGTCCTGACCCAAACCGTCAACTATTCCTCTGTCTCCAGTCACTAGACCACTGAGTTTATCCAACAGTTTAATATTTTGCATCCTTCATGTTGCCCAACTCTCTATAAAAGCTGATGGATTGGTAATTAGCAACAACACTGAATACATATTTCCTTTCTAATTTGCCGAGTTTTTTTGGAAAAAGACAAGTTAATGTAACAATGATGACATCATTTAGTAGCCTGCTATTTTTTTAACCTTACATTTCTGACCTTTTTTCCCTTTCTTGAGAATATACTGGAGATTCCTATTCTCAAAACACTACAGATCATGTGGGGATCTACTGCCATAACACTGTGGTTCAACTAATTCCTTAATACTGATATAGACACATTTAAGGAAATATACTATTCACGCACAAGAGTGTGATAGTCAGTGAGAAGGGGAACAGTCGGGGGAAAGTGTGAGAGTGCTGTCATGATGTCCAATGTGCCTGTCCCAATGCTTGTTTTAGATGGTATAGATCAAAAGCTAATGAGGTGCTACTAAAGACAACTAAAAAGTTACCACCTTGCTATGATTTTGTGCTTTGAAGCAGATGAATTCACATTTACTTCAGAAATTGTCTCATCTGGCGTGGACAGCCCTAAAGCTTAATGACTCAGAGAACATTATTTAAGGGAATCTGCAAGCAGTATGATGATTTACTTTAAATATCACTAATTGGCCCTTACCTCTTGGTCACATGTGAACGAATACACTGGAACTCTTAAATCTTGCCTCCAGCAAGGCGATCATTCCTCTTCACTTACTGATTTACTCTGACTGCATTGCAGATGAAATAAACATTGAGAGATGTTCTCTATGTGGAATCACTCCAAAGGTTTCAAAACGTACATTTAATATCAGAGAAATGTATACAATATACATCCTGAAATGTTTATAAAATAATTAATAACACCAGAACAAAAGTGAAAGATTCCAGCCCAGATATTGAAGGTAAACTAATAGAGCAATCCCTTGACATGGATCCCTCTACATTTGAAGAAAAGTATAGACACCGTTGTCATTGAATGATCCCACACAAGGGAACATGTCATTGAAATTGTTAAACATAGAAACAGAAAACCTACAGTACAATACAGGCCCTTCAGCCCACAAAGTTGTGCTGAACATGTCCCTACCTTAGAAATTACTAGGCTTACCCATAGGCCTCTATTTTACTAAGCTCCATGTACCTATCCAAAAGTCTCTTAAAAGACCCTATCATATCCGCCTCCACCAACGTTGCCAGCAGCCCATTCCATGCACTCACCACTCTCTGAGTAAAAAACTTACCCGACATCTCCTCTCTACCTACTCCCCAGCACATTAAACCTGTGCCCTCTTGTGGCAACCATTTCAGCCCTGGGAAAAAGCCTCTGACTATCCACACAATCAATGCCTCTCATCATCTTATAAACCTCTATCAGGTCACCTCTCATCCTCCGTCGCTCCAAGGAGAAAAGGCTGAGTTCACTCAACCTATTCTCATTAAGCATGCTCCCCAATCCAGGCAACATCCTTGTAAATCTCCTCTGCACCCTTTCTATGGTTTCCACATCCTTCCTGTAGTGAAGTAACCAGAACTGAGCACAGTACTCCGTGGGGTCTGACCAGGGTCCTATATACCTGCAGCATTACCTCTCAGCTCCTAATTTCAATATCACGATTGATGAAGGCCAATACACCATACACCTTCTTAACCACAGTCAACCTGCGCAACTGCTTTGAGCATCCTATGGACTGGGACCCCAAGATCCCTCTGATCCTCCACACTGCCAAGAGTCTTACCATTAATACTATATTCTACTATCATATTTAACCTACCAAAATGAACCGCTTCACATTTATCTGGGTTGAACTCCATCTGCCACTTCTCAGCCCAGTTTTGCATCCTATTGATGTCCCGGTGTAACCTCTGACAGCCCTCCACACTATCCATAACACCTCCCAACCTTTGTATCATCAGCAAACTTACTAGCCCATCCCTCCACCCTCATGCAGGTCATTTATAAAAATCACGAAGAGTAAGGATCATAGAACAGATCCCTGAGGCACACCACAGATGACCGACCTCCATGCAGAATATGACCTGTCTACTACCACTCTTTACCTTCTGTGGGCAAGCCATTTCTGGACCGACAAAGCAATGTCTCCTTGGATCCCATGCCTCCTTACTTTCTCAGTAAGCCTTGCATGGTGTACCTTATCAAATGCCTTGCTGAAATTCATGTACACTACAGCTACTGCTCTATCTTCATAAACGTTTTTAGTCACATCCTCAAAATATTCAAACAGGCTCATAAGTCATGACCTGCTGTTGACAAAGCTATGATGACTATTCCTAATCATATTATACCTCTCCAAATGTTCATAAATCCTGCCTCTCAGGATCTCCTCCATCAACTTACCAACCACTGAGGTAAGACTCACTGGTCTATAATTTCCTGGGCTATCCCTACTCCCTTTCTTGAATAAAAGTACAACATCTGCAACCCTCCAATCCTCTGGAACCTCTCCTGTCCCCGTTGATGATGCAAAGATCATTGCCAGAGGCTCAGCAATTTCCTCCATCGCCTCCCACAGTAGCCTGGGGTACATCTCATCTGGTCCTGGTGACTTATCCAACTTGATGCTTTCCAAAAGCTCCAGCACATCCTCTTTCTTAATATCTACATGCTCAAGCTTTTCAGTCTGCTGCAAGTCATCACTACAATCACCAAGATCCTTTTCTGTAGAGAATACTAAAGTATTCATTCAGTACCTCTGTTATTTCCTCCAGTTCCATACTCACTTTCCCACTGTCACACTTGATAGGCCCTATTCTTCCACATTTTATACTCTTGCTGTTCACATGCTTGTAGAATGCCTTGGGGTTTTCCTTAATCCTGCCACCAAAGCCTTCTCATGGCCCCTTCTGGCTCTCCTAATTTCCTTCTTAAGCTCCTTCCTATTAGCCTTATAATCTTCTAGATCTCTAACATTACCTAGCTCTCTGAACCTTCTGTAAGCTTTTCATTTCTTCTTGACTAGATTTATTACAGCCTTTGTACACCACAGTTCCTATACTCTACAATAACTTCCCTGTCTCATTGAACGTACCTATGCAGAACTCCACACAAATACCCCTGAACATTTGATACACATTTCTTCCATACTTTTCTCTGAGAACATCTATTTCCAATTTAAGCTTCCAATTTCCTGCCTGATAGCCTCATAATTCCCATTACTCCAATTAAATGCTTTTCTAACTTGTCTGTTCCTATCTCTCCCCAATGCTATTGCAAAGGAGATAAAATTATGATCACTATCTCCAAAATGCTCTCCCACTGAGAGACCTGACACCTGACCAGGTTCATTTCCCAATACCAGATCAAATACTGTACAGTCCCTCTCCTTTTGTAGGCTTATCTACATATTGTGTCAAGAAATCTTCCCGAAAACACCTAACAAACTCCACCCCATCTAAACCCCTTGCTCTAGGGAGATGCCAATCAATACTTGTAAAATTAAAATCTCCCGTTATGACAACTCTGTTATTATTACACCTTTCCAGGATCTGTTTCCCTATCTACTCCTTGATATTCCTGTTACTATTGGGCGGCCTATAAAAAACACCCAGTAAAGTTATTGACCCCTTCCTGTTCCTAACCTTCATCCACAGAGACTCTGTAGACAATCCCTCCATGGCGACCACCTTTTCTGCAGTTGTGACACTATCTCTGATCAACAGTGACATGCCCCCACCTTTGTTGTCTCCCTCACTGCCCTTTCTGAAACATCTAAAACCTGGCACTCAAAGTAACCATTCCTGCCCCTGAGTCATCCAAGTCTCTGTAATGGCCACAACATCATGGCTCCAAGTACTGATCCACACTCTAAGCTCATCTGCTTTGTTCATGATGCTTCTGCATTAAAATAGACACATTGCAAACCTGAGTTTTGCAAACCAAACCAAGTCTGAGCGCATCCATTCTCTATCACCTGGCCATCCTCCTTCTCGCACTGTTTCTAAGCTTTCTCTATTTGTGAGCCAATTACTCTTTCGTTCAATTCAGTCCCACCTCCCCATGATTTCTAGTTTAAACTCTCTCCATTAGCCTTAGCAAACCTCTCTGTCAGGATATTGGCCCCCCTGGGATTCAAGTGCAACCCGTCCTTTTTGTACAGGTCACACCTGCCCTAAAAGAGGTCCCTATGATCCAGAAATCTGAATCCTTGCCCCCTGCTCCAATCCCTCAGCCACACGTTTATCCTCCGCCTCACTGTATTCCTATACTCATGTCACATGGCACAGGCAGTAATCCCGAGATTACTATCTTTGTGGTCCTGCTTCTCAACTTCCTTCCTAACTCCCTGTAGTCTTTTTTCAGGACCTCTTCCCTTTTCCTATGTCATTGGTACCAATATGTACCACAACCTCTGGCTGTTCTCTCTCCCACTGCAGGATATCTTGGACATGATCAGAAACATCCTGGACCCTGGCACCTGGGAGGCAAACTACCATCTGAGTTTCTTTCCTACATCCACAGAATCACCTGTCTAACCTCCTACCTACAGAGTCCCCTATCACTACTGCCTTCCTCTTCCTTTTCCTACCCTTCTGAGCCACAGGGCCAGATTCTGTGCCAGAGGTACGGCCCCTATTGCTTCCCCCAGGTAGGCTGTCCCCCCAACAGTACTCAAACAGGAGTACTTATTGTCAAGGGGTACAGCCACAGGGGTACTCTCTAGTACCTGACTCTTCCCCTTCCCCCTGCTGACTGTGATTCACTTGTCTGTCTCCTGAGGCCCCGGTGTGACCACCTGCCTATAGCTCCTCTCTATCACCTCCTCACTTTCCCTGACCAGGTGAAGATCATTGAGCTGCACCTCCAGTTCCCTGACTTGGTCCCTCAGGAGCTGCAGCTCAAAGCACCTGATGCAGATATAGCCGTCCGGGAGGCTGAGAGACTCCAGGACCTCCCACATCTGACACCGAGCACAGAACACCGGCTTTACTTTCCTTCCACAAATAACACAGGTAGACCTACCTCGCCTTGTCCCATTACTGCCTAAGCCCATTGAGCCAAAGCCCTCTCCTTCCACTGCCCACTCCGAATGCTGCCCTCTGGATATGGCGGTCTTCCTTTTAAACCTTTTGCGCTCTATTGGCTGACATCACGCGCCTGCACAATCTTGACTCTCTTTTACCCTGACTAGTAAAACTGCCTTCACTCCTGAAATCAGCCATTCACTCGCAGCCTTCTTGTTCTGAATCAAAAATTGAAGTATTGTGAAAAACCCTATTTTTGAAATGATGGCTCTGCATTAGACAGGTATCTCATTGCACTTCCCTTTATGGACATGAACATACATACTACAAAGATTTTAGATGTTTCCTTTTCTCCAATTATGGGCACTATTCCATTCCATTGTCAAATGTCAAAGTAACATGACTATTTTCCATATTTTTGGGTTACATTTTAAGTAGTTTACCAGAGCCCTGGATCTGGGTTTTCGTAGGAGAAGATGCATTGGAAAAGAATGTAAGATGAAACAAGTTTTTTTTTCCTCCCTGATTGACTGAAGCTTATAAATCCAATAAGCTTTTTAGAGATCTTTGTTTCATAGACTAGGAGGGGTGATTGATAAGTTCATGGCCTAGGGTAGAAGGAGTCCATTTTAGAAAATCTAGCACATTTATTTTTCAACATAGTCCCCTCCTACATTTACAAACTTAGTCCAGCGGTTGTGGAGCATACAGATCCCTGCTTTGTAGAAGTCGGTGTCTTGGACCTCCAGAAAGTGCTCCACAGCAGCGATGATGCCATCATCAGTGTCAAAATGGGACCACTGAGTTCCTCCTTCATCTTGGGGAACAGGTGGTAGTCTGAGGGTGCCAAATCAGGTGAACAGGGTGGGTGTTCAATGAGTTTGAATCCGCATTCCTGGATGGCAGCCATTGCCACTGTGGTCGTGTGGGCTGGAGCGTTGTCCTGGTGGAAGAGCACTCCTCTTGTCAGCTTTCCACGTCGAATCTTCTCGATTTTCTCCCATAGCTGTCTCAAGAGATCAGCGTAGTAGGCGCCTGTAATAGTGTGACCCTTTTCCAGGTAGTACACCAGCAGCACTCACTTTGCATCCCAGAAAACAGAGGCCATCACCTTGCTTGCAGGCATCACTGACTTGGCTTTCTTGGGAGCTGCAGATCCTGAGTGTTTCCACTGTTTCGATTGTTCTTTCAACTGGTTGAAAGGGGTGGATCCAAGTCTCACCCATAGTTACGAATTGCTGGAGAAATTTCTCGGGATCCGCCTCAAAAATGGCTAGATTGTCCCTCGACATGTTGTGCTGAATCCGCTTCTCATCAGGCCCAAGGAGTTTCGGGACACAGCGAGCTGATACTTTGGTTATTTAGAGTTTGTTGTGGATAACTGCATGGATGCATTCCTGGGAGATACCCAACTCTGTGTTATTTGTTGATCTGTCAAGATCATGTCATTGATCTTGTCAATGTATGGTAACAGTAACAGACCTTCCAGGACAGGGGTCGTCTTCCAGGTTCTCTCTGCCACGTTTGAATTCAGCAGCCCACTTCTTCACCATGCTGTAAGAAGGGGCACCCTCCCCTAGTGTTGCCAACATGTCCTCGTGGACCTCCTTGGGTGATAAGCCCTTGAGGCCAAGGTAGCTGGTGACTGCACGAAGGCCGATGTTGTCCATTTTCTCAGACAGTGCTTACTTGCAATTTTCAATTATCTGAAACAGAAATACCACAAAAGTTATTAACTTCAAGCTTTCTGCATAATCACTCAAAGAGTTAAACTGCACGTGCATGTAACAAGAGCTATATAACTCATCTCCTTCTACATTAGGCCACAAACTTATCAATCACCCCCCCCCCCCCCGTATTGTATCTACCCAGATTTCCCGCTTGCCCTTAATCAAACAGTCATGAACAGCTCATGCTGTGGCACAAACAATGCCTTACAACAAAAATTAGTTCAGAGTTGCACTGGATAACTAAGATTTTGCTTCCTGAATACCTTTGGGTATATCTTTTGCATTTGAGACTGCTGATCATGAAAATCACCATGACATTTCCCTATTACACACAATTTATTTTAAAAATCACCTTTATTTGTTATTTCAATTCATAATTGAAGTCAGAATTACTGATTCCAAATCGTCAGCATGGCTTTATCAAAGGCAGGCCAATGACAGGCAATTTGAAGAACTTCTTGTGGGACCAGAGAAAATGGAGGGCAGCTACAGAGCACCAAACTTTGCAGCAAAGTCATCAATTACATCATCTAAATCATTGACATTTAACATAACAATTATCAGTCCCAACACAGACCCCTATGGAACACCACTAGTCACCAGCAGCCAACCAGAAAAAGCTCCCTTTATTCCAACTCTTTGCCTCCTGCCCATCAGCCATTGGTTTATCCATGCTAGAACCTTCTCTGTAATACCATGGGCTCATAGCTTGTTAAGCAGCCTCATGTGTGGCACCTCGTCATAAGCTGCCTGAAAATCCAAATACACCATCAACTGAGTCTCTTTTGTCAATTCTGCTGGTTATTACTTCAAATAATTTCAACAGATTTGTCAGGCATGATTTTCCCTTGAGGAAATGATGCTGACTATGACCTATTTTACCATATGCCTCCAAGTACTGTGAAATCACATCTTTAACAATTGATTCCACATCTTCTTCGTTTACCTTAAACTCTCTAATACATTCTGGTTCATTGCACAACACCCAATCCAAAATAGCTGATACCCTAGTGGGCCCAACCACGAGCTGAACTAAAAAGCCATCGCATAGGCATTCTAGAAATTCCTTCTCCTGGAATTCAGCACCAACCGGATTTTCCCAATCTAGCTGTATCAACAAAACATTTTTAGCTTAGTTGAACTATTACAAAGCATCAGCACAGTTATGCAATTAAACACATTATATGCAATAGAAGTTAATTTCTTATTTTTTAAATTCCTGTGTGATACCAATAGTCTGAAATTATGCTTGCATTCAGCTTCAAGTGTTCTATTATAATAAAAAAAATTTGAGGGAGCAACACTTCCAAAAAAAAAATGATTGTCCAGTGTTCTTAGTGTCCATATGAATTCAATTAAATTTCAGAAAGACTGCGATTACAAGTTTAAAAAAATGGGGAAACAAGACTAACATTTGATAATTCTAAATTGTGGTCTTACACAATAACATTACCTCCCAAATAGACAATATAGTATACATAGATAAGCCTTCAGTTATTACTGCGCATTCAGTTGCATGGTGTTACTATCAAAAGGCAGAGAGAAAAATATCATTCAGCCCTAAACAATTTCCATAATTTAAAAACCAAAGTAAAACAGCCTGTATAGCCACGCCTTGGCAGTGATCACTCTGATAATAGCACTGATGTCATCCTTTGGTACACTCAAAAGGTAGAAATTCTCAGACATACTGAGTGAATCACACTTCCAGAGGATAAGGTTTATAGAGGAAGTGGCTCTCAGAGTGTTTTGATTATTTAATCTGTTACGTCCCTCAAAACAGAAACACAGATCCAGTTTTAAGGAACAGTTTGAGACTACTAGACAAGTAAATGGAGGAATTTAATGTGGGGGGGTTCTATGGGAGGCAGTGTTTAAGAGTTGGCACAACATTGTGGACCGAAGGGCCTGTACTGTGCTGTACTATTCTATGTTCTATAGATGCAACAAAGAATGTTCTAACAATGGCTAATTTAAAAAATTAATCAAATTTTAAAAATTCTCTGTACATTACAAGAGGAACTGAACTGAATCCATCAGGTAAGCAAGGCATTTCCTTTCATTGGTTTCCTTTGCAGACTCATACTAAACTTCTGACTAGCTTAATGCTCTAGCTGACACAATAGCTAAGACATTTCCAGTGGTTGTAAATTTGGCTTCTGCAGCAGCAAATGCATTTTCTGGGTGGATTGGCGCTATGTTAAATTGGGTTAGAGATTTTTTTGCAGTTTTGCAATGGAGAATACCCTTAGCTATTGTAATTAATGTTTTCTGCAGTGTTCTTTTTGTTGAAACATTGATGTCTGCAAGGACTGAAGTTCGGTGGCTTCTGCTTTTTGTATGACAGTTCCACCGCTAAGACGTTGTTAACTCCAACACCTGACTATGAGTTACCTTGCATATGATGACTTTGCTATGCACTCCTTGAACCTGCCTCTTACCTATTCCTCTGGCTCATCCTTAACTGGAGCAGAGTGAAGAGAAGGGACTGCCCTGATCATGTTGACCTAGCTTCTCTCTTCTTCCTAGCTCTGTTCACTAGCACATTTCACACCTCATCCTGGGGGGTGTGGTGGGATGGATCTGTTGATAGTAATTGGCCTAATAACACAATCCCATGGAAAGATGAGTCAACAAACTTTATTATTTTTTGCTTACTTATTTGGATGTTGCATATTTATCTTCTAACCTAATTAACTTTTTATATATAAATATGATTAAGATTTTATACAAGATAATTTATGAATGATAACATTATACCATCATGGCTTATATTTTTGAATTTTAAAGCCATCTATCTTACAATATTCTGTGTATTAAGTTATACAATGGTGAAAGACTTACCAGGCAGAGAAAGATAGCCACCCTAAAGGAATGCTGTACTCCTGATAACATTTTACCTTTTCGTTGTGATTTCATTGGAAATGGAGTTGCAATCCTGGGGCCTCCAACGTCTACAAAGTGTCACGTTGTTACAAGACAAAGCTAACTGAATGTGTTTTACTTATATTGCCTATGTGGTACTCCTACAATGCAACAAGTGGGACCACTAAGCCTACCAATACTGCTGTTCAATTAATACTTAATGTTACAAAAATAATTTGTATATTTGGTTGATAAATCCTATGGACTGACAGAACAGACTGGGTAGCCCTTTGCTCAGTTCAAGTTTTCAGAGAAAAGACAGAAGTTCTCAGTTAGGTTGAGGTAAGTTACTTGTGAAGGATAGGAACAGGAAGTATGTCTGTGAGGCCAGTGTTCTGTACTGGGTGTTGGATGTGGGATGTTCAGAAGACACCCAGCCTCCTGGATGACCACATCTGCACCAGGTGTGTCGAGGTGCAGCTCTTTAGGGACTGGGTTAGGGAAATGGGGATGCAGCTTGATTACCTTCACCTGGTCAGGGAAAGTGAGGAGGTGATAGACAAGTAGTCACAATGGGGACTCAGGAGACAGATAAGTGGGTAACAGTCAGGAGAGGGAAGGGCAAAAGGGAGACACTAGAGAGTACCCCAGTGGCTGTACCCCTTGACAATAAGTACTCTTGTTTGAGTACTGTTGGGGGAGACGGCCTACCTGGGGGAAGCAACAGTGGTCATGCCTCTGGCACAGTCTGTCCCTGTGGCTCAGAAGGATAGAGAAAGGAAGAAGGCAGCAGTGATAGCGGACTCAATAGTTAGGGGTCAGACAGGCGATTCTGTAGACACAGGAAAGAAAGATGGATGGTAGTTTGCCTCCCAGGTACCAACCTGAGGAGGACCAATATCCTGGCAGGAAGGTTTGCTAAGGCTATTGGGGAGAGTTTAAACTAGAATTCATGGGGGGTGGGACCAAATTGGAGTAAAGGGCAGTTGGCTGACAAATAGAGAAAGCTTAGAAACAGTGCGAGAGGGAGGATGGCCAGGTGATAGAGAATGGATGCGCTCAGACTGATGGTTTGCAATGTGTCTATTTTAATGCAGAAGCATCATGAACAAAGCGGATGAGCTTAGAGTGTGGATCAGTACTTGGAGCTATGATGCTGTGGCCATTACAGAGACTTGGATGACTCAGGGGCAGGAATGGTTACTTCGGGTGCCAGGCTTTAGATGTTTCGGGAAGGACAGGGAGGGAGACAAAAGAGGTTGAGGCATGGCACTGTTGATCAGAGATAGTGTCACAGCTGCAGAAAAGGAGGAAGTCATGGAGGGAATGTCTACAGAGTCTCTGTGGGTGGAAGTCAGAAACAGGAAGGGGTCTCCTGGGTGTTTTATATAGACCACCCAATAGTAACAGAGACATCGAGGAACAGATAGAGAGACAGATTCTGCAAAGGTGCGGTAATAACAGGGTTGTCAAAGTGAGTGATTATAATTTCCTAAATATTGATTGGCATCTCCCTAGAGCAAGGGGTTTAAATGGGGTGGAGTTTGACAGGTGTGTTCAGGAAGGTTTTTTGACACAATATATAGATAAGCCTACAAGAGGAGAGGCTGTACTTGATCTGCTATTGGGAAATGAACCTGGTCAGGTGTCAGATCTCTCAGTGGGAGAGTATTTTGGAGATAATCATCACAATTCTTCCTCCTTTACCATAGCACTGGACAGGGATAGAAACTGACAAGTTAGGAAAGCGCTTAATTGGAGTAAGGGGAAATATGAAGCTATTACTTGGAAACATAAATTGGTAGCAGATGTTCTCAGGGAAATGTATGGCAGAAATGTGGCAAATATTAAGGGGATACTTGTGTGGAGTTCTGCATAGGTACATTCCAATCAGACAGGGAAAGTATGGCAGGGTACAGGAACTGCGATGTACAAAGGCTGTTGAAAATCTAACAAAAGGCTCAAAAAGACTAGGTAATGATTGAGATCTAGAAGATTATCAGGCTAGCAGGAAAGACCTTAAGAATAAAATTAAGAGAGCCAGAGGAGCCATGAGAAGGCCTTGGCAGACAGGATTAATGAAAACCCCCAAGCCATTCTACAAGTATGTGTAGAAGACAATAAGACGTGAGAGAATAGGACCAATCAAGTATGACAGTGGAAAAGTGTGTATGGAACCAAAGGAAATAGTAGAGGTACTTAATGAATACTTTGCTTCAGTATTCACTAGAGAAAAGGACATTGGTGATGTAGAGATGACTTACAATGGACTAAAAAGCTTGAGCATGTAGATATTAAGAAAGAGGATTCGCTGGAGCTTTTGGAAAGAATCAAGTTGAATAAGTATCTGGGACCAGACAGGATGTACCCCAGGCTACTGTGGGAAGCGAGGGGGGAGATTGCTGAGCATTTGGCAATGACCTTTGCATCATCAATGGGGATTGGGGAGGGTCCGGAGGATTGGAGGTTGCGGATGTTGTTTCCTTATTCAAGGAAAGGAGTAGAGATAGCCCAGGAAATTATAGACCTTTGAGTCTTACTTCAGTGGTTGGTAAGTTGATGGAGAAGATCATGAGAGGCAGGACAGGTGTGTATGGAACCGGAGGAGGTAGCAGAGGTACTTAATGAGTACTTTGCTTCAGAATTCACTATGGAAAAGGACCTTGGCAATTGTAGGGATGACTTACAGCCGACTAAAAAGCTTCAGCATATAGACATTAAGAAAAAGGATGTGCTGGAGCTTTTGACAAGCATTGAGTTGGAAAGGTCACTGGGACTGGACAAGATATGCCCCAGGCTACTGTGGGAGGTGAAGAAGAAGATTGCTGAGCCTCTGGCAATGATCTTTGCATCATCAGTGGGTATGGGAGAGGTTCCTGAGGATTGGAGGGTTGCAGATGTTGTTCCCTTATTCAAGGAAGAGAGTAGAGATAGCCAAAGAAATTATAGACAAGTGAGTCTTTCTTCAGTGGTCGGTAAGTTGATGGAGAGCATCCTGAGAGGCAGTACTTATGAACATTTTGAGAGGCATAATATGATTAGGAGTAGTCAACATGGCTTTGTCAAAGGCAGGTCATGCCTTATGAGCCTGAATGAATTTTTTGTTGATGTGACTAAACACATTGATGAAGGTAAAGCCATAGATGTAGTGCATATGGATTTCAGCAAGGCATTTGATAAGGTACCCCGTGCAAGGCTTATTCAGAAAGTAAGGAGGCATGGGATCCAAGGGGACATTGCTTTGTGGATCCAGAACTGGCTTGCCCACAGAAGGCAGAGACTGGTTGTAGGCGGGTTATATTCTGCATGGAAGTTGGTCACCAGTAGTGTGATTAAGGGATCTGTTCTGGGACCCCTACTCTTGGTGATTTTATAAATGACCTGGATGAGGAGGTGGAGGGATGGTTTAGTAAAATTGCTGATGATACAAAAGTTGGAGGAGTTGTGGATAGTGTGAAGGGCTGTCAGAGGTTACAACGGGACCTTGATAGGATGCAAAACTGAGCTGAGAAGTGGCAGATGGAGTTCAACCCAGATAACTGTGAGGTGGTTAATTTTGGTAGATCAAATATGATAGCAGAATATAGTATTAAATGATGAGACTCTTGGCAGTGTGGAGGATCAGAGTGATCTTGGGGTCTCAGTCCATAGGATACTCAAAGCTGCTGTGCAGGTTGACTCTGTGGTTAAGAAGGCATACAGAGCATTGGCCTTCAATTGTGGGATTGGGTTTAAGAGCTGAGAGGTAATGTTACAGCTTTATAGGACCCAGGTCAGACCCCACTTGGAGCACTGTACTCAGTTGTGGTCACCTCACTACAGGAAGTATGTGAAAAGGGTGCAGAGGAGGTTTCACAGATGTTGCCTGGATTGGGGAGCATGCCTTATGAGAATAGGTTTAGTGAACTCAGCCTTTTCCTCTTGTAGTGGCGAAGGATGAGAGGTGACCTGATAGAGGTGTATAAGATGATGAGATGCATTGATCTTGTGGATAGTCAGAGGCTAGCATGAGAGAGAGCACAGTTTTAAGGTGCTTGGAAATAGGTACAGAGGGGATGTCAGGGGTAAGTTGTTTTTTTTATGCAGAGAGTGGTGAGTGTGTGGAATGGGCTGCCGGCGACAGTGGTGGAGGTAGATACAGTAGGGTCTTATAAGAGACTCCTGGATAGATACATGGAGCTTAGGAAAATAGAGGGCTGTGGGTAACCCTAGGTAATTTCTTTTTTTTATATAAAATTTTGTTTATTGAATTTTCAAATGGTTACAGAAGGAAAAAAAAATTATCAACCCTTCCCCCCTAACATATCCCTGTAGAAAGAGAAAAAAAAAGAAAGAAAGAAAGAATGCCTGTATATCGGAAGATCCCCACACGCTCCATGGAGTTCATAACAGCTTTAGTATAAATATTTATTTCTTTCCCCAAATAACCAATAATTTTATCGTCAGAGCACCTATATATTTAATCCTATCTTTTGTAAATAAGGGCACCAAATTTTCAGAAATATTTCATATTTATCTCTTAAATTATAAGTAATTTTTTCAAATGGAATGCCCCTAAAAGCTATATCTATTTTCATTTTCTTAATGTGTGTTAAAATTCTTTTTCTTTTCACAGGTCCATTAAGCCCACTAACATTAAAACTTTAAAAATTCAGTAAATTAGTCATTATTTTTAACAGGGTTACTCCAGTCTATAGTAATACCTAACTTTTCAACTTTCGTAGTATCTTGGGGAATCTTTTTAAAATTCTCCGTGTTGCTATGTGTCTTCCCCCCGATTGTCCTGGCAAAGAAAGAAAGATTAAAGAAAAATAGATTATAAAGAAAAAAGATAACAAAATACCCCCCTACTAATGTGAATAAAGAAAAAACACAACATTACTCCCCTCCATTGTGCGGGTCATGGCAATCGCCATGATTACACACGTGAATCCCATAGCAATCGATCCGAAGTTCCCCCGGCTCCCCCGTAACATAAAAAAGTATATATAAGAGAAGAAAAAATAATATCACCACTCTTGATTAATATTTCTCAAATTTTTACCTTTCTCCCCCTGTATCATATAATTAAGAATATATTTAAATATTCCTCTGTCCTTAAACATCCATCAACTCCATTCACTGTCCCTGTCTTCACCTTTAATCCATTTCACTTTTAAATCTTTGGCTGTGATTAGCGAGTATTTGGGAGTTCTTGTGTAAATTCTTCTCCATCCCAATAATCAGTAAAAGATCTTCTTTTTCCGTCATCCAAAAAAATGATCAGCTTTGCCAGGTGGCGCAATATAAATTCATAACCCTTTTCCCATAAAACTTTGTTCGCCGGGTTAAATTCCTTCTTTCTCTTCAAAAGGTCATAACTTGTATCAGGATAGAAAAGAACTATTTTCCCTTCTATCATCAATGGCCCATTTCTCTTTCTGGCACGTTGGGCAGCCGCCAACCCTAGGTAATTTCTAAAGTAGGTATATGTTCAGCACGGCATTGTGGGCCGAAGGGCCTGTATTGTTCTGTAGGTTTTCTGTGTTTCAAGGTCCAATCCTTAACAAAGTAAAGGGGGAAGACATTAACAATTATATACAGAGTTCAGAATCATGAAAGTAGGAAGCGATTTGTGCAGATGGTATGGTAGGTATTACAATGTTAATTTACATCATACCAAGGGGTGTTCACTCCCATGGGAGGGACATAACCAACTCTTATGAGACTTTTTTCTGGAAGCTTAGAATTAAAGACATTGACAGAATTCTCAACAGGGTGAACTGTACTCCTTACTTTTGTGAATGTTTTTTTAATGTCTATTACTATATTGTGAAATTATGGATATAATTTTCTATAGTTAAAATGTGAGACTACTATTTTTAAGTAAGAAAATACAGCAATGTACAATAAATAACTTGTTTACAAGACTTGCTTTCAGGAAACCTGAATAATGTCATGCATCACATCTAAAGTAATGTAAACACCCCAGTGAAAGAGATGAACGCCTTCAGATTGAGAGACATTGCCAACTGACCTGATGAGATAAAGGCGACTGAGACAGTGATTTGAACTTACCTAGAGGAAATGGCAAACATTGTTTGTGCAGATTTTAAGAAGGATATGGACATTGATGCGTCATTGCATATTTATGAAAAATGAGAATGGTAATGTTCCTTTGGGGTTTGGGAAATGTTTAGAGTTGAGACTGAGGAAGTGAATATTCTAAAGAGAAAGATCACACAGGAAACCCTACATTGGGAGCTGCTCCATGAATACTTTGAGCACTGGAGCGAAGAGAGCTCTTTCTAGCACCGGTTTTGTAGCCCAGGTAAAAATGCACATGCAGGACAACAAACACATTTCTAGGTCTTAAATTCCTTTACCTGTTTTAGATGTTTTACAGCAGAAAGAGGATATCAAGATAACAATGACAAATTTAAAAACCAGTTCCCGCTATTATAATCTCAGTTTAACTAGACCACACCCTTGTTATGTATGCAATATGCAAATAACTAAAACAAAATATACTAAACCAATTCTGTAGTGGCAATTCTAAAAAAACACAATACAAACAATATCAGAATCCCACCAACCATGCACCTTATACAAAACATTGAAAATATGAATAAGTACATTTCATCTTAACTAAGAGATATACTCACATTTAGCACATACATGCTTAACTTCCAAACACATATAGGCTAGACTTTGAAATGAGTTCTCCTCGCTCACAATACGTGAACAGAGATTAACACATTCACATTACTCTGTTAAATTCACATTCAGTC
The DNA here is from genome assembly GCF_030144855.1 of Hypanus sabinus. NCBI lineage: Eukaryota > Metazoa > Chordata > Chondrichthyes > Myliobatiformes > Dasyatidae > Hypanus > Hypanus sabinus. The sequence goes on along the minus strand of NC_082708.1, from coordinate 103,838,097 downwards.
ATGAAACGATAAGGAAAGACAAATAAACTTGTACAGTATATTGCCTTGTAGTTGAATTACTAAAAAGACTAACCTAGTAGGGCAATTAAGGAACTTTTCAATCAGGCTAATCAATTTACTCTTGAAAATCTAAAGCAACCACATGTAAAACACGTCAAATTACTGATATTTTGGATTTACAAACAAGTATAAACAAATTTCCATGGATATTATCAAATATTATTCACCTTTCCTCACCAAACCCGGGAAAAGCATTTGAATGTTGTCCTTTCTAGACCACAGCAACTCTTTGTTCTAGTCCACCCATGCAAAATGACATCACCAGTTTCTCTCAAAGGCACAAGCAGCTATTTTAGCTATTTTAGCACCAAAGTGAATACGTAAGTGCAATTTAACAATGAAAAATGATATTCAACGGTCACCTGGTTACAGTGGTAACTTAGTGCAAATGTCAGAGGGGTGATGGAATATTTTGAGGGCTCCCTTGGCAGGAGTCTTGATCTGAAGAAGCTGGATTAGAAATCTTGCCTTAGCAAGAGGGGGTGATGGATATTCACTTCTAAGCCAGAAGGCCTCTTGTTTTTCTGCTAAGCTTGATTTCAAAATAGCAGCTGCCATGTGAAAGGTCACAAACCGTCGCAAGTAAACTTCCATCTAACAGTTGTTTCACTTCTGGTTGTAAATAGAAGTCAGCCTTCAGTTTTTAAAATATGAATAGAAAGCACTCTGTAGAAGAGCTTTGCAAATAGAATCTGTATTTTGAAGAGTCTCTATCTGTAAAGCTTCTGCTTTATTTTTGGTCAACAGTTGAGTGTAAGACAATGAGTTGTTTAGTTTGGGTTGATTCAAACAGACAAGCTGAGTTCTTAGTTCTTAAGTTGCTTAATTCAAGAAAGCTTGTAGAACAGATGGAAAATATCATTTAGCACATCAATAACTGATATGTTTATTGCTTAATAGGTTTATGTACTCAAAGAAGCTAGCTTCACAGCATTATTAGTAGCTGGCTATGGTTTCAAAAGATGCTTTTAAATCTTTTGAGTTAAGAGGATATCTGAGGAAATATCACATGCTTGTGAAGTCACTCAAGGGGCTGAAAAGGGTATAAATGTACAGAGCAGTTCTGGCTTATTAGAAATTGGGTAAAGAACAGGAGAAACATGGAAGAACTAGAATCCATTCCTCCAGCTTTGGTTTCTGCAACAGATAACTTTTTGTCTGCATTTTTGGTATGTCTTTTTAGTTCATAGGAATTGTACCTGTGTTTTGGAAATCCTTTGTTATTTTAGCTTTAAGCTTTATCCTTTGTGTTTAAGAAATTCTTTCTGCTTTAGGCTTTGGAAACAGTTTATAATTTGGAAATGTTTTATGATGTTTTAAGATTCAATATAATGATTCAAAATAAGATAGCAATCACCTGTGATGATTGGGAAATGTTTAAGATATAAGTGTGAGTTTTAAAAGTATTTTAAGAATGTTGTTTGGATTTAAATATGTATCACTGAAAATAAATGAACTGTGTTTTAAACTGCTTTGCTAGATGGAGTTATATTCTCCTTGGTAGGGAGAGGAGACCCACCACTTGCATAGTGGGTATTGGCAACTAAACTTGCCGTAGAGAATAAGCAGAGAAGTGAACTAGTCTATGAAGCAACACACACAAAATGCTGGTGGAACACAGCAGGCCAGGCAGCATCTATAGGGAAAAGCACTGTCGACATTTCGGGCCGAGACCCTTCGGCAGGACTAACTGAAAGGAAAGATAGTAAGAGATTTGAAAGTGGGAGGGGGAGGGGGGAATGCAAAATGATAGGAGAAGACCGGAGGGGGTGCGGTGAAGCTGAGAGCCAGAAAGGTGATCGACAAAAGGAATACAGAGCTGGAGAAGGGAAAGTATCATGGGACGGAAGGCCTAGGGAGAAAGAAAGGGGGAGGGGAGCACAAGAGGTAGCATTGCAAGTGCACAGATATACAAATATTGGAAGAGAAATAAGAAAAAATAAAAAGTTAATTACCACAAACAGCCTAACAGCCTAACAGAAGAGGATTATCAGTCCTGACGAAGGGTCTCAGCCAGAAACGTCAACAGTGCTTCTCCTTATAGATGCTGCCTGACCTGCTGCGTTCTAGCAGCATTTTGTGAGGGTTATTGCTTCCTCGACTGTAGGTTGACCCTGAGCCAATAGGCTGGTCCTGGACTTATTTCCACTTGGCATAATTAACTTATTATTATTTAATTATTTATAGTTTTATATTGCTATATTTCTACATTATTCTTGGTTGGTATGGTTGTAACGAAACCCAATTTCCCTCAGAATCAATAAAGTATGTCTGTCTGTCTGACTCATTGTAGAACCTAATGGTCGAGGGTAAGAATGACCTCTTTGGAGTAGCAGAGTTGTCTTAATCTATTACTAAAAGCATTTCTCTGTTCAGCCAAGGTGGCATGCAGAAGGTGAGAGACAATATCCAGAATTGCCAGGATTTTCCGTAGGGTCCGTTGTTCTACCACAACTTCTGGTGTGTCCAGTTTGATGACAGCCTTTCTAATCAGTTTATTGAGCCTGTTGGCATCACCCATGTTGTTGCCATTGCCACAGCACAACACTGCATAGAAGATTGTGCTGGCAACCACAGACTGATAGAACATGTGAAGGAGAGACCTGCATACTCCAAAGGTCCTTGGTCTTCCCAAGAAGAAGAGGCAACTCTGGCCCTTCTTGCACACAGCCTCTGTGATGGTGCTCCACTCAGGTCTGTCATCCAGGTGCTTGTAGGTCCTCACCACCTCCACGTCCTCACCAGTTAGGGATGTTTAATAGGACTATCTCATAAGGTGATGTGACTGAAAGAGGTTACAGAGGAAAGAAAGGGTGACACAGTGGAGCGATTTGGAAAAAATAAGAAAGCCAGTTTCCTTTTTTATGGGTTTGCTGGATTAAGATATAAGGTAGGTTGGTGGGTAGAAGGAAGATGAATCAACAGAATTTTGTTTGACAGCAAATAGTCCTGGGATGATTAGCCTCTCTGGAGGATAGCATGGGAAAGAAAGGGGGGGCTCCAGCTTCAGTGACCTTCAATTTTGGAACCTCCGATGTATCTAAATCAAAGTTCAAGGTAAATTGATTATCAATGTACATGCATTACATACCCATATATATACTACCTCGAGATACATTTTCTTATCAACTTGGGATAAATGGATTGTACATACTATGCATTAAGAGGGAGAAGGAATAATTAATAGCGGTTAATAGTAATTTTTATTAATTTTCAAATTTTAATGTAAATGAACAGAAGTAATGACTTGTTTGTCTTGACTACACTGGCTTTATAAAATGGAAAATGGGTTAAATCGTTCTTTGAAAGCAGTTTGCTTTGACCAGACTTGGCAGTGGGTTGGCAAGACAGTTGATCTTTTCATCAGTTTCCCTACATGAGATACAAATATTTCTGAAAATGGCTATAATTGTGCACAAAGCCACCTGCACAAATACTCTATTAAACTGCAATGATAGTGAGGACTGTGTGTGGATGGCAGAGATATAAACATATAAACATTAATGAGTACTCTGTATGCTATTTTGCGTTCTCATTCGCCTTTCAAGGCAGATATGAATTGGTTTGCTAATGCATGCTTGTTATTTGGAAGAAAGACTTTTTTTTAACTGCCTGTGAGGTGAGAGCCTTCAACTGCTGAACACCCACATAACATTTAGTGTTCTGAGAATATTTTTCATGGATTCACTTATTTCCATTTTGGAGAAACAGAATCCTTTTAGAGTGAAAGTTTGACTGAAGCATTTAAACGTGTAAAATGCATACAGCATAATAAAGAATCCTTATTATTTCTGAAGGATAATTATCACCTGCTTACAATAGGGAAAGCAATTGTCATTTCTGTAGTTTTATCCAAAATGATCCTTGGAATTACATATAAAATAAACACATTTATGACAGACATCTCAGAAGGAGAGCAATATTGAGCAAGATAAAGTTGCTGAGAACATTCAAGGTTCTGTTAGGATGGATTATAATTAAATGTGGAAATCAAGAAAAAGCTTAAGTAAGTACAGGAGGGTAAGTCAGGGACAAGTTTTTCACACAAAGAGTGACGGGTGCATGGAATTCACTGCCAGTGACAGTGGTAGATGCAGCTACAATAGGATCTTTTAAGAGACTCTTAGATAGGTACATGGAACTTAGAAAAATAGAGGGCTATGTTATAGGGAAATTCTAGGAAGCTTCTAGAGTAGGTTACATGTTCGGCACAAATTGTGGGCCAAAGGGCCTGGAGTATGCTGTGCATTTCTATGTTTCTAAGAAAGAAAGAACGAAGAAAAAAAATGACAAGAAAGATGAAATTAAGAAATAATTTTATCAGAAAAATAGAAATGTGCTTTTGTAAGGATAGAGGCACTAAAAATAAGCCAAATTATCTTAGAGACAATAGATGCATTGCAGTACTGAATAACATGTCCAAAGGGGATAGAGTGAAAAGTGTGGAATATAAAGCAAGAATACTGTCAGATCATTCCCCTTTGATAATGACAATGATAATGATGGATAAGGAGAAATCGATTTATAGATGGAGATTTAATTCAATTTTATTAAAATATCAAGATTTTTGTGATTTTATGAAAAAACAGATTCAATTTGTTTTGGATACAAACTCACATTCAGTTGAGGATAAAATTGTATTATGGGAAGTGATGAAAGCATATTTAAGGGGTCAGATTATGTTATACATCTAAAATTAAGAAGGAATACATGACAGAAATAGATCAATTGGAAAAAGATATCACAAAGTTAGAAAAAGAATCTCAAAGATATATGACAGAAGAAAAACGAAGACAACTTGTTAATAAAAAATTACAATATTGTGGCGACCCATTTCCTGGCACATCCGAACCGACTCACAATTAGATAGCCTACGGGGGTTTGCGAGCACAGAGCTTTGGAGCCTCTGCGCCATGGGGGGGCAGGTTGAGGGAGGCTTAAAAGTGAGGCTGAAGATTTCAAATAAAGTTTTTTCCTTCGACTGCAGTTACCGACTCCGTGTCGTAATTTTAGCGCTGCGTGTAGCACACCGCTACAATTCAAATTCACATTCAGTTGAGGATAAAATTGTATTATGGGAAGTGATGAAAGCATATTTAAGGGGTCAGATTATGTTATACATCTAAAATTAAGAAGGAATACATGACAGAAATAGATCAATTGGAAAAAGATATCACAAAGTTAGAAAAAGAATCTCAAAGATATATGACAGAAGAAAAATGAGGATAACTTGTTAATAAAAAATTACAATATAATACACTCCAGATATATCGTACAGAAAAAGTAATTATGAGAACTAAACAGAAATATTACGAATTAGGTGAAAGATCACATAAGGTTCTTGCTTGGCAGCTGAAAACAGAACAGGCTTCTAAAACAATAAATGCAATTAGAACAAGTGCAAATAAGATTACTTATAAACCTTTAGAAATTAATGAAACTTTAAAAAATTTTTATACTGAACTATATCATTCAGAATCACAAAATAAGATTGCCGAGATAGATACATTTTTATCACAAATAACCCTTCCAAAATTAAATTTGGAAGAACAGAAAGGATTAGATATGCCCTTTACATTAAAAGAGGTTGAAGAAGCTTTAGGATCACTTCAGAGTAATAAATCCCCAGGAGAAGATAGTTTTCCTCCTGAATTTTATAAAAAATTTAAAGATTTATTAATTCCTCCTTTTATGGAATTAATATATCAAGTGGAAAGAATGCATAAACTCCCACAATCTTTTTCAACAGCGGTCATAACTGTATTGCCAAAAAAAGATAGAGATCCTTTAAAACCAACATCATACAGGCCTATTTCTTTGTTGAATACAGATTATAAAATAATAGCAAAAATTTTATCTAATAGAATATCTAAATATTTACCAAAATTAATACATATGGATCAAACAGGTTTTATTAAAAACAGACAATCAACGGATAATATAACCCGGTTACTTAGTATAATTCATTTGGCACAAAAAAGAGAGGAAATGAGTGTGGCAGTTGCTTTAGATGCAGAAAAAGCATTTGATAGATTGGAATGGGATTTTTTATTTAAGGTATTGGAAAAATATGAGTTAGGAAAATCTTTTATAAAATGGATTAAAACCTTAAATACTAATCTTCAAGCTAAAGTAGTTACAAATGGTCAGATTTCAACACCATTTTGCTTAGCGAGGTCAACTAGACAAGGCTGCCTATTATCACCTGCTTTATTTGTATTGGCAATAGAACCATTAGCTGAATTAATTAGAACAGATTCAGACATTGTGGACTTCAGAGTTAATCAAGAAGAATATAAGATTAATTTATTTGCTGATGCTGTTTTGATTTATTTAACAAACCCATTGCGATCTTTGTAAAGACTATCTTTTAGATTGGAAGAATATGGGAAAATATCAGAGTATAAAGTAAATTGGGATAAAAGTGAAATTTTACCCCTTACCAAAGGAAATTACAATCAATGTCGATTAGTAACTCAATTTTGATGGCCAATAAATGGGATAAAATATTTAGGTATAAGAGTTGATAATGATGTAAAAAATGTATATAAACAAAATTATTTGCCATTATTAAAAAAAAGAGAATCTTGATAAATGGATGATGTTACCAATAACATTAATAGGTAGAGTTAATGCTGTAAAAATGAATATATTTTCTAGATTGCAATATTTATTCCAAACTTTACCAATACAATTGCCTCAGAAGTTCTTTCAAGAACTGAATAAATATGTAAGGAAATTTCTTTGGAAAGGAAAGATGTCAAGAATATCATTGGAAAAATGGACATGTAAATTTGATTTAGGAGGGTTACAACTTCCAAATTTTAAGAATTATTATAAAGCAAATCAACTTAGATTTAATGCGTCTTTTTTTGATGAAGTAAAACCAGCATGGATTAGAATAGAATTAGATAAAATAGGAGAAAACATACCAGAAGATTTTACATATAAATGGGAATCCAAATGGATATGGGATAAAAAAGAATCTCCTATATTAAGACACTTGATTCATTTATGGAATAAGGTAAGTATGGACAATGAGATAAAGAAATCTTTATTAGCAAAAAGAACTTTAATTCAAAAAAGGCTTATTCCTTTTACAATGGATAATAAACTTTTACATAATTGGTTCCAAAAGGGGATTAAATATATAGGTGATTGTTTTGAAGGAGGTATATTGATGTCCTTTGATCAATTAAAAAAATATAAAATATCAAACAACACTCTTTTCTGTTATTTTCAATTAAAGACTTATTTATGAGAAAAGCTGGGTCAAACAATGTTAATGCCAAAACCTAGCGAGATAGAAATATTAATTCAAAAAGGAAAAATTTAAAAATTTACATCCTGTATGTACAATTTGATTCAAAAACAGACAATTAAATCAGGAATTCATAAATCAAGACAAAAATGGGAATCTGATTTGAATATTAAAATTGATGGAGAAAACTGGCCAAGATTATGTTCTGATAGTATGATAAATACAATAAATGTTCAACTTAGATTAGTACAATATAATTTTTTACATCAATTATATATAACACCACAGAAAATAAATAGATTAAATTCAAATATGTCTGACCAAGGTTTTCGATGTAATCAAGAAATTGGTACTTTTTACATTCTACTTGGTCTTGTTTTAAAATTCAATCATTTTGGATAAATCTAAGACTTTTATTGGAACAAATTACTGGAGTACAACTCCCATATAGTCCAATATTATTTTTATTAGGAGATATTGAAGGGACAATACCAAAACTTAAATTGAATAAGTATCAGAAAAAATTAATAAAAATTGCATTGGCAGTAGCCAAAAAAGTTATCGCAGTTACTTGGAAATCTGACTTACATTTAACTATGGATCATTGGAATAATGAAATATAGTTGTATTCCACTTGAAAAAATTACATATAATTTAAGAAATGAATATGATATATTTTTGAAAATTTGGCTCCCATACCTACAAAAGATCGGATTAACTACATAGGTCCTTTGAAGATAAAATTATAAAGTAATTGGGAAAAGTAAAAATTTAATTTAAATTATTTTGAACTCCATGGAGCATGTGGGGATCCTGCGATATCCAGGCAATCTTCCTCTTCCTTCTTTCTTTTTTTCTCTTTCTTTAGATAAGGGTTTAAGGTGGGAGAGGGTTAAGGGGAGGGGAGAAGGTCAATATTATTTATTTTCTCTTTCACTATCTTATCATTACATTTATTCTTTGTAATTTTCTAAAAATTTAATAAGCAAAAAATAAACATGTCCAATGGGCTGAAATCACTGCAAACCTCTTGCTGTTTGTGCTTATTAGTGACTAGCCACTCAACCTGCTATTATAATGAGGGTGCTCCTGACATTACATCTGTAGAAAAGCTAGATCCAAGCTAATGGATGAGGTCTTGAACAAAGCCCAATGATCAGCAATCCCGCTGGGATATGTCCAGAGTTCAAAGTTAAATCACAATTACTCTAGAATCAATTACTTTTTTATTGACTTTCATTTAGTTTCATCCATCACTACTTGTGAGTATGATGCAATTGCCATTTCTGACCATGCGCCTCAGAAATTATCAATTAAATTTAGTGATGTATGTAACGTTCTCCTTCGCGTGTAACGAACGCCGAATTAAACGTCGAGATAAACCACAGTTAATAAGAACCAGATCGCAGTAAGATTAACCATTTACTGTTCACTCTTCACATTAACATATGGTGAAAACTGTTGATAAAACAATACAAGATTGATACAGTATTTGTTCCTTCCTTAATATCACATTTCAAGTGTAAATACTTGCAAAGGTGACTATAACTACATTACACTAAGGCGCAGTATACAGGGAGAGTTTACCTGCTCCATTGACTACTTTAAATACACTTTCATGCAAACTATCCGCGACTCTTTAACTAACGAAAGCATAAACATTATCTACCGTCGTTACTTCTAACAGGATCGGCATTAACATCTTAGTTCAATATATCGATTATCTATTAACTTACAGCGTTGCTCTCACTGTGATTTCTCATGCCTGCAAAACAACTTCTGCTCGGGTCTGCCTCGTGGTGAGCCCCCACCCTCGCGCTAATTTCAAACCGGTATTTTCCCACAAGACGCGGCGAAACCGGATGTGACGTCATCGCATACCGATATATTTTACATGCAATGAATATACTTTAAACACTTCTAATTCTAACTAGAAAATACTATCGAATGAATTACTAAGCGGAAATATTATAAACTAAATAACTGTTGTAGAGTCAGCACACTCCCCGCTTGACCTTCGTAAGGACACAATGAGCAGAGTACAAACTTAGTCTCTTAATCAGTCATTGCGTAGAAGTAGAATAACTTCTGTAACTGGCCTTTGGTAAATTTTCACATCGCCTTGGTCGGTAGTCTTCAATTCGATCTTCCTGACATGTCCATCCTCGCTAGGGAATGTAGCAGTGATTCTGGCCATTGGCCAGCTGTTGCGGGTGATCTGCTTGTCCCTGAGCAGGACTAAGTCTCCAACTTGAAGATTCCTGCAGGGTTCTGTCCACTTTCGTCTCTGTTGCAACGAGGGTAGATATTCCTGTCTCCAGCGGAACCAGAACTGATTTGCCAGAGCCTGGACTTGTCTCCATTGCTTTGTGTACAAATCCTTGTCTGAAAAGTCTCCTGGTGGAGGAGGTGCTACTGCCTTCTGCGTAAGGAGCGTTGATGGCGAAAGTATAAAGGGGTTTTCTGGGTCAGAAGACACAGGTAGGAATGATTGTGCGTTTATAATGGCTGTGACCTCTGCCATTAGGGTGCACAGTACCTCGTGGGCCAATCGGGTGTGTTGCTGCATCTCAGGTTTCCTTTTCCGGGTTTTCCGTAAGGACGTGAACCGTTTGACTGCCTGCTCTTTGTTATCTGGTGAGCGCTGGCGTGGTTCTCTGAAAGGCAATGGGGCAACCCCATTATTTGCTTCATCTCTGAAGACATTGGTGTCTTTGGGTTTTAAAGAAATGGTATCTTGAGCTGATTGTGCAAGTTTGTTGTCATACTTCGTTTGAGCGAAGACTGACTGGCCCAGCGACTCGTCGCTTGCCTCGCGCTTGTTAACGCCTTGTTGTGTTTCCTTGATATACATGGAACTTGTGCAGGGTTGAAAAATCAAATGGCGGCCACTCTCTAGCACATTGGTCTTGAGTGTGTCGACCGTCGGTTTGTGTACGTCACCGAGACACACCTCTCCTATCACCACCCAGCCCAGATCCAGACGTGGCGCGAAGGGGGCGTCGAGTGGTCCATTGACCTGCTGCCTAACCTTGTGTACCTGGATAACATCTCTTCCTAATAGCAGGAGTATTTCCGCTTTCGGATCCAGTTCTGGGATGTGTTTGGCGATGTGGTGGAGATGCGGCTGGTGTAGCACCGCACTTGGTGTCGGGATCTCAGCGCGGTTATTCATGATTTCATTGCACTCTAAGAGCGGAGGGAGACAGATGACGACTTTACCATCCAGGGACTCGATCTGGATGCCTTCTGCCTTCCTTCCTTGGGTTTCCATGTTGCCTGAGCAAGTTTTGAGGTAGTATGGGAACCGCTCACTCTCAATGTTGAACAATTTAAAGAACTCTGGACTGACTAGTGAACGATTGCTCTGATCGTCCAGAATCACATAGGCTTTGATGGCCTTGTCTTTGGCTCCTTTAGGGTACACCTTAGTGAGGCAGATCTTGGAACAAGAACGACTTGACTGAGCTTGACCGCAAACTTCTGTACAGTTCGTGCTGACAGCTGTTGACCTAGAGTGAGCCTCTCCCTCCCCGCCGTCCTGTTGTGGGGGTGAAGGAGCGCTGTCAGTTTGCGGTGACAGGTCGGGATGCATGGCCCCGACGTGATCTGGGCTATCACATTCCGGACACTTCACGGCGATCGTACACTCTCTGGCAAGGTGAGAGGTTGAGGAACAGCATCTAAAACATATTCTTTCCTCCTTGAGAAGAGCCGTCCTCTCTTCAAGGGGTTTTTCCCTAAACATTCTGCATGCTTTCAGGGGGTGAGGTTTGTTATGCAATGGACAATACTTGCCAGGGCCGTTGTTAGTTGTAAGGGCTTCAGTCTTGAGCACTGACATGGGTTTATCAATGTTGAAAACATTCGAAGAGGATCTACCTGGCTTGGTGTAAATCGAACTGCTTCCTGGACCCACTAGGCTAGGGTCGTTTCGCCTCTTCGCCTCCTTGCGTACAAACTCAGTGAGGTGCTTAAAGGGAGGAAATCGACCACCGTGGTCTTCTTTGTACTCTGAGGCAACAGTCAGCCACTTGTCCTGCAGCCCAAATGGAAATTTGTCCACGATTTGTCTAATCCCGGATGGAGTATCTAGGTATACTAGACCAGCTGAGTAGCCATCTTCTTTGGCGCCTTGGATCTCCATGAGTAAATCTCCGAATTCTCTTAACTTAAAGTGATCTTTGGCTGACACCTTAGGAAAGTTTTCCAGACGTTGATATAGCGCCGCTTCAATAATGTCGGGGGCCCCATATCTCTCCCAAAGTCTCTCCCACGCTTCGCTTAAGGCTAGCTCGGGTTTGTTGATGTACACTGAACGTATGCGTCTCACCTGGTCGCGTGATTCTTTCCCCAGCCATTTCGCCATAAGGTCCAACCTTTGGGTTGCACTGAGCTGGACTCCGTCGATCGTGTTGGTGAATGTGGAGTGCCATGCACGGTAATTTTCGGGTTTATCGTCAAACTGGTACAGTCCCGAAGTGACGAGATCCCGTTGTGCTAAATACTGCATCGTGGGATCGGCTGTAAGCGGCATGCGGGCTGGAGAAGTACGTTGGCGCCTATATGACTGAGAGCGCACGTTTCTCATGGAATTTGCCATCCTGGATCCGACCTCCGCGTCTCTTCGCATCGAACTTTGTAAGTTTGGTGTCAAGGAATATCGGTTGTCAGCTCTTTCATTCTTGACTTCATCACGGAGCCGCGAGGGTAAATTTTCTTCCTCGTATGGATGTGATGCAATCGTGACTCTCTGAGGTTCCTCGTAGCTGGGGAAGTTATCAAATACGTATGGAGAGGGGAGACGAGCCTGCCAGTCTGTTTGATATTGTACATAGTCGCTTGTGCGTTCCAGTCTGGTCCTTTCCAAAGTAGATCTTACTTCGGTCAGATCACACGACCCTTCAGGTTCTTCTATGTACTCTGCTTCCGCCATGGCAGCTTCTTCTTCTCTTTCTAGCTGCAGCACTTGCAACTCTGTCGATATTTTTGCCATTTCCAACTGGGTTTCGGCTTCTCTGGCGGCCTTTTCGGCTTCTCTGGCGGCCCTTTCTTTCTGGATTTCAGCTTCTCTGGCAGCCTCTTCTCTTTGTCTGGCGGCCCTTTCTTTCTGGATTTCGACTTCTCTGGTGGCCTGTTTCATTTTCAAAACTGCTTCTTGTCTGGCGTAACGCAGTCGCACCTTGGCGGCTTCTGCCTTGGCTCTTGCCTGTGTGGACTTACTCGATGTCGTTCTACTGCCCTTGTCGCTGGGCGCCATCGACTTGATCCCGGATCGAGCTGACATTGCAGCACTTGAAACACCTGATAATGCCGCTTTTTCACTGTAACGTTCTCCTTCGCGTGTAACGAACGCCGAATTAAACGTCGAGATAAACCACAGTTAATAAGAACCAGATCGCAGTAAGATTAACCATTTACTGTTCACTCTTCACATTAACATATGGTGAAAACTGTTGATAAAACAATACAAGATTGATACAGTATTTGTTCCTTCCTTAATATCACATTTCAAGTGTAAATACTTGCAAAGGTGACTATAACTACATTACTCTAAGGTGCAGTATACAGGGAGAGTTTACCTGCTCCATTGACTACTTTAAATACACTTCCATGCAAACTATCCGCGACTCTTTAACTAACGAAAGCATAAACATTATCTACCGTCGTTACTTCTAACAGGATCGGCATTAACATCTTAGTTCAATATATCGATTATCTATTAACTTACAGCGTTGCTCTCACTGTGATTTCTCATGCCTGCAAAACAACTTCTGCTCGGGTCTGCCTCGTGGTGAGCCCCCACCCTCGCGCTAATTTCAAACCGGTATTTTCCCACAAGACGCGGCGAAACCGGATGTGACGTCATCGCATACCGATATATTTTACATGCAATGAATATACTTTAAACACTTCTAATTCTAACTAGAAAATACTATCGAATGAATTACTAAGCGGAAATATTATAAACTAAATAACTGTCGTAAAGTCAGCACAATGTAACTTCTAGTACTAGACAATGGCAGTTCAACTCTATTTTGCTTCAAAATTTAAATTTTGTAAATTTTATTAAGGAACAGATTGCATTTCTTTTCATCTAATTCAACCAAAGAAATTTCCCGTGGGATATTATGGGATACCTTTAAAGCATATATCCGTGGACAAATTATTTCATATTCCGCTGGATTGAAAAAACAAATTAATAATGAGATACGTGCATTGGCTGATAAGATTAAAGATATTGATAAAAAATATTCTATTGCTCCCAGTTTGGAGCTTTATAAAGAGAGAGTTGAAATTCAGATGCAACATAGTTTGTTACTAACTTCGCCGATTGAAAACCAATTACTTAAATCTAGGAGTCAATTCTATATACATAGTGATAAAGCAAATAAATTGTTGGCTAATCAATTGAAAGCAGCTTTGGCGAAACTTCAGATTAATAAAGTTCATAGATGGGATGGTGTCTTGACTGTTAATCATGATGAAATTAACAAATCTTTTCAAGAACTTTACACTAATTTATATCAATCAGAATATCCTGATGATACTACTATAGTGAATGAATGTTTAAGGAAACTGAATTTTCTGGAATTACCAGTTGATGAACATTTAGTATTAGAGGGGCCCATTACTGAAGAGGAAATAAAAAAGGCAATTTTTTCGATAAACTCAGGTAAAGCACCTGGTCCAGATGGTTATATGTAGCTAAATTTTTAAGGACCTTTTCAGATTTACTCTCTCCCTGGTTATGTAAAGTTTTTAAAGATGTTTTATTAGTAGGTAAATTACCACAATCCTTTTATGAAGCATCAATTTCCTTAATTTCTGAAAAAGATAAAGATCCCACTGAATGTACATCATATAGGCCTATATCTTTGTTGAATGTGGATTCTAAAATTTTTTCCAAAATATTATCAATTAGATTAGAGAAGATATTGCCTCAGATTATTTCTGAGGATCAGACAGTATTTATTAAAAATCGTTATTCACATTTTATCGTTAGGAGGTTAATGAATATTGTATACACTACTTCCTCTAATACTTCAGAATGTGTTATTTCACTTGATGCCAAGAAGGCGTTTGATAGACTTGAATGGGAATATTTATTTAATATACTTGAGAAATTTAATTTCAGTTCATAATTTATATCTTGGATTAAACTGTTATATCATACACCCTTGGCAGCCGTATTCACCAATAATCAGAGATACCCCTTTTTTAGGCTTTTTCGAGGTACTAGACAGGGCTGTCCTTTAAGTCCTTTATTATTTGATATTGCCCTGCAATAGCAATTTGCTATTCGTGAGTCACCTAATATATTTGACATTATTCGTGGGATTGGGACACATAAAATATCATTATATACAGATTATCTGTTATTATATATTTCTAACTCAGAGAAATCCATTCCTGCACTAACTCTACTTGCCCAATTTAGTAGTTTTTCTGGGTATAAATTGAATCTTGATAAGAGTGTGCTTTTCCAATTAAATATGCAAATCCCTATTTATAGAAAATCACCATTTAGATTGGCTACTGCTTATTTTACTTATTTAGGGGTTAAAATTACTAAGAAGTATAAGGATATATTTAAAGTTAATTTTTTACCTTCAATTGATCATGTTAAACAACTGTTTACTAAATGGTCCCCACTGTCCTTATCTTTGATCGGTAGAATTAATGCTGTTAAGATGTTTATTTTACCAAAATTTCTGCATCTATTTCAGGCAGTATCAATTTTTATTCCTAAATTTTTTTTTTATACTATCGAGTCTAAAATTTCTTCATTTATATGGCAATATAGAAATCCCAGGTTAAGTAAGAAATACTTACAGAAATCAAAAAAGGAAGGCGGTTTGGCTCTGCCGAATCTTAGATTTTATTACTGGGTAATTAATATACAGTATTTAATGTTTTGGACTCAAGAGTTGGATGAAACTCAATCTCCATGATGGATGAACCTCAAGCGGGAGTCTGTACAGAGGTTTTCACAGGCTTCTATTCTAGGAGCTGGGCTTCCCTTTGTATTTACTAAACTGAATAAACAAATGATAAATCCAATAGTTAAACATACAATACGAATATGGTTTCAATTTCGTAAATTTTTTGTATTGAATAAATTTATCCTGTCAAACTCTATTATATCTAACTTTTTTATCCAACCATCTAGAATTGATCAAGTCTTTTTGTTATGGAAAACAAAAGGAATAACATGTTTTCGTGATTTACTTATGGATGATTGTTTTATGTCTTTTGAGCAGTTGTCTAATGAATATAATTTGCCTAGATCACACTTTTTCAGATATCTACAGATTAGAAACTTCCTGAATGCTACTTTACCTACCTTTCTCAAATCACATCCAATTGAAGTTACAAAAAAAATCTTGGATTTAAACCCCTTTCAGAAGAGTTTAATAGCAATTACTTATGATTTGATTACGAAAATACGTCTAGGTACTTCTGATAAAATTAAGAATGAGTGGGAAAGGGAACTTCAAATATCTTTATCTACAGAGGAATGGGAGAAAATTCTTAAACTAGTTAATACTTCATCCACATGTGCCAGACATGCTTTGATACAATTTAAGGTTGTTCATAGGGCTCATATGTCCAAGGATAAGTTAGTACATTTTTACTGTCATATAAACCCTGTTTGTGATAGATGTAATTCTGAAGTAGCTTCTTTGACACATATGTTCTGGTCATACCCTCTGTTAAGAAAATATTGGAATGTTATTTTTGATATTATTTCAGCAGTTCTGTGTGTTGATTTACAACCTCATCCTATTACTTCAATCTTTGGACTATCAATGATAGACTCTAGTCACTTATCCTCATCAGCTTGTCGTTTAATTGCTTTCGTGACATTAATAGCCAGAAGATCGATTTTATTTAAATGGAAACATTCCAACCCACCTACCACATTTCAATGGTTTTCCCAAACGATTGCATGTTTAAATTTGGAGAAGATTAGGAGCAGTACTACGGACTCCTCGGTTAAATTTGAAGAAACTTGGAAGCCATTTATTCATTATTTTCATATGATGGACCCTTTCTGAATCTTTTTTTCAGTAACTTTTTTTATGGAAAGAGGAGCGGAGTTAAATGACAAAATATAATTTTAACTGATGAATTATTGCAGCCCAATCTTTGTTTGCTTTTTTTTACGTTAGTCAGTTCTAGTTTGGGTTTTTTTTTCTCTTTTTCTCTTTTTTTATAATTATAATGATCTTTTTCATGGTTTATTACTAGTGTTACGAAATCCCGTAACTGGATCACTTACCAGCAAAGATAGAGAGGTCCATTGAAGTCTGATGGTACTATTTTTAAAAGTCTTTATTTATAAAGAGGCACAAAAATAATATTAATATAAACATTCAGATAATATACGTCATCACTACTCAATCTCAAAGCGCAGGTCAAATAATAACCATCAATAAGAAATAGCTCAATCGTTTGTCTAGGGGATAATATATTGTCCGATGGAAATATAAAAGTCACTCAGTTCCTGTAGGCTTCAGCCTTTGGGGACCACTGGGTTTTCACTTGTTGGAGAGAGAGAGAGAGAGAGATTGGTGAGAAAAGAAACTTGCCTGGGTCTTTTATGAAGCAAATCCGTTGAATCAGGGGAGCGGGCTTCCCCGTTGTTAGCTAAAAGCTGGTTTCCGTGGTTCCAGCCACCGATTCCAGCCGTGGAATCGAATGCACATGGCTACCTTCAAATGGCTTCCCGCTACTACGGGAACGTTAGCGTTTCTTCTGGTGCATCTAAAGGGGTTGTTCCCCCAGACCCTTTTTTATACTTCCTCACGGGGTCTCAGATGTCAATCAGGTTGGGATGATGCAATCTCTCTCTCAACCAGCCCACTTTGCCCGAGGGTGTGCATGTAGCATAGTCCCCAATCCACAACAGTGGTCTCCAGGAGACAATGGTCAATGTCGCGTTATTTTGCATCGCTGGGGGAAACGAAGCATTCGGCTCCTCTCTCTCACATTTCCTGGGTTTACTGACGCCCTCAACTAGTGCTCTTGCGATTCTCACAAAGGAGGGGGCTGCGGGCATAACACTAGAGATTGGGAGGTTAGACTCCATTTGTTACTCTGAATATGTGTGTCTATATGTTAACCATTATTAATGTATTCCTGATCTCTATGTATTAGTATTAATATTGTTTATTGGAAACTTAATAAAAAGACTGAAAAAGAAAAAAAAAGATTAAGAGAAAATAACGTAGGAAAATGAGTGAGAAAAAGATTAAATTATGGGGTTCTGAGGGTGGAAATAAAGACCACTCTCTTTAAAAAAAGACTACCCTTTTCTTGCCTCATATAGGCAAAAACCTTCAAAACAAGAAATAAACTGCCAAGTCCATGTCATTGTAGCCAATAGAGTTTAAGAGAAATGGATTCTACTAAAAAAAAATCAAAAATATAATAATTGAACCTCAAGGCTAAAAAAAAACCAAAAAAATTTAATCTAAAGAAATAAACACATTAAAAGCTAAAAAGTACTAAAGGGAAGTAAAAAGAAAGTAAAAATGAAGTTTAAAAAATGACAAGGAAGATGAAATTAAGAAATCCCTTTATCAAGGCATAACAAACATGTATTTAAGTAAAGATAAAGACTAAAAGATAACCAAGCTAAACATAATCAATAGATACAAGACAGCATTAAATAACCTTTTCTGCTTAGTTTGTACTGAAGTAGAAATATCAATTTGCTTGAAGATGAGCTACAAAAACAACAGTGAGCCAGATCATTTCTATCTATCCCATGGTTCAGTATAGCAATGTTGTTTTTCTCCTGGTTGCCGTCATAGTGAAATGCACTAGTCAGAAGATCCACAATGGCCTTTCTGGCCACCCATTCCACCATTTGACATGTCCAAAGTTCAAAGTTCAAAGTACATTTATTGCCTAAATATAAATACGTTAAGCAACCTTGTGATTTGTCTCCTTACAGCAGCCACTGAACAAAGAAACCCGAAAGAACCCTTTAAAACAAAAGATCATCAAACACCCAGTGTGCCGAAGGAACAAAAATGATAAAAGCAAGCAAACGGCATTCAGAACAAAAGTGAGTCCTTGGACACGAGACCTGGAGGTGCCGGAGCTGACCCAAGCCTTACCCTCAGTATAGCACAGAGCTGAGTAGACATTGCAGAGCCCTCAGGCACGGAGTGCCGTATCCGGTTAAACCACCCCTATAGACTTCTCAGCTGTTAAAACCATCTGAGATTAAATTATTACATATTGAAAATTCACAAACACCAATACCTGCTAAAAACAGATTACAAAAATTATGTGAATAATTAATGATGTAATAAAATATTTCCATATATTTAAATTAGTTTAATTTTAGAATATACATTGATAATGCCTTGGTAATGAGATAAGTCAGAGGGGAGGCTGATAGCAAGGTGACAGTAACTCAAATAACCACGCGTTACAATGGTGGTGTGCAGAAGAGCATCTCTGAATTCATAACAGGTCAAACTTTGAAGTAGACAGCTACAGCAGCAGGAGACCATGAACATAAGTCAGTGGCCACTTTATTAGGTACAGGATGAGAAGCAGGACCTTCTAGGTAACACGCACAAAATGCTGGGGGAACTCAACAGGCCAGGCAGTGTCTGTGGAAAAAAGTACAGTTGACATTTCCGGCTGAAGCTCTTCGGCAGAACTGGAATAAAAAAAGCTGGGGAGTAGATTTGAAAGGTAGGGGAGGGGAGAGAGATAAACACTAGATGATAGATGAAATTAGGAGGGGGAGGGATGAAGCAAAGAGCTAGGAAGTTGATTGGTGAAAGAGACAGGAGGCCAAAGAAAAAAGAAAAAAGGAGCACTAGAGGGAGACGATGGGCTGGCAAGGAGATAACATGAGAAAGGGACAAAGGGATGGGAAATGGTGAAGGTGGGAGGAACCATTAATTGAAGTTAGAGAAAACAACGTTCATGCCATCAGGTTGGAGGCTACCCAAACGGAATTTAAGGTATTGTTCCTCCAACTTAAGTGTGGCGTTATCCCAATAGTGGAGGAGGCCGTGGATGGACATATCGGAATGGGAATGGGACGTGGAATTAAAATGGGTGGCCACTGGGAGATCCTGTTTGTTCTGGCTGATGGAGCTTCCCCCCCACCCCCCCACCATTTTACTCTCTTCCATGGCCTTCTGTCTCTTTCACCATCAACTTCCTAGCTCTTTTCTTCATCCCCCCCCCTTCAAGTTTCACCTATCGCCTGGTGTTTCTCTCTCCCTCCACTCCCCCACCTTTCAAATCTACTCCTCAGCTTTCTTCTCCAGTCCTGCTGAAGGGTTTCGGCCCAAAGTGTCGACTATTTTTTCCATTGATGCTGCCTGGCCTGCTGAGTTCATCCAGCATTTTGTGTGTGTTGCTCGGATTTCCAGCATCTGCAGATTTTCTCTCGTTTGTGACCTCCTGGGTAGTAATTTCTGGATTGCTACCTGTGCCACGTACCAGTGAGGGTAGAAACAGGATGATTTGGCAGATCAATATCTGGCTGAAAAGTTGGTGTTGGGGGTAGGGCTTCAGGTTCTTGGAGCATCATGGGGGAGGTACGATCTTAACAAAAGTGACGGGTTGCACCTGATCCTGAGGGGGACCAATACTCTCTCGGGCAGTTTTGTTAGAGCTGTTTGGCAGGGTTTAAACAAATTTGGCGGGGAAGTGGGAACCAGACTGAAGGGATAGAAGGAATGCTTAAAAGCAAAGATAGTGTGCAATCTGACTGTCAGGAAAGGCAGGCAGACGATGGACAAAATTGCAGCCAGCAGCAAGAGTGTCAATGCATTAGGAAAGCAGGATCAAAAAGAGTAGCAAATACAGTACTCAATGTGTTACATCTCAGTACACAGAGTAGAAGAAATAAGGTGGGTGATGTTGTTGCACTTTTACAGATTGTCAGGTATGTTGTCACTGAATTGTGGCTGAAGGATGGTTGTAGTTGGGAGCTGAATGTCCAAGGTTACCCATTATATCGGAGGGATAGGAAGGTAGGCAGAGTGGGTAGCATGGCTCTGCTAGTAAAGAATGTCATCAAGTCAGCAGAAAGATGTGACATAAGATCAGAAGATGTTGAGTCCTTGTAGGTTGAGTTAAGAAACTGCAAGGGTAAAAGGACACTGAGGGCAGTTATATACAGGCCTCTCAACAGTGGCTGGGATGTGGACTACAGATTACAATGGGAAATAGAAAATATGTGTCAAAAAGGCAATGTTATGATAGTTATGGGAGATTTTAATATGCAGGTCAATTAGGAAAATTACGTTGGTAATGGATCTCAAGAGAGTGAGTTTGCTGAATGCCTATGAGATGGCTTTTTAAAGCAGTTTGTCATTGTGCCTACTAGGGGATCAGCTATACTGGTGTAACACGCTGTCAGGTTTCACTGTAGCAGCAATGTATGGGTTAAAACTAGAGAAAATGGGCTTTGGAATGTGGGGCAATCCAGTAAGAGGGATGCTGTTGTTTCTTGTGCATCTGGGAACAGGGACTTCACAGTCTTTTGCCAGGGAGAGATGAAGAGAGAAAATGCAAGTGGAGAGAGTTGGTAGACCACCAGATAGAGCAGACTTGGAGCGAGGGTCTGAAGGTCAACGACGATCAGTGGAGGTCAATGGTGGATGAATGACCTTATCAGTGAGCTCCAACCTTGTGCATTACACTGGTTCATGAAAATGAGCCTTTTTCTTTTTTTGTTTGTTTACTAACTATATAGCCAAATTAAGAATCGAAAGCTCAATCATTTAATTGCATATTGTGTACTGTTTGTTATTTCAGGGTACTGATTTGTAACAGGGAACACATCACACAGCATCGACCCAAACAAGATTTCTTAAGTTTGGCCGGGCCGTTGGCTGTCTTCCCCTGGATTAAGCCACTAGCCGAACCGAGAGTTATACTGGTTAGGTGTTATGTAATGAACCAGAGGTGATTAGGGAGCTTAAGGTAAAGGAGCCCTTGGGAGTCAATGATCACAATATGATTCAGTTCAACTTCAAATTTGATAGAGAGAAAGTAAAGTCTGACATAGTGATATTACAGTGGAGTAAAGCAAATTAAAGTGATATGAGAGAGGAGCTGGCCAAAGTAAATTAGAAGGAGAGGCTGCAGGGATGACAGCAGAGCAGCAATGGTTTGAGTTTCAAGGAAAAATGAGGAAAGTGCAGTATAGATATATTCTAAAATGAAGAAATACTCAAATAGCAAAATAGTACAACTGTGGCTGACAAGGGAAGTCAAAGCTAATGTAAAAGTGAGTGAAAAAGCTTAAAACAAAGCAAAAGTTAGCAGGAGATCAAAGGATTGTGAAGCTTTTAAACCTAGAGAGAGCAACTAGTTGAATTATTAGGAGGGAAAAAATGAAATATGAAAGCAAGCTAGCAAACAGTAGCAATGTGGATAGTAAAGGCTATATGTCTTATAGGGTGACATATTTGTATTTGATAATAACATTCACTTTGAGCTTTGAACCATTCCTCCACACTTGAGCTGATGTGCATTCCTTTGCATGCATACACAACAATCTGGTTATGGAGCCTAACAGTGTCAGGTGACATTACGATGTTATGGCACAGGTGAAGGTACTGTGAAGTCCTTCGACTCATATGTAGCGATCAAAATAAAGATCTGAGATCTGCCACATGGGGCCAGTCCAAAGGGAATAACTTGAGCACTTTGAGCAGACAGATGTCAATCACTTACCACAAGGGTTGCAACCCCTGAGCAGTCTGATGTTCTAAAAGATCAAATGGTTGCTAAACAGGAGCTTTATCTTTTGCAAGAGCAAAGTTTTTCTTTTCACATTTCAATGCTGGAGAAAGTATTCCCTGCTTTTTAAGGCACAGACTGAAAGTCAGCAGTATGAAGGACATAATTCATCAAATTTTTCACCACTATGGCATCACCTTTCTTGCACACTGCACAACAACACAAACACCCATGGAACAATGGGTCCAATGCAGTGACACCATTATCACCATAATTTACTTCCTACCACTGCACAGACCTGGAAACCACCTCACAACAAGTTGAACAGAACTGTTTGAAGGAAAAGTGAGGGAGTCAGAGAATCTCCATAATCAGAGAGAGGGGCAACTTGTACTCATTATGAAAAATAATAGCCAGACATCTATACATACAAAATATGTGTTGGAAAGAAATCCCACAGAAATCGACTCAGATGTATTCTTCGCCTGAGCAACCAGTACCTGCTCCACACGACATCTCCATGTCTGGTCTCCAACATCCACTGTGTACATCAGTGGTCCAGTTCTTCCCCTTATCGTACCGGGTGTCCACTTGGCCTCTCGGTAATCACGCACTAGGACTTCCTATCTAACCCTCCGAGCTCCTTGCTGATTCACTTGGCAGAACTCTTGATCTGAAAATTCTCAGACCTGATGATGGTGAATTTTAATGCAGCAGCTTAAGCACCTGCCCAGTTTATTGATTTATTTATTGAGATTCAGAATGAAGTAGGTCCTTCCGGACTTCTGAGCAGAGCCACGCAGCAATCCCCCGATTTATTCCTCCCCTAATCATGGGATAATTTACAAGGACCAATTAACTGTGGGAAGAAACTGGAGCACCCGGAGGAAACCCAAGCAATCATAGGGAGGATGTGCAGACTTCTTGCAGGCAGTGAAGGGAATTGCTGGGACTGTAAAACACAATGCTAACCACTGCAGGACTGTGCCATCCCATTCTAAATGATAAGTAATATGAAGAAATACAGGTAATGAAAGGAATGGTATCTTTTAAAAAGAGGAAAGGATCTCCAGACAAAAAAAAAATGAAGATCATCTGTCTTCCTGACTGAAGAACAGAATTATAGATGAGGAAACTAAATGAATGACATGAGCAATTTATCTCAAAATGGAAAAATATAATCATATTGAAGAAAATGCTCATTAATTCATGGTAATGAACAACATGTTCCTCCAATTAAGCACTGGAAATGCTAATATCCATTATTTGATAAGTGATTCATCTTACTCCCTGGAATCTGTCTGAGACTGAAACAGATGATGTACAGCGTGTTCTGTCTGCGCTGATCCCTAATTCATTTTCTCGTTAGCAACATAACAATGTATTTTTATCTACATAATGCTTCTCCTTTACCTCTCCACTCCACAGTTCCAGCACAGCCATGAACAGCTAATCACTAATTATCAATAGATAATTATTTATTTCTTCACCGGATTGTTCAAGGCACAACTGCGTGAGTGCATGGACGTCAGCCAGTTAGAACAGCCAGAAGAATTTAAAAGGAGATGGTTATTTCTTCAGCAGTTTGACCAAGGCACAACTGCGCGAGTGCATGGACGTCAGCCAGTTAGAACAGCCAGAAGAATTTAAAAGGAGATGGTTATTTCTTCAGCAGTTTGACCAAGGCACAACTGCGCGAGTGCATGGATGTCAGCCAGTTAGAACAGCCAGAAGAGTTTAAAATGAGACAGCTTTTTAGAGCGGGTGATAGAGTAGAGGGGGACAGAATAGGAGGGCTTTGGTTCAATGGAGCATCGGTGATAATGGGCTGAGGTGAGGTAGGTTGCCTGTGTGGCATACAGACAGGAAGTGCATGTGTGAGGCCTGTGCTCGGTGTCAGATGTGGGAAGTTCTGGAGACTCCTAGCTTACGGGATGGCCACATCTGTGTCAGGTGCATTGATGTGCATCAATTGCAGCTCCTTGGAGACCGCGTTAGGGAACTGGAGATGCAGCCCGATGAATTTCATCTGGTCAGGGAGAGTGAGGAGGTGATAGAGAGGAGCTATAGGCAGGTAGTCACACCGGGGCCTTGGGAGACAGGTAAGTAGGTAACAGTCAGGAGAGGGAAGGGCAGGAGTCAGATGCTAGCGAGAACCCCAATGGCTGTCCCGCCCTAACAATGTATTCCTGTTTGAGTACTGTTGGGGATGGAAATGGCCTAAATGGGGGAAACAACAGTGGCTGCACCTCTGGAACCAAGTCTGGCCCTGTGGCTCAGAAGGGTAGGGAAAAGAAGAGGATGGCAGCAGTGATAGGGGACTCTATAATTAGGGGGTCAGACAGGTGATTCTGTGGACCCATGAAAGAAGCACAGATGGTAGTTTGCCTCCCAGGTGCCAGGGTCCGGGACGTTTCTAATCGCATCCACAATATCCTGAAGTGGGAAGGATAACAGCCAGACGTCGTGGTACATATTGGTACCATTAACATAGGTAGGAAAAGGGAAGAGGTCCTGAAAACAGACTACAGAGAGTTTAGAAGGAATTTGAGAAGCAGGACTGCAAAGGTAGTCATCTCGGGATTACTGCCTGTGCCATGTGATAGTGAGTATAGGAATAGAGTGAGGTGGAGGATAAATGCGTGGCTGAGGGATTGGAGCAGGGGCCAGAGATTCAGATTTCTGGATCATTGGGACCTCTTTTTGGGGCAGGTATGACCTGTACAAAACAGACACATTGCACTTGAATCCTGGGGGACCAATATCCTGGTGAGGAGGTTCTCTAAGGCTATCGGGGAGAGTTTAAACTAGAATTCCTGCGGGGTGGGAACTGAACTGAAGAGAGGGAGGAAGAGGAAGTTGGCTCACAAATAGAGAAACCTTGGAGACAGTGTGAGAGGGAGGATAGGCAGGTGATAGAGAAGAGACATGCTCAGACTGATGGTTTAAGATGTGTCCATTTTAATGCAAGGAGTATTATGAACAAAGTGGAAGAGCTTAAAGCATGGATCAGTACTTGGAGCTATGACGTTGTGGCCATTACAGAGAGTTGGATGGCTCAGGGGCAGGAATGGTTACTTCGAGTGCCAGGCTTCAGATATTTCAGAAAGGACAGGGAGGGAGGCAAAAGAGGTGGGAGCGTGGCACTGTTGATCAGAGATAGTGTCACGGCTGCAGAAAAGGAGGAAGTCATGGAGGGATTGTCTACTGAGTCTCTGTGGGTGGATGTTTGGAACAGGAGGGGGTCAATAACTCTTCTGGGTGTTTTTTATAGACAACCCAACAGTAACAGGGACATTGAAGAGCAGATAGAAAGACAGATTCTGGAAAGGTGCAAAATATAACAGGGTTATTGTGGTGGGAGATTTTAATTTCCCAAATATCAAATGGCATCTGCTAAAGCAAGGGGTCTAGATGAGGTGGAGTTTGTTAGGTATGTTCAGGAAGCTTCTTGATACAATATGTGGATAAGCCTATAAGAGGAGAGGCTGTACTTGATCTGGTATTGGGAACTGAACCTGGTCAATTGTCAGGTCTCTCAGTGGGAGAGCATTTTGGAGATAGAATTGTGATCACTATCTCCTTTACCGTAGCATTGGAGAGGAATAGGAACAGACAAATTAGGAAACCATTTAATTGGAGTAAGGGGAAATATGAGGCTGTAGCGGTGTGCTACACGCAGCGCTAAAATTACGACACGGAGTCGGTAACTGCAGTCGAAGGAAAAACTTTATTCGAAAACTTCAGCCTCACTTTTAAGCCTCTGTCAACCGGCCCCCATGGCGAAGAGGCTCCAAAGCTCTGTGCTCGCAAACCCCCGTAGGCTATCTAATTGTGAGTCGGTTCGGATACGCTAGGACATGAGTCGCCACATAACCCCCCCCCAGAACCGGCGATACACCCCCCAATGTCCACAGTCTGGGCCAGAACCTGCTTGGGAGGTCGGCCTCTGCGCCGAGGCGCCGGAAACTCGGCCGGTTGCGCCAGGTCCACATGGGCCGGCTTGAGGCGGTCCACCATGAAAACCTCCTCCTTCCCCCCAACGTCCAGCACGAACGTGGACCCGTTGTTCCGGAGCACCGTAAACGGCCCCTCGTATGGCCGCTGCAGCGGTGGCCGATGCCCGCCCCTTCATACAAACACAAACTTACAGTTCTGTAGGTCTTTGGGTACGCAGGTCGGGTGCCGCCCATGCTGTGAAGTGGGTATGGG
The DNA here is from genome assembly GCF_030144855.1 of Hypanus sabinus. NCBI lineage: Eukaryota > Metazoa > Chordata > Chondrichthyes > Myliobatiformes > Dasyatidae > Hypanus > Hypanus sabinus. The sequence goes on along the minus strand of NC_082708.1, from coordinate 103,811,828 downwards.
GGCCAGGTTACCGAGCTTCTCGCGAAGTCTGCCCAGGACTGCAGCGGGTTCTTCCTCTTGCCCCCTCGGGGCTGGTAGGAACTCCCCGGGGACGGCCAGGGGCGCGCCGTATACCAACTCGGCCGACGAGGCGTGCAGGTCGTCCTTGGGCGCTGTGCGGATGCCGAGTAGGACCCAGGGAAGCTCGTCCGCCCAGTTGGCTCCTCGCAGGCGGGCCATGAGGGCCGACTTCAGGTGACGGTGGAAACGCTCCACTAGCCCGTTCGACTGTGGGTGGTAGGCAGTGGTGTGGTGCAGCTGAGTCCCCAAAAGGCTGGCCATAGCTGACCACAGGCTGGAGGTGAACTGGGCGCCTCTGTCGGAGGTAATGTGGGCTGGTACACCAAAGCGGGATATCCAGGTGGCGATCAGGGCTCGGGCGCAAGATTCGGAGGTGGTGTCGGTGAGCGGGACCGCCTCTGGCCATCTTGTGAACCGGTCCACGATAGTCAGGAGGTAACGCGCTCCGCGCGACACTGGCAGGGGGCCCACGATATCCACATGAATGTGGTCGAAACGCCGGTGGGCGGGATGGAACTGCTGCGGTGGGGCTTTGGTGTGCCGCTGCACCTTGGCCATCTGGCAGTGCATGCACGTTCTGGCCCATTCACTGACCTGTTTGCGGAGTCCGTGCCAAACGAACCTGCTGGAAACCATCCGGACAGTTGTCCGGATGGAGGGATGCGCCAAGTTATGAATGGAGTCGAAAACACGTCGCCGCCAGGCTGTGGGGACGACCGGACGGGGCTGGCCGGTGGCGACGTCACAGAGTAGGGTCCTCTCACCTGGGCCCACGGGGAGGTCCTGGAGTTGTAAACCGGAGACTGCAGTCCTGTAACTCGGAATCTCCTCATCTACCTGCTGTGCCTCTGCCAGTGCCTCAAAGTCTACCCCTTGGGAAAGGGCATGAACGGTAGGGCGAGAGAGCGCATCCGCCACGACATTGTCCTTACCTGAGACAAGCCGGACATCCGTCGTGTATTCAGAGATGTAGGACAGGTGGCGTTGCTGGCGGGATGACCAGGGGTCGGATGCTTTCGTAAACGCAAAGGTAAGCGGTTTGTGGTCCGTGAACGCGGTGAAGGGCCGACCTTCGAGGAAGTACCTGAAATGCCGGATTGCCAGGTAGAGCGCCAACAGTTCCCGGTCGAAAGCACTGTACTTGAGCTCGGGTGGCCGCAGGTGTTTGCTGAAAAACGCCAGGGGTTGCCAGCGACCTGCGATGAGCTGCTCCAGCACCCCACCGACTGCCGTGTTTGATGCGTCCACTGTGAGGGCGGTAGGGGTGTCCATTCTGGGATGTACTAGCATTGCGGCGTCAGCCAAAGCTTCCTTCGTTTGAACGAAAGCGGCGGCGGACTCCTCATCCCAGGTAATGTCCTTGCTCGGACCTGACATCAGGGCGAACAGGGGGCGCATGATCCGGGCAGCTGAAGGGAGGAAGCGGCGGTAGAAATTGACCATACCTACGAATTCCTGAAGGCCTTTGATCGTGGTGGGTCGGGGGAAGTGGCGGACCGCATCTACCTTAGCGGGCAGAGGGGTTGCCCCGTCTTTAGTAATCCTGTGGCCCAGGAAGTCAATGGTATCAAGTCCGAACTGGCATTTGGCAGGGTTGATTGTAAGACCGTACTCACTCAGTCGGGCGCAGAGTTGACGGAGGTGGGACAGATGCTCCTGACGACTGCCGCTGGCTATGAGGATGTCATCCAAATAGATGAACGCGAAGTTCAGGTCCCGTCCCACCGCGTCCATTAACCGCTGGAACGTCTGTGCGGCATTCTTCAGGCCGAACGGCATGCGGAGGAACTCGAAAAGGCCAAACGGGGTGATGAGAGCCGTTTTGGGGACGTCGTCAGGATGCATCGGGATTTGATGGTACCCTCGGACAAGGTCGACCTTGGAGAAGATCCGGGCGCCGTGCAGGTTTGCCGCAAAGTCTTGAATGTGCGGCACAGGGTAGCGGTCCGGTGTGGTAGCCTCGTTCAGCCTGCGGTAGTCGCCGCACGGTCTCCAGCCCCCCGTCGCTTTGGGCACCATGTGCAGGGGGGAAGCCCAGGGGCTGTCGGACCGCCGGATGATCCCCAATTCCTCCATTCTCTGGAACTCCTCCTTCGCCAGTCGGAGCTTGTCCGGGGGAAGCCGCCGAGCACGGGCATGGAGGGGTGGTCCCTGTGTCGGGATGTGGTGCTGTACGCCGTGCCTGGGCATGGCTGCTGTGAACTGCGGTGCCAGAACCGATGGGAACTCCGCCAGGACCCTGGTGAAGTCGTTGTCGGACAGCGTGATGGAGCCGAGGTGAGGGGCTGGCAACTGGGCCGCGCCCAGGGAGAACGTCTGAAAGGTCTCGGCGTGTACCAGTCTCTTCCTGGGCAGGTCAACCAGCAGGCTGTGAGCTCGCAAAAAATCCGCACCCAGAAGCGGTTGGGCTACGGCGGCCAGTGTGAAGTCCCACGTGAACTGGCTGGGGCCGAACAGTAGCTGCACCTGACGGGTGCCATAGGTCCTTACTGTGCTGCCATTCACGGCCCTCAGGGGGGGACCCGGTGCCCTGCTGCGGGTGTCGTAACTCGTCGGAGGTAAAACGCTGATCTCAGCCCCAGTATCGACCAAAAACCAGCGTCCCGACCTTCTATCCCACACATACAGGAGGCTATCCCGATGGCCAGCCGCCGTAGCCATCAGCGGCGGCTGGCCCTGGCGTTTCCCGGGAACTTGCAGGGCGGGCGGCAACGGCGGGCTTCTGCGCCCCACCGCTGGTGGTAGAAGCACCAGTGTTCATTGGGCCGGGGGTTAGCGGGCTCTGCGGCCGGGCCTGGACTGGTTTGCTGCTGGGAGCGTGGCTGGGTGATCTGTGCGATGGACGCCCCGCTCACCTTTTTGGCGTTCCACAGCAAGTCCGCCCGGGCTGCCACCTTCCGGGGGTCACTGAAATCCGCGTCGGACAGCAGCAGGCGTATGTCCTCGGGCAGCTGCTCCAGGAATGCCTGCTCAAACATGAGGCCTGTGTGTCCGTCGGCTAGAGACAACATCTCATTCATTAAAGCCGATGGAGGTCTGTCGCCCAAGCCATCCAGGTGCAGTAAACGGGCAGCCCGCTCGCGCCGTGAGAGTCCGAAAGTCCTGAGGAGCAGGGCTTTGAATTCCGTGTACTTGCCGTCTGCCGGGGGCGACTGTACGAACTCCGCGACCTGGGCCGCTGTGTCCTGGTCGAGGGAGCTCACCAAGTAGTAGTAGCGGGTGTCTTCTGAGGTGATCTGGCGAACGTGGAATTGGGCTTCGGCTTGCTGGAACCATAGGTCCGGGCGCTGTGTCCAGAAACCCGGCAGTTTCAACGAAACCGCATGAACAGAGGCGGCGTCGGTCATTTCTGGTCCAAAAATCGTTTGGACCGTCGGGGTCACCAATTGTAGCGGTGTGCTACACGCAGCGTTAAAATTACGACACGGAGTCGGTAACTGCAGTCGAAGGAAAAACTTTATTCGAAAACTTCAGCCTCACTTTTAAGCCTCTGTCAACCGACCCCCATGGCGAAGAGGCTCTAAAGCTCTGTGCTCGCAAACCCCCGTAGGCTATCTAATTGTGAGTCGGTTCGGATACGCTAGGAAATGAGTCGCCACAAGGCTATCAGGCAGGAACTTGGAAGCATAAATTGGGAACAGATGTTCCCAGGAAAATATATGAAATAAATGTGACAAATATTCAGGGGATACTTGCATGGAGTTCTGCATCAGTAGGTTCCAATGAGACAGAGAAAGGATGGTAGGGTACAGGAACTGTGGTGTACAAAGTCTGTTGTAAATCTAGTCAAGAAGAAAAGAAGAGCTTACAAAAGGTTCAAAAACTAGGTAATGTTAGAGATCTAGAACATTATAAGACTAGCAGGAAGGAGCTTAAGAATGAAAGTCAGAGAGCCAGAAGGGGTACGCGAAGGCCTTGGTGGACAGGGTTAAGGAAAACCCCAAGGCATTCTACACAAAGCATGTGTAGAGCAAGATGATAAGACGTGGGAGAATAGGACCAATCAAGTATGACAGTGGAAAAGTGTGTATGGAACCAGAGGAGATAGCAGAGGTACTTAATGAATACTTGGCTTCAGTATTCACTATGGTAAAGAATTTTGGTGAAGCAGGGCTGACTTACAGTGGACTAAAAAGCTTAAGCATGTAGATATTAAGAAAGAGGATTTGCTGGAGCTTTTGGAAAGCATCAAGTTGGAGAATTTACCGGGACCAGATGGGATGTACCCCAGGCTACTGTGGGAAGCGAGGTAAGAGATTGTTGAGCCTTTGGCCATGACCTTTGCATCATCAGTGGGGATGGGGGAGGTTCCAGAGAATTGGAGGGTTGCAGATGTTGTTCCCTTATTCAAGAAAAGGAGTAGAGATAGCCCAGGAAATTATAAACCAGTGAGTCTTACTTCAGTGGTTGGTAAGTTGATGGAGAAGATCCTAAGAGGCAGGGTTTATGAACATTTGAAGAGGCATAATATCATTAGGAATAGTCAGCATGGCTTTGTTAAAGGCAGGTCGTGCCTTATGAGTCTGATTGAATTTTTTGAGGATGTGACCAAAGACGTTGATGAAGTTAGAGCAGTAGATGTAGTGTGTATGGATTTCAGCACGACATTTGACAAGGTACCTCATGCAAGGCTTATTGAGAAAGTAAGGAGGCTTGGGATCCAAGGGGACATTGCTTTGTGGATACAGAACTGGATTGCCCACAGAAGGCAAACAGTTGTTGTCGCTGACCAGTGGTGTGCCTCGGGGATCTATTCTGGGACACCTACTCTTCGTGATTTTTATAAATGACCTAGATGAGGAAGTGGAGGAATTGGTTAGTAAATTTGCTGATGACACAAAGGTTGGGGGTGTTGTGGATAGTGTGGAGGGCTGTTAGACATTACAGCGGGACAGCGATAGGATGCAAAACTGGGCTGAGAAGTGGTAGATGGAGTTCAACCCAAATAATTGTGAGGTGATTCATTTTGGTAGGTCAAACATGATGGCAGAATATTAATGGTGAGACTTTTGGCAGTGTGGAGCATCAGAGGGATCTTGGGGTCCGAGTCCATAGAACACTCAAAGCTGCTACGTAGGTTGACTGTGTGGTTAAGAAGGCAAACGGTGCATTGACCTTCATCAACTGTGGGACAAGTTTAAGAGCTCAGACTAACTAGACTATAGCCTCCGTTCTCTGCCTCTCTCTCTTATTGAAGAGTGGCGTGACATTTGCAATATTCCAGTCTTCCGGAACCATTCCTGTATCTAGTGATTCTTGAAACATCATTACTAATGCCTCCATGATATCGTCAGCTTCCTCCTTCAGAACTCTGCGGTGTAAACCATCTAGTCCAGGTGACTTATCTACCTTCAGACTTTCAGTTTCCAAAGAACCTTCTCTCTAGTTGTGGTAACTTCACACACTTCATGACCCCTGACACATGGAACTTCTACTATATTTCTAATGTCTTCCACGATAAAGGATGATACAAAATACTTATTCAGTTTGTCTGCCATTTCCTCGTGCCCCATCTCCAGCATCATTTTTCAGTGGTCCGATGTCCACTCTTGCCTCTCTTTTATATTGAAGAAACTTTTGGTATCCTCTTTACTATTATTGGCTAACTTACTATCATATTCCATCTTTACTTTCTTAATTACTTTTTAGTTGCCTTCTGTTGGTTTTTAAAAGCTTCAAAGTCCTCTAACTTCCCACTATTTTTCGCTCAATTATATGCCCTCTCTTTGGCCTTTATGTTGGCTTTGACTTCTTTTGTTAGCCACAATTGTGTCAACTTTCCTTTAGAAAACTTCTTTCTTTTTGGGATGTACATATCCTGTGCCTTCCGAATTGCTTCCAGAAATTCCAGCCATTGCTGCTCTGCTGTCATCCCTGCCAGTGTTCTTCGCTGATCAACTCTGGCCAACTCTTTTCTCAAGCCTCTGTACTCCACTGTAATACTGATACATCTGACTTTAGCTTATCCTTCTCAAACTTCAGGGAGAATTTGATCATTTTCTGATCACTTTCTCCTAAAGATTTTTTTACCTTAAGCTCTCTAATCAATTCCTGTTTGTTGCACAACACCCAATCCTGAATAGTTGATCTTCTAGTGGGCTCAACCATGAGCTTCTCATAAAAAGCCATCTGATAGGCACTCTAGAAAATTTCCCCTCCTGGAATCCAGCACCAACCTGATTTTCTCAATCTACCTGCATATTGAAATCCCTCATGACTATTGAACGTTGCCCTTTTGGCATGCATTTTCTATCTCCCATTGTAATTTGTAGACCACTTCCTTTGTGCTGTTTGGTAGTCTGTATACAACTCCCATCAGGATCTTTTTAGCCTTGCAGTTCCTTAGCTCTCTCCATGACAATTCAACACCTTCTCACCATAAGTCACCTCTTTCTAATGATTTGATTTAATTTTCTACCAACAAAGTAATGCCGCCCTCTCTGCCTTTCTTTTTCAATCTTTTTATTAAGTTTCCAATAAACAATATTAATACTAATACATTGAGATCAGGAATACATTAATAACGGTTAACATGTAAAAACACATATTCCAAGTAACAATTGGAGTCTAACATCCTAATCTCTTAGTAATAAACCATGAAATAGATAATTATAATTATTAAAAAAGAGAAAAAGAAAAAAAAAGCCGAACTAAAACAAACTAACCTAACCTGCCTTTCTGACTCTCCTTTCAACACAATGTGTATCCTTGGACATTAAGCTCCCAGCTATCTTCTTTCAGCCATGATTCAGTGATGCCTACAACATCATATCTGCCAATCAGCAACTGTGCTGCAAGTTCATCTACCTTATTTCATATACTGTGCATATTCAAATATAACACCTTCAGTCCAGTATTCACCCTTTTCGATTTTGTCCACCTTTTACATTCCAACTCATCCTGTTGACTGCAATTTTTCCCTATCAGCAGCCTCTTCCTCACTACACATTGCCTCTGTTTGTAAACCAGCTCTATGATACTTCTGCATTGAAATATGCACAGCTCAGGACACTGGTCACATCATGCTCAACCTTTTAATTCCTAACTTTATCTGAGGTCTTACCAATATCTGCCTCTACATCCTCTCCGCTAACTGTTCTGACACTCTGGTTCCCATTCCCCTGCAACTCTAGCTTAAACTCCACTGTGCAGCATTAATAAACCTTCCCACTACGGTATTAGTCCCCCTTCAGTTCAGGAGCAATCTATCCCTTCTGTACAGGTTCCACCTTCCCTGGAAGACAGCCCAATGTTCCAAAAATCTTATGCCCTTCCTCTTACACCAACTCCTTAGCCATGTATTAAACTGTATAATATTCCTAGTTCTGGCCTCACCGGCACATGGCATGGTAGCAATCCTGAGATCACAGCCCTGGAGGTCCTACCTATTAACCTAGCACCGAACTACCTAAGCAGAACCTCATCACTCATACTACCCACGTCATTGGTAGCTACATGGTCCACAACTTCTGGCTGTTCACCCTCCCGCTTAAGAATGCTGACAACACGATCCGAGATATCCTGGCTGCTGGCACCCGGGAGGCAATATATCAGCTGGGAATATCATCCTCGCCCACAGATCCTCCTGTCCATTCCCCTAACTAACAAATCCCCTATCACTACAGTGTGACTCTTCTCCCAAACCCCTTTCCTTCTGAGTTGCAGAGGCAGACTCAGTGACAGAGACATTAAATTGAACCTTTGAACAGCACCTCTTTCGCCTCAGACGATTGAAGAAGTTTGGTATGCACCCCCTGCCCCCCCCCCCCCAAATTCTAAGAACTTTCTACAGGAGCACAACTGAGAGCATCTTGACTGGCTGCATCACTCTCTGGTATGGGAACTGTACTTCTCTCAGTTGCAGGACTCTACAGAGAGTGGTGCGGATAGCCTAGCACATCGGTAGATGTGAACTTCCCACTATTCAGGACTTTTACAAAGACAGGTATGTAAAAAGGAACTGAACGGTCATTGGAGACCCAAGTCACCCCACCAAAAACTGTTCCAGCTGCTACCATCTGCAAAACGGTATTACAGCAGCATAAAACCCAGAACCAAAAGGCTCCGGAACAGCTTCTTCCATCAGGCTATCAGACTGCTTAATTCAGGCTGATGCAACTGTATTTCTATGTTATATTCACAATCCTATTGTACATGCTATTTATTATAAATTACTATAATTGTACAATGCACACTTGAAGAGACGTAACGTAAAGATTTCTACTCCTCATGTATATGAAGGATGTAAGCAATAAAGTCAATTCAATTCAATTCAATTCCAAACTTCCGATGGCAGATTGTTCTGCTGGTCAAAACTCTTTCCAAATTTCAGAAGCAAACAAGGAGGATAATAACACTTGCTGGAAATGCTTTGAGGCTATCATATAAAACTAAATTCATTAAAAATGATTGTTTGAGAATTTAGTTGAAAGATTCTTACATGTTTAAATCAAGCAGCAAAGGGAGAACTAAGAAATGATCTGTTATAAACATGCAACAGAAATAAAACTCTCCCCATGCTAATTTGCTGATTAACATTCTATCTAAGAATGCTTTTGTGCCTTCCTATGTCTTCAAAATTTCAGCTTAACATCAGTAATTGTGTGGCATGTTCAATTAAGCCAGACAAGGAACAGAATTAGGCCATCTGGAAAGTGGAGTTTGCTCCACCATTCCGCCATAGCTGATTGATTATGCCTCTCAACCCTGTTCTCCTGTCTTCTCCCCATAACCTTTAATTATGTAAATCAATGAATGACCGCATCAAATTGTGTGTTCAACTGGTGTGCAAAAGACAACAGATTGTGCAAATACGAAAAGAAAGAAATAATAATAATAAATAAATAAGCAGTAAATATTGAGAACATGAGATGAAGAGTCCCTGAAAATGAGTTCATAGGTTGTGGGAACATCTGAATGATTTGGTAAGAGAAGTTGAGTGAAATTATCCCCTTTGGTTTAAAAGCCTGATGGATGATGGGTAATAACTTTTTCTTCTCTCTCTCGTATTCACATTTCCTGCAATATCTTCAGGTCAGATGCTTCTTACAAGAATATTTAAGTAGTTTTCCATATTTACAGGATTCTGACCTGTTAGGTATTATTTGAAAAATGAACCCTTTAGCAAAAGGTTTTATTGGGAAAATTTATGATTTATTGTTACAACAGCACAATTACCCTTCACTTAAGATTAAGCAAGATTGGGAGAAGCAGCTTAACATGACCTTGATAACAGAGGAGTGGTTGCGGATTTTGAAGTTGGTTAACTCTTCTTCGATCTGTGCCAGTCACTCTTTAATTCAATTTAAAATTGTATATCATTACTCTTTGCCAAAGAAGAGACTGCCTAAAATGTTTCCTAATGTTGATAGTGTGATAGATGTAAAGCCGAGACAGCTACATTGACACAGCTATGTTTTGGTTGTGTTCTGTATTAAAACATTTTTGGAAATCTATTTTCTCTGAAGTTCAAAAATTTTAAAAATTAATTTTCTACCTAACTTTTGCTGAACCTGATGGTGTGAGTCCTGAGGCTCCTGTACCAGCTTCCTGATGGCAGCAGTGAGAAGAGAGCATGTCCTAGGTGGTGAGGGTCCCTGATGATGGGTGCTGCTTTCCTGTAACAATACTGTGTGTAGATGTACACAATGATAAAGAGAGCTTTACCCGTGATGAACTGGGCTCTATCCATCACTTTTTGTTGGATTTTCCATTCAAAGACATTGATGTTTCCATTCCAGGCTGTGATGCAGCCAGTCAATATACTCTACACTATACATCTGTATAAGTTTGTCAAAGTTTTAGATGTCATGCCAAAACTTCACAAACTCCTAAGGAAGTTGAGGCACTGTCATGCTTTCTTCATAATTGCTGGGCCCAGGACTGGACTGGTCCTCCAAAATAATAACACCAAGGAATTTAAAATTGCTAACCCTCTTCAACTCTGATCCTCTGATGAACTCTGGTTCATATACTTCTAGTTTCCTCTTCCTGAGATCCATAATTGGCTCTTTGGTCTTGCTTGACATTGAGTAAAAGGTTGCTGTGGCGGCACTCAGCCAGGCATTCAATCTTCCTCCTGTATGCTGATTTGTCACCGCTTTTGATTCAGCCTGCAATTCATCAGTAAACTTGGATATGGCATTGGAGCAGTGCTTAGCCGCACAGTCATAAGTGCAAATCATGTAGAGCAGTGGGCTAAGCATAGAGCATTATGGTGCAGCCGTGCTGATGGAGATTGTGGAGGAGATGTTGCCAAAAAGAATTAACTGGGGTCTGACAACACACACAAAATGCTAGTGGAACACAGCAGGCCAGGCAGCATCTATAAGGAGAAGCATTTTCGGGCTTAGTCCTGACGAAGGGTCTCGGCCCGAAACGTCAACAGTGCTTCTCCTTATAAATGCTGCCTGGCCTGCTGTGTTCCACCAGCTTTTTGTGTGTGTTGTTTGAAATTCCAGCATCTGCAGATTTCCTCATGTTAACTGGGGTCTGCAAGTGAGGAAATCAAGGTTCCAATTGCACAAGGAGGTATTGAAGCTTATTGATTAGTTTAGAGGGGATGACGGTACTGAATGCCAAGCTATTGTCGATAAAATGCGTTCTGATGTGTACATCTTTGTTGTCCAGATATTCCAAGGTTGAGTGAAGAGCTAATGGAATGTGAACTGCTGTGGACCTACTGCTCCAGTAGACAAATTGGAGTGGATCCAAATCACCTCTCAGGCAGGAGTTGATACGTATCATCACCAACCTCTCAAAATACTTGATCACTCTGGATATAAGTGCTACTGAATGATAATTATTGAGACAGGTTACCTTGTAAGCACCAGTATAAGTGAAGTCTGCTTGAAGCAGGTGGGTACCTCAGACTGCTGAAGTTAGAGGTTAAGGATCTTAATGAACACACCAGCCAGTTGATCAGCACTGGTCTTTAGTACTTGGCCAGGTACCCTTTTTGGGCTGAGTGCTTTTTGTGAGTTCATCCTCCTAAAGGTTGTTCACACATCGGCCTCAGTGACTGAAATCATAGGATCATCAAGGCTGTGGGAGTTTGTGATGACTCCTCCATGTTTTGATGGTCAAAGCGAGCAGAGAAGGAGTTGAGCTGGTCTGGAAGTGAAGCCCTGCTGTCACTAGTGTCCTTTGATATAAATTTATAAGGGGTGATGGTACTCAAGCCTTTCACAAACTTCAATAATGCTGATACGCTCAAAATTGTACAATCTCTTATCATGCCCTGACTGTAGGGCTCAGAATTGTGGATCTTCACTGCATGGAAAGGGATTCATTTGTCACTGCATGCTTACAATAATATTCAATAAAAGCAGGTTAAAAGAGAGATCTGAAGGTTTCTGGCAATGATTCAGCCCTCCTCCACAGACAGCATGGTTTAGCAGCGTCTGCCATCAGAATCAAGAGGAATCAATTATATTGATGAGAACCCTCCACCGCCAGGTACGTGTAAATGTCACCCAGCAACTGCTCTCTGATGTCCATCCAAACCATTTGCACTGCAATGAGTCAATGGGAGGAAAATGTGATGAGACCAACAGATAGCAAATGTGTTGCGATGACAGTCACAGCAATGTGCTTAGTGAGATGCAGTCACCTGGAAGTGACTGTCAGGGACTACCTGCTCTTCCAGGTGAATAGCGGAGAACTTCATTTTCTCCAGAACAATTAGAATAATTCAACAAGGAGAGCAACTATTGTTGGCTTGTCATACACTTACCCAGGTATAAAAATAAAACCTAACTGATGCCTGACCAGACCATGTCAGCCCTGAACCTGGCATAAATTGAGTACAGTTCTGAGAAACAAACTCATTCTTAGTTTAATCTTCAGTTTTTTTGGTTGTTTTTATTAGTTTATAATATTTCAGCAACTCTCTTACTCTGATGCGTAGCAGGCTATCAGACACCTTCATATTCATCCCAAAATAATCTATTAATTCAGAACAAGTGAGGTGGAAAATCTAGTCAGGTGGAAGAAGGCAGTATACACGAGGTATAGGAAGCAAGGATCAGATGGATCTATTGAGGAATATAGGGTAGCAAAAAAGGAGCTTAAGAAGGGGCTGAGAAGAACAAGAAGGGGGCATGAGAAGGCCTTGCGGAGTAGGGTAAAGGAAAACCCTAAGGCATTCTTCAAATATGTGAAGAACGAAAGGATGACAGGAGTGAAGATATGACTGAGATAAAAGTGGGAAGATGTGCCTGGAGGCTGTGGAAGTGAGCGAGGTTCTCAATAAGTGCTTCTCTTCGGTATTCACCAATGAGAGGGAACTTGATGATGTTAAGGACAATATGAGTGAGGTTGATGTCCTGGAGCATGTTGTTAAAATACATTAGGACGGATAAGTCCCTGGGGCCTGACGGAATAATCCCCAGGCTGCTCCACGAGGCAAGGGAAGAGATTCCTGAGCCTCTGGCTAGGATCTTTATGTCCTCGTTGTCCACAGAAATGGTACCAGAGGATTGCAGGGAGGCAAATGTTGTCCCCTTGTTCAATAAAGGTAGTAGAGATAGTCCGGGTAATTATAGACCAGTGAGCCTGAAGTCTGTGGTGGGAAAGATGTTGGAAAAGATTCTTAGAGATAGGATCTATGGGCATTTAGAGAATCATGGTCTGATCAGGGACAGTCAGCATGGCTTTGTGAAGGGCAGATCATGCCTTACAAGCCTGATAGAGTTCTTTGAGGAGGTGACCAGGCATATAGATGAGGGTAGTGCAGTGGATGTGATCTACATGGATTTTATTAAGGCATTTGACAAGGTTCGACATGGTCAGCTTATTCAGAAAGTCAGAAGGCATGAGATCCAGGGAAGTTTGGCCAGGTGGATTCAGAATTGGCTTGCCTGCAGAAGGCAGAGGGTCGTGGTGGAGGAAGTACATTCAGATTGAAGGATTGTGACGTGGTGTCCCACAAAGATTTGTTCTGGGACCTCTAATATACATGATTTTTATTAACGACCTGGATGTGGGGGTAGAACGGTGGGTTGGAAAGTTTGCAGATGAAACAAAGGTTGGTGGTGTTGTAGATAGTGTAGAGGATTGCAGAGAGACATTGATAGGATGCAGAAGTGGGCTGAGAAGTGGCAGATGGAGTTCAATCTGGAGTGAGGTGGTACACTTTGGAAGGACAAACTCCAAGGCAGAGTACAAAGTAAATAGCAGGATACTTGGTAGTGTGGAGGAGCAGAGGAATCTGGGGGTACATGTCCACAGATCCTTGAAAATTGCCTCACAGGTAGATAGGGTAGTTAAGAAAGGTTATGTAGTGTTAGCTTTCCTAAGTCGAGGGATAGAGTTTAAGAGATGTTATGTAATGATGCAGCTCTATAAAACTCTAGTTAGGCCACACTTGGAGTTCTGTGACCAGTTCTGGTCGCCTCAGTATAGGAAGGATGTGGAAGCATTGGAAAGGGGACAGAGGAGATTTACCAGGATGCTGCCTGGTTTAGAGAGTATGGATTATGATCAGAGATTAAGGGAGCTAGGGCTTTACTCTTTAGAGAGAAGGAGGATGAGAGGAGACATGATAGAGGTGTACAAGATATTAAGAGGAATAGACAGAGTGGACAGCCAGCACCTCTTCCCCAGGGCACCACTGCTCAGTACAAGAGGACATGGCTTTAAGGTAAGGGGTGGAAAGTTCAAGGGGGATATTATAGGAAGGTTTTTCACTCAGAGAGTGGTTGGTGCGTGAAATGCACTGCCTGAGTCAGTGGTGGAGGCAGATACACTAGTGAAGTTTAAGAGACTACTAGGCAAGTATATGGAGGAATTTAAGGTGGGGGGTTATATAGGAGGCAGGGTTTGAGGGTCGGCATTACATTGTGGACCAAAGGGCCTGTAATGTACTGTACTATTCTATGTTCTATATCAGGCACCTTCGTATTCATCCCCAGAAGCATTTCACAAAATGTGTTTCATGTTCTAGTAACAGTCACAATGCATCCTAACTCTGAAAGTATCATTTATTAATAGAATATATTGGCAATAATATACTATGGCTAAAACCCAGATCTATATAAATTTCGATCTGATTTTCAATTCTTTGTGATTCTGACATTTTTCACATTTTTAGTAAAATATTCCAAAAGATTTATTTTTTGGAATGAATATGATACAACCTTATCTATACATTTTATCTGTAAATTCAATATGAAATTAACAGTTAACATTGGAGATTGAAATGGATCTTTTGATTTATCAGAGCCCTAATCATCTTTTAATTTTCGCATGGAGAGCAGGTAACAGGGAGAGACCAATTACGTGCAAATTTATGCCAAAGGCATATTCTCACAGCTCTGATAAATAAAACAGTCATTTCCTTCAATCCTACTGTCATATTAATACATTTATTACATCCAATCAGTCGCCACCAAAACTTGTTCTAATCCCAGCTATTTAGGCTAAGGATCACTACATTATCCTCCAAGGTCAACCCAAACAGCTTCTTAGCAACCACCAAAGGTACTCTCCGACAAATGTCTGATGGGGACATTTCACCTCTGCTCAGACTGTCTTGACCAAAAGGTACAGAGTAAGCCTTGTTTCCAATTAGCCAAAAGTCAAGTTAATCACTCAGGCTAAATCAACGATCCCCAGTATAAACATATAATTAGCTGCTCCGCCATTAATGTCAGTTGTTACATGTTACCAATATTAAAGACATGCAAATTCATTCCTTGCAGGTAACTCTATAAAGCTTCATGAGTGATCTTTAGCTCAATGCACATTGTGACGTATGTGGCAGAACTGAAGTGGCCCTCGATAATGCCCAACATGCATCAACTCAAATTTAATAAATGAATTTAGCCTTGGATGTAGGACATCTGCCAATTGGCAGAGGTCAGTCTTCATTGTCATCTAATTAATCTGATCACAGGGTCTTCCACCCATAACTGGTATAGTGATAGATATGTAACGTAGTTGTGGTCTTCATTTTCCATTATGATGTTTATAAAGTCATAGAGTCAGAGCATACGGCAGAAGAACAGGCCCTTTGGCCCATCTCGTCCATGCCGAAACATTATTCTGGCTAGTCCTTTTGATCCATACCTGAAATGTAGCCTTCCATATTCCTCCTATCCATATACATATCCATACTTCCCTTAAGTATTAAAATCAATCCTGCATCCTCCATTTCCTCTGGCAGTTCATTCCATGTGCTCAGCGAAGAGGTTCCTCCTCAGGTTACTTGAAGTACTTTGACTGTTGACTTTAGACTCAAATTCTCCCACAGCAAATCAGTCATTGCCAAATGCATTAAGGATATAGGCCGTCTTCCCCTAGTATCCTTAATAATTCACAAAAGGTCTGTACACTTAAGGAAATAACAGCAAAGGGGAGTTGAACTCTCCCCATTTGATCTCAATCAGTTTGAGAGTTTGACTATGAAATACTAGCCTTCTAGCCCAGGCCTAGCTGTGGACAAATGTTATTTATTCATTAATATAATGCTTCACTTTCAACAATTTGAAAATATATTTATGATCAATATTTCACAATATTTCAAGAACAAGCCAAACAACATTCAATAACAAATTCCACAGCTTCTCTTGTGTGTACGCAGGGCATTATTCAAACAGAGTAATTTCCGATGTGCTTCAAATGAACCTAATTTTGACTTAGAGTATTAGGAATTGTATAAGGTCCAAACTGCTAAGTTTGGTTAATTTGACACTGATTTGTGTTAAAAACTACTTCACATTGGCAATAAAGTAGGAGTCTAACTACAACTCAAGACATCAAAGGAATATTTTCACAAGTTTGTCTTGCCAGCAAAGAGACTCGTCCACCTATAATGCAAATTGGAAATTCAGAAGCATATTGGTTGAGTATATAAAAAAAATCTGCTCCAAAAGAGCCTGTAATATATATACATGAATATTTCATGACTCGTTAAAGGAACCCACTGAACTGGAATCCATTAAATCTATCTAATGGAGGTATTTGAAAATTAAACTTGAAATCAAGATACCTAGACATCTAAAGTTCGGCATTAATTACTTGAAACATTTAACACATTAATCTGATGTTGCTCTGGTAACTACTTCAGCATTTGCAAGAATGCAAATAAAAGAAATGCATTGTTAACTTTTGACTCCTACTTCTAAGATGAATTTATGGCATTAATGCTTTGTGCCAGAATAGTATCCATCAAAGTAAGCTACTGCTTAAAATATACAGTTGAAATCTGACTGTGTGACATTTATAGTCAGCATGTTAATGCATTGAAATGGAATGAGATTGTCTATCACTTGAACCAATGCTGTCGGCTTCCATTTTAATTGATCATACTTTTTGCTCAGAAAGCTTGAACAATGTTGAGAGAGCATTACAATTCAAATAAATTTTGCTACCTTCTAGTGGTTAATCTTATGTGTACAATGCTTGAAATACCTTATGTTGCTTATTACATTTTTATTTCACTCTATGTTGGGTTGTATTGACTTAATTGTTTCTTCATTAAACAATCACATTTACTTTGACGATCATATTGGAATCATATTTATCATGCTCTGATAAACTGCCTGTCATAATCATAGTAATGTTTTGTCCTGTATTACAGGCTCCTGTTTGCTGGATTATTTTCTATTAATTATACTTCTTTGCTATATCATGTTCATTTCTATGTATTCCGTTCACTCTTTACTGAATTTACACAATGTATTTTATTTCTGTTTTCCAGAAATTATTGCATAGATTTTGATGAACAAGAAACCTTTGTTTATTAATTTAATCTGTAACAGTTTGACTGCTGTCATTTTGCCGACCATTAGAAAATGGTAATGTAATTGTTCCGCAGGAATCTGTGAAAGGCCTTAATGAGTAGAATACAAAGCAGACTTGCTGTTTCTCAGCTCCTGTCTACATATCATTCCACAACATCAGGGAATATCTGCTCTATTAATAGTTTTGGGGAATGATGAGAGGCCAGGGAAGCCTCACTATGCCAAATGTGGACTGAGTCCACCTTTGCAGGAGTGTTACAGACAAATTCAAATCAGCCTTCTATGAATGGTTTGCCTCACTTCCAAGGAACTAACAGCAGCATGCCCTCTTCTTCAACGACATTGTTGGCTAATACCCTGGGGCAATACCTGTCAGATGTACTCCCAACATCTGTTCCTATCAGTTCTATTACAATATTGTCCTATGAGAAAGGTGCCATTGAGGAAAACAGAATTATCACCTTTGCTGCTATATCACACAGACTCACCTCCACCTGTCCGACTGAAATGTCTTTGCTCACTACTGCTAAATGAATGCTGAGGCGCTGCATCTGCTGCCCACTGTAGTTCACTTTTAATAGTTAGTTAATTCATGTTAATTGATCTGTTATCAGGAAAGGAATATAACAGCAAACTGAAATTACAGAGATCATTGATGGGTGAACAACCAAAGGAAGAATTCTTCCTCAGATTTCCAATCTGCCACATTATTTTCTAGCCTGTGAAATTTATCAGCCAATTTCAGAACACAAAGATGTTTTTTTCTGTTTTTATCAAAGTGTACACATAACAGAAATCCTTGTAAACTACATTTTGATCTCCATTCTTGGCCACAACTCAATTTGTAAGTCCAGCTGCCTCACAGCCTGGTATGGAAACACTGATGCCTTTGAGTGGAAAATCCTACAAATGGTAGTGGATTGACCCCAGTCCATCATGGGTAAAGCCGTCCCAACCATTGAGCACATCTATATGAATCACTGTCGTAGGAAAGCAGCATCCATCATCAGAGATCCTCACCACCCAGATCATGCTTTCTTCTCACTGCTACCAGCAGGTAGAAGGCACAAGAGCCTCAGGACTCACAGCACCGGGTTTAGGTACAGTTACTATCCCTCAACCATCAGGCTCCTGAACAAAAGAGGATAATTACAGTCATCTATTGAGATATTCCCACAGCCAATGATCACACTTTAAGGATTCTCTGCTGTAATTTCATCCCCTTGTTATTTATTGCTAGTTACTTATATTTGCATTTGCACAGTTTGTTGTTTTCTATGTTTTTGTCAATGATCTGTAATTGATCCTGTTTACAGTTACTACTCTATAGATCTGCTGAGTATGCCCAGAGGAAAAGGACCGGCAGGGTTGTATGTGGTGACATGTATGTGCTTTGATAATAAAACTTACTTCGAACTTTGAACTTTTTTGTAATAGCCAGTTCAATGTATCCACAATCATACCCAAATCATTACTATGATCCATAAATTCAGGTGAGGTTGGTAGAGTCAAATGACATCCAACAAATTGTAAAATCTATCCTGATAGATTTTGCTGTGTTAATGGAACTGAATTTCTGTGTGGACAACATGACTGGTTAAGTAACTAAATAGCCTTGCATCTATTATGAGTATTGGCATACTCCGCTGGTTTGGTGAACTCACAAGAATTAATTGTCACACTTCCAATTGCTTTGTCATTGCCTTAGAAGTGCAATCAAGTTGCTTAATAAATAATTTAAAACATTGATAAAGCTTAAAAGAATAGACAGCAGGAGCATGTCCTGATCTGTGACTTAGCTCGAAAAGAATGTTAGATCAATCTCACATTTACTTCCATGTGAGTAGGTGGCACATGAGAAAATAATAAAATTAACCACAGCACCGCAATGTTCCTTTGGGTTTCCACTCTTAATGACAACTGATGCAAAATGTCAGAATATAATAAGCATCCTGCATTTCATACTGAAGCAAAATGCTTTTCCTCATGACATTATACATTTTTCAAATATTTATTTAAGCTTTCCACCTTTATTAATATAGAATTGCTCAAAAACTTAATATTATGAAATGGTGTTCATTTGACATCCACTCTTTATCTTCACAACATTGCCAACGATGTGTACCAACTGGTAATTTTAGTTAAAATTGCTATTTTCTGGAACCCTGCAGACAGAAAAATAAATGGAGTTATATCCTGTAAACATAAATCCTTAATAGGACGCTGAGAATAATTTGTACCACAGCATGTGTGGCCAACTAAAACTAATCAGATAAAGTCTAAGCAAGTGCAAACAGATACCTAATCAATTTCAATATTCTGTTCTTGGTGAACAGCAATTGCTGTAAATCTTATTCTGACATATTGTGAGGCAGCAGATAATCCAGCCTTGGGTTGATGTAAATCAATCCAACTAAAGTGTCAGATTACAAGGGAAATGCCCCATAACTAATCAGTAAAGTCCAAGACTGGGCCTCAATACCCCCTTGTGCAATTGGTTCCTGGATTTCTTCACTTGTAGACCCCAGTCAGTTCAGATTGGCGAAATCATCTCCGCCACAACCACGATCAGCGCACAGGGCTGTGTGCTTAGCCCCCTGCTCTACTCACTTTACACCTATGACTTTGTAGCTAAATACAGCTCCAACACCATTTTCAAGTTTGCTGATGACACCACTGCTATCAAAGGGGGTGATGAATCAGCATTCAGGAGGGAGATCGAACATTTAGTTGAGTGGTGGCCTAACAACAAACTCTCACTCAATTTTAGGAAGACTAAGGAAATGATTGTAGACTTCAGCAGAGGAAAACCAGAGACCCATGCACCAGTACTCATTGGAGGATAAGACTTGGAGAGAGTCAGTAACTTTAAATTCCAGTGTTTCACTATCTCAGTAGATGTGTGTGCAGAAATTTGTCATGTCATTAAAAACCTATGCATATGTGGTGAAAAGTGTACTGACTGGCTGTGTTCCAGCCTGGTACGGGAACACCAATGCCTTTAAGTGGGGAAAATCCTACAAAAAGGTAGTGGATTTGGCCCAGCACATCACGGGAAAAGCACTACCCAACCGCTGAGCAGATCTACATAATACACTGTCATTGGAAAGCAACATCCAGGCCACCAGGCCGCACTCTTTTCTCGCTGCTGCCATCAGATAGAAGGTACAAGAGCTTCGGGACTTGTACCACCAGGTTCAAGAACAGTTACTAACCATCAACCATCAGTCTGTTGAACAAAAGAGGATAACTACCCTCATCCCACAACGAGTGATCTCACTTTAATGACTCTTTATCTTGTTGTTTCATGCCCTCATTATTTTTTGCAATTTATTTATATTTGCATTTGCACAGTTTGTTGTCTTCTATAC
This sequence comes from Hypanus sabinus, assembly GCF_030144855.1. Lineage (NCBI taxonomy): Eukaryota > Metazoa > Chordata > Chondrichthyes > Myliobatiformes > Dasyatidae > Hypanus > Hypanus sabinus. Next base: position 103,791,652 of record NC_082708.1, on the reverse strand, counting down.
TCTTTTTCTTTCATTGATCCTATTTACAGTTACTATTCTATAGATTTTCTAAGTAGGCCCGCAGGAGAAAGAACCTCAGGGTTCTAGGTGGTGTCATGTATGTACTCTGATAATGAATTTTACTTTGAACTTTGAAACATGGGGGAAGGGAGAACCATGATGCCACAAATAGTTATGTCATTGTCAACATGAGTGTGGGTTATTTTAAATAATGACACTGTTGGTGGAAGAGTGAGTTGTTCTGTAATTGTCTGTTCATTCAGGCAGTCTGCATTGTGACCTGTGCATCCCAGCTCCAGTTACAATCAGTAAGGTAAGTTCAACCCAAACACAGTGTCTTGTAAAAGTATTCAGCCCCCAACCCTATATTCACATAAATGACTATTACAACCATGATTTTGATCAATTTAACTGAGATTTTTTATTTGTGAATCAAATGCTCCTTTTTATCAAAGTAGAGCACAAAAACAGGGAAAATTGTAAAGCATGAAAAACTAAAATTTCAAAAATTGAAATGTCAGCAGTTCAAAAGTACTCATCCCCCTTTGCTCAATAATTAGTTGAACCACCTGTCACAGTTATTACAGCCAGTAGACTTTTTGGCCAAGTCTCTATTAGCTTTGCACAATGTGATGGAGCAAGATTTTTCCATTCCTCCTTGCAAAATTGCTCAAGCTGTGCCAGATGAGTTGGGAAATGGTGGTGGACAGCAACTTTGACATCTTGCCGGAAATATAGGGCTAAGGTCAGGTCTCTGGACCACTCAGAAACATCAGTTTTCTTCATTTGAAGCTGCTCTACAGTGGCTCTGGCAGGGTGCTTTGTGGCGTGCTGAAAGATGAATTTCCTCCCCATTTTAAGCTTTCTAACGGAGGCTAGCAGGTTTTTAGCCAGGATCTTTCTGTATTTAGCAGCATTCATCTTCCCATCAATCCTGACCAGATTTCCAGTCCCTGCTGCTGAAAAGCATGATGCTCCTCCACCATGCCACTGAGAAAAAGCATATCCTTGGCTGCAAAGACTTTGTAAAACATACCATAAAGCTGTGGAAAAGGTCTTGGGGACAGATGAGGCTAAAATGGAACTTGTTGCCCTCAACCCAAATGGGTATGTGTGACACCTTTGACACAAGGCAAAGTACTAAACCCAACAGACATCAGTCGGAACAGGCCTGGAAAGATGTTCCCCTGAGGACATTAGATTAAAGAATTTCAAGGGCCCAACTAAGGAAAATAAAACATTGGGCCTCATAGAAACACCCTGATGTTTGATGGAAAATCTGCTGAGATGTTTCACCTCTTTGAGAATGTGGAAGAATTCCTATCCAACTGTAGTGTTATTTTACCAAATATCTCCACACTGCATGCTGCTTTGTAGCAGAGATTGGATCCTCACAACAGGAAGCTATGGGAGCATGCATTTTGTCCTCAGTTTGAGGAAACTCAAACTGGTTGTTATGTATACTGTGGGCTGCAGAGTAGAAAGATTTGAATGTATTTCAACCTACCTTCCCTCAGGTGAGTGATAGTAACATCCCTTGACCCAAAGAGCTGATGGTAATTTAATGGATACTACCCATGATATGCTTTCTCAAACATTAATCCTCTACTTCATAACCTCACCATAGCCAGTGGTTTCCTCATGTCTGTTTGATGAATAAATAGTAGAGCCCTAGTACTGAGGAACAAGAGAAACTTGCTGTAGAAGTTCAGGAAAGCATAAAGAGTTAAGGTGGTAAGGAAGACATAAAGGATGTCATTATTAACTGGGGCATGAAATGTAAGAACAGGGTGATTATGGTAAACTGTTATAAAATGTTGGCTAGATTGTAGCTAGAATACTGCATGAAATTCTGGTTGCCAACTACAGGAGGGATGTGGTTGCCCTGGAGAGGATACAGAGAAGATTCAACAGGATTTTGTCTACAATAGTCCTTCTGATCTAGGAGAAGGCTAAGAGAGTACTTGATAGAGGTGTACAGAATTATGAGGGGCATAGACAGGATAGACTAGTAGAGAGTAGGAAACTTTTTTTGCTTGTATCTAAGAGTAGACAGCATAATTTAAGTGCAAGGAGTAAGAGGCTTAGAAGGAATGGAGGAACAATTGTTTCACCCAGAAGATGGTTGGATTCTGGAACACACCACCTCAGTGGGTCATTTTAGGCAGGCATTCCCAGATATTTAAGAAGTATTTAAATTATCACTTGAATTGCAAATACAACAATGGTTCCAGTGTTGGTAAATGAGATTATTGGAGATAATGATGGTTGGCATTCAGTAGGGTTCACATTCAGTGATGTTGCACAGAATAAGGCTGCTCTCATATGCTTAAATTGATCTGTTAAAATGATGTGGAAGTTAGTGTGTGAAAAGAGCCAAAACTGTTAACTTCAAACTGTGCTGTAAAATGAAGGAGGGATAGGGGAGTAGTTTGCTATACCAAATAATTCAACAATATTAGTAGGAGAAAGGCTAAGGCCAGGCACTGAATTCTCTTGCCGTGACTCTGTTTATACATGATTTTCTGTATTCAAGCTGGGACCATTACTTTCATGCCATAACCTGCAAATAAAAGTTGGATCAGAGATTGGGTTCATTTTATTCCAGAATGACTGAATGAACTATGATGGTAAAATATGCCAAAGTAGTCATACAAGTGGTCCAGGGAGGTAGCATTAGAATTGTACTAAATGGTCCTGTGTAAGGAAGAGGCCCAGTGCACATTTAATGCAATAGATGCTAAAGTCATGCCAATTGTAATTTAAGTTTTGTTAAAGTTGTAAATAAAATTATCTAAAAATATATTAAAAAACATACAAAATGGGGTCCTTGGGGGAATATTGTCAACAAAAGACTGATTGGTAAAGAGCAGCTGAATAAGAAGGTTTAGAAACATTAACTCATGTCATGATCTTATGCTAATGCAGAAAATAAATATCTTCACTGCATGCCATTATCTCATGCCCAATCCATGAACCCTTAGTTGTATTTTTGTTGGCACCATTGGGCAGCTAATTGGGCCATTGCACCACAGTTCCAGAGGTTCAGGTTTGATCCTGACCTCCAGAGCTATCGGTGTGAAGTTTGCACGTTCTCTCTGTGAATTCATTGGCCTACTCAAGAGAGAAAATGTTGAAGTGTTGGCATGGTGTAGCTATACTTTAACGTTTGTCAGCACTGGGGTGGGGTCTGCTATGGATCTATTACTTAAGGTCATAGTTTGCATGCATCATATATCAGATGTAAAATCTCTTCCTACTGCTGACGCTCCTTCCTCTGGATCTTCTCAAGCCAAAGCATCAGTGAGATCTTCCTTCACCATGTTATTCAATTATACAAGTAATATTTCCTGGGTCATTTCCGCAGAGGAAAGATGTTCAATGAGCAATCGTCATGAATGTTGAATGTTGCAGGCTGTGAGTTTATTTTTGGGGTTAGGACATACAGCAAATATTTTCAGCAATGAACTTCAGCCACCAGTCTTCAGATCTGGATATGGACTATAGATTACATTTAAATGCAGCTGTGGTCAATGGGGTCCTACAGTTGTGAAAACAGCAGTAGACTGGAGGACCAGAAAGTGTTGATTAACATTGACTGGAGTGTGGGTGTGAAGTGGTGGGGGGGGGGAGGTATGAGAATTATATATGGTTCAAAGGAAGCATTGTGGTTATAATGTAAATAAATACACTGTAGTGATGTCCAGTGATCATTATCATTTAAAATGTCATGTAGTGTTGAGTTGAACATCCAAACAGGGCTCAGTATGATGCCTCCTTTGTCTCATTTTGTTGAATAAGGAGACTGCAGTTCTTCATATCTACCAGCAACTTCTTTCTGGTGACTTTGTTCACATGACAACTTTTGGATGTTTGTCCAGGATACCTTCTTGCAATCTATTGCATGGCCAGCAATCTCAGTAGTCTAAGTGGGTGAATATTCTTAAATTAGAACTCACGCTTGGATCTGTTTGAGTTGGTGGCTATGGGATTGTTAGGTATCACAAACACGGCAGAGAGCTGAACTGGTAGATATAGGGGTGTGTGTGTTTGTGTGTGTGTGTGTGTGTGTGTGTGTGTGTGTGTGTATGTGTGTGTGTGTGTGTGTGTGTGTGTGTGTGTGTGTGTGTGTGTGTGTGTGTTTATTTAAGAGGCTTAACTTTTTGTGTTAATTTGGTGAGATGAGGCCACCAGTTGTGAAAAGTTGTTACTGAAGGTTCAGGATGCCAGTGAAGGCGTGTATACTCGTGCCAGTAACTGTATTTTAGCATACCCATTTGCGAGCGTGTGTATCCTAGTGTAACAGTCAGGTGCGAAGGAATACAGCAAGTGTCATGAGTTCAGACGCACGTAAGTGGCAGAGTTCTGGGAACATACTCTGTTGTTTTAAGTTTGTACTGTTTAGCTGTACCCGTCATTTACATTTTGTGCCGTGTGGGAATTAGTGAGGAGATATTTCAGGGAGAGATTTTACCCAGATATATCTGTCATGATGGCATCTGTTCAGGTCAGGCAATGTCAGGTGAAGAACCCTGATGACCCAAGCCACCCCTTGACCTTGTTTATAACCATTCATAAACCCATCACCCCCCTCCCCGGTTAGAAACTGAGCATTTTGTCAGAGTTTCCTTCACTTAAAGTCACATGTGGGAATTCAGAATTCTAATGCGAGCTCAAGGAAATTGTTGAAATTCGCCAGGTACACCCTAAAGATATCCATGTGTTGGTAAAAGTGAATTCCTCGAGGAGCATGTGGGACAGTATGGCCCAGGGGTTGCAGGATGTTACATGGGCAACTAACAGGAACTCCAGCAATGAAGAGAGATATCTCTTCATTAAAGGGTAAGTGAAGCAGCGACTGGGGTGAGGTGAGAGTAACTGAGGAACAATAATGTCAGTGGTTCAGACAGCTGATGAGACAGCCATGGATTATTGAGAGTATAAATATCGAGTGTATGAGGAGTATTCAGGGCTTGATAACCCAGGGAGGGACGACCCAGTCTTCCTGAGAATGCTGAAGGAAAGCCTGAGCTCAGCCCACCAGGAAGCTTTAGATTTGGGTAGAAGTGGGATCACCCTACCCTGCAATCATATCATGGGCCAATGACATAGACCAGAGGAGGAAGAGAAGTCATAAAGTGGCTGTAGTGAACGTAGCTGCCGTGACATGACAGAGAACCTGCTTTGTGTGCCAGCAGCTGGGGCACGTAGCAAGGAGCTGCTGGAATAGGCGTGGTGGGGGTTGGTAAAGGAGATGATTTGTTACAGCAGAGGACTCTCAGACCATGGTTGGAGGCAGTGCTGAGAAATGAGGGAAGTGTAAAAATCATTTACTGAAGCAGGCAGAGTCCTCTGTCTGATTTTACCATTGACCATCTTATGGAGTTGTTGAGATCAGATGAAAGACTGCCAGCAGCCTCTATAATTAGCGGGGATCATTCATGAATGTACACAAGATGTTTATTAGGGGGCCAACAATGTGAAATGTTAGTGTACCTGGGATCATCAGTATTGATAACTGATCTACCCTTGCCAATGACTGGAGAGGTGATTTACATTACCAGTGCAGGTGGTGAAACGATGAGGGTAGAGAGAAGTCAGCTCCAGGTACTTAAGATTGAGGGAGTGTGCTTCCAGGAGAATTCTGGGTCTGTCAAAATAATAAGGGTACTATCCTTGGTATAGATATCCTGAGGGAGGTAGGGGTCATTATAGTTTCGGGAAAGGGAGAAATAATATGGACAATTCAGGGGCAGCGAACATGTGCAACCAACAGAGTATACAACCTAAAATGCCACACAAAATGCCGGTGGAGCACAGCAGGCCAGGCGGCATCTATAGGGAGAAGCGCTGTCGACGTTTCGGGCCGAGACCCTTCGTCAGGACTAACTAAAAGGAAAGATAGTAAGAGATTTGAAAGTAGTGGGGGGAGGGGGAAATGCGAAATGATAAGAGAAGACCGGAGGGGGTGGGATGAAGCTAAGAGCTGGAAAGGTGATTGGCAAAAGTGATACAGAGCTGGAGAGGGGAAAGGATCATGAGGTGGGAGGCCTCAGGAGAAGGAAAAGGGGGGGAGCACCAGAGGGAGATGGAGAACAGGCAAACAACTAAATATGTCAGGGATGGGGTAAGAAGGGGAGGAGGGGCATTAACAGAAGTTAGAGAAGTCAATGTTCATGCCATCAGGTTGGAGGCTACCCAGCCAGTATATAAGGTGTTGTTCCTCCAACCTGAGTTTGGATTCATTTTGACAATAGAGGAGGGCATGGATAAACATATCAGAATGGGGATGGGACGTTGAATTAAAATATGTGGCCACTGGGAGATCCTGCTTTTTCTGGCAGACCGAGCGTAGGTGTTCAGCGAAACAGTCTCCCAGTCTGCTTAGGGTCTCACCAATATATAAAAGGCCACACCGGGAGCACCGGACACAGTATACCACACCAGCCGACTCATAGGTGAAGTGTCGCCTCACCTGGAAGGACTGTCTGGGGCCCTGAATGGTGGTGAGGAAGGAAGTGTAAGGGCAGGTGTAGCACTTGTCCCGTTTACAAGGATAAGTGCCAGGAGAGAGATCAGTGGGAAGGGATGGGGCGGACGAGTGGACAAGGGAGTCGCGTAGGGAGCAATCCCTGCGAAAAGCAGAAAGGGGGGGGGAGGGATCCTGTTTGGTAGTGGGATCCTGTTGGAGGTGGCGGAAGTTACGAAGAATTATACGTTGGACCCGGAGGCTGGTGGGGTGGTAGGTAAGGACAAGGGGAACCCTGTCCCGAGTGGGGTGGTGGGTGGATGGGGTGAGAGTAGATGTGTGGGAAATGGGAGAGATGCGTTTGAGAGCAGAGTTGATGGTGGATGAAGGGAGGCCTCTTTGTTTAAAAAAGGAAGACATCTCCTTCATTCTGGAATGAAAAGTCTCATCCTGAGAGCACGATGCGGTGGAGATGGAGGAATTGTGAGAAGGAGATAGCCTTTTTGCAAGAGACAGGGTGGGGAGAGGAATAGTCCAGGTAGCTGTGAGAGTCTATAGGCTTATAGTAGATATCAGTAGATAGGCCATCACCAGAGATGGAGACAGAAAGATCAAGAAAGTGGAGGGAGGTGTTGGAAATGGACCAGGTAAATTTGAGGGCAGGGTGAAAGTTGGAGGCAAAGTTAATGAAGTCAACGAGCTCAGCATGCGTGCAAGAGGCAGTGCCAATGCAGTCGTTGATGTAGCAAAGGTATAGACTTGGAACATGGACTGTTCCACATAGCCAACAAAAAGGCAGACATAACTGGGACCCATACGAGTGCCCATGGCTACACCCTTGGTTTGGAGGAAGTGGGAGGAGCCAAAGAAGAAATTATTGAGAGTAAGAACTAATTCCACTAGACGGAGGAGAGTGGTGGTAGAGGGGATTTGGCTAGGTCTGGAATCCAAAAAAAAAGTGAAGAGCTTCGAGACCATCTCGGTGGGGGATTGAGGTATATAGGGACTGGACAGCCATGGTGAAAATAAGATGGTTGGGGCCAGGGAGCTTAAAATCATTGAAAAAATTCAAAGCATGTGAAGTGTCACGAACATAGGTGGGAAGAGATTGAACAAGGGGGGATAAGACAGTGTTAAGGTATGCAGAAATGAGTTCAGTGGGGCAGGAGCAAGCTGAGACAATAGATCTACCTGGACAGGCAGGTTTGTGGATCTTGGGTATGAGGTAGAAATGGGAAGTGCGGGGTGTGGGAACTATGAGGTTGGTGGCAGTGGATGGGAGATCCCCAGAGCTGTTAAGGTTGGTGATGGTATAGGAGACAATGGCCTGGTGCTCCTTAGTAGGGTCATGATCAAGGGGTAAATAAGAGGAGGTGTCAGAGAGTTGTCGCTGTGCCTCGGCCAGGTAGAGGTCAGCACGCCAGACAACAACAGCTCCCCCCTTATCGGCAGGTTTTATAGTGAGGTTGGGATTGGTGCGGAGGGAGCAGAGAGCAGAGCATTCGGAAGGAGTGAGGTTGGAATTGGAACAGGGTGTGGTGAAGTCGAAACGGTTGATGTCCCGTCGACAATTAGCAATAAAGAGATCCAGAGCAGGCAGAAGACCAGAGCGGGGTGTCCATGAAGAGGAGGAGGGTTGAAGACAGGAGAAGGCGTCATCGGTGGGGGTAGTAGAGTCCTTGTCAAGGAAGTAAGCTCGGAGACGGAGCCGGCGGAAGAAGAGTTCAGCGCATTGGCATACGCGGAACTCACTGAGGTGTGGGCGAAGGGGGACAAAGGTGAGGCCCTTAATGAGGACTGAGCGCTCTGCCTCAGAGAGCTGAAGGTTGGAGGGAATGGTAAAGACCCGGCACGGATGAGACATGGGATCAGAGGGGGGAGGGAGGTTGGTAGTGTCAGTGGAGAGGGAAGGGTTGGGGTGAGAGGAAGATGGAGCCTCTGAGGGACCAGGAGCTGATGATGGGATCTGAGGGAGAGGGGATTACAGAGTGGTGGTGGGGGAAGGGGAGACGGGAGTCACAATCTCAGCATGTGAAGACCCGGCCTGGAGTTCAAGGCTGGTCGCAGTTGGTGGTTGTACAATCGCTTTGAAGCTGTCCATGGTCGTTGGAACACACGGTGATGATGCTGGAGTCCAGGTTTTCAGTATGCCCTGGGTCGCTGGAGCAGCTGAGATTGACGGCCGAGGCCAATCCATGGCTGTTGGAACACGCGGTGATGATGCTGGAGTCCGGGTTTTCAATATGTCCTGGGTTGCTGGGGCAGCCGAGATTGACTAACGGGGCCGGGGATGCAATACAGAGACCATGCTCTGGGGTTTGCAGATGGAAGATCTTGCAATCCTTGCAGGACGTGATAAAGTCAAAGAAACAGCAATTGCACGCGTGGATCCGACAAAGGATGAAATAACGGGCAGGTCCATTGCAGACTGAGAAAAAGGTGTCCCGGAGGTATGGAAGGGATTGTGATACCAGGTACCTCCTCATGGTGGAGAGTGTCACCCTCAGAGCTCGACGGGAGAAACAACGGGAGGCAGAGTCAATTAAATGTGAGTACCTGGGATCCTCAGAAGGTCCAAATTGAGAAGCTCGAAAACGGATCCTGAAGCCAACTGGAGTCAGTTGGCGTTGGAGACACGTTCCAAGGAAGGATATATGGCTGTAATAGCGGGTCTGGGTCAAAATATGATCGAAAAGTTGAAGGGCCGAAGGAATTATAGATGGGGAGCAGCGAGAGAGCGTTTCACTGAACTCCCGTCGAAGAGAAGATTTAAACTTCTTCAGTGTAGGCATCACTGGCAGAGGCTTCGCAGTAGTGAATTTAAAGAGCAAACACGAGGAAATCTGCAGATGCTGGAAATTCAAACAACAACACACACAAAATGCTGGTGGAACACAGCAGGCCAGGTGGCATCTATAGGGAGAAGCGCTGTTGACGTTTTGGGCTGAGACCCTTCGTCAGGACTAACCAAAAGGAAAGATACTAAGAGATTTGAAAGTAGTGGGGGGAGGGGGAAATGCAAAATGATAGGAGAAGGCCAGAGGGGGTGGGATGAAGCCAAGAACTGGAAAGGTGATTGAGTATACAACCTAGCCAGCATAGCCACAGCTGCTCTGATCATCAGGGACTGCAGCCAGGATGGTGTCCCTGGGTTAATTTGTCAGCAGTTCCTTGACAGAGTGGGCTAGTGGTCGGGTGATGATAAACTCAGTTAGAGTAAAGGGGGACCTGCATAAATTCCATAAGCAGCATCTTATAAAAGCTAATGCCCTGACAGGTGTTCATCATATAGAGAAGGAACTAAAACACCAGGGAATACGAAGAGAGACTGTGTGAATCAATAACTTGCCTGTATAGTCAGCAAGGAAGCCAGATGGATCATATCGGTTAACAATAGACTATACTGCCCTTAATAAAACCACACCGAGACTGCACCCCGTTGTGGTGAGCTGTGATACAATCCTGAATGGTCTGTCTCCAGAACATATATTTTTCTCAGTCCTGGATATTGTTAATGGATTTTTGGGAGCTCCCTTTAGCACCTAAGTCCCAAGACCGATTTGCCTTCACCCTGGGCGGGCAGCGGTATACATGGACCAGACTCCCCCAGGGATTCCACAGTAGCCCGGACATTTTTCATAAGGTCATGGGGCAGACTTTGGAAAAGCTCAATCTAATGTCCCACCGGTCAACCAGTTTACAATATGTTGATGATCTACTAATCTCTTCGGAAGATGAGATAGGTGCTTTAGGGGCGATAGCCAGTGTTTTAAAGGTACTGTGAGACAAGGGGTTTAAAATCAGTCCACGCACGGTTCAGCCAGGAAAGCCTGAACAGTGTCCAGGCTATACCATTCCCCAGGAGCAGAACGACATGTCAGATGACAGACGTTCTGCAATCAGCTCCATACCCACCCAGTAACATAAGAGGAGTGTAGAGGGTAATGGGTCTATTGAATTACGGTGTAATTCCATACCAGGGTTGTCAGCACTAGTGGCTCCAATATAGGCCTTGATTAATAAAAGGGAAGTCCCCTTTGAAGGATGTAAGATGGGGGCCAGATGAGGAAAAGGGAATGTGTGCTCTCAGATGGATAGAGCCACAGGTGGTGACCCAGATGGAGGATGCCTGTACTGGTGAGTCAGCCCAGTGCAAACACTGGACTCAGGTTAAACCATACGATTCTCTTCTTGTTGCCCCTACAGACAGAGCAAGGGATCAAGAGTACCTGGTATCTGTGTAATTACAGAGAATCTAAGATATTGCACTAGACCTAACCACAGTTGATGGAAGCAGACCAACGGCAAATGCAAAGTCAGAGAGCACCAAAAGTGACCATAAGACAAAGAGCAGAAGTCAGCCATTTGGCCCATCGAGTCTGCTCCACCATTTCATCATGAGCTGATCCAATCTCCCCTTTAGTCCCATTCCCCCGCCTTCTCACCATAACCTGTGTTGCCCTGTCTACTCAGATACCTATCAATCTTTGCCTTAAGCACCCAATGACTTGGCCTCCACTGCCACCCATGGCAACAAATTCCATAGATTCACCACTGATTTAGAGACTGTTAAAGTGTGATGGTAATGGTACTCTCTAATGATTGCTGAAGATAGATGATTAGTTGTATAACATAGAGTAGAAAAGATATTGGGGAAAATAGATGAGAAGGGATTCAAGTTACAGTAGAGACATCAGGTTGCACAACTTTGATGGCTTAGCAGACTAAGAAAGAAGAAATTGTACACGGCATCTGAAGGCACCCCCCCCCCCCCAGTCTGAATGAGGAGTGAATACAAAAGAGCTGGGTCCTTTCAGTGGTTTGGCTAGCAATTGACTAGACAGTTCAGAAGGGGTGCCACTGGGTAGAGGTCCTTGCAGTCCTTCAGATAGAGTCTATCCCAAGCCCTTCCTATACAGCAATGAGAGGGTCTGTGAGCTTGCTGTTGCTTCTGGAAAGAGAGGGTTATCAGAGAATAAAGGGGTACAGATAAAGAATGTGATTAAACTGGAATCAGCCAGTAGGGAAGGAGACAATAGGCATACAAACAAAGCTGCGTTTTAAAGACTGTTGTTCAAATTTCTGGAACAATCTCTCTGTTTAGTGTCCTGTAGGTGGCCATTTGGGATGATAGGGTAGACATAGATGAACATAAAGTAACTGAGAGGATTCCGAGGCAGGGCAGTTCTGCTGCCCTGTTTGAGTAGATCCTCCTTAATGTTGGCCTTTCCTGGTACAGTACAAATATATTTTTCACCAGGAGGACTAAGAGGAGGGACTGTTAGGGATTTTTTTGAGGGTTAGCACACATAGTAAATAACTTTAGCAACTAATTTCAGCCACCAATCTTCAGATCTGAATATTGACTGTAGGTTTAATTTAAAATGTAGCTCTGGGTAATGGGATCCTAGAACTGTGAAAACAGTAGTTAACTGAAGGACCAGGCAATTGTTGTTTTCACAGCTCTGGGATCCCATTGTCCAGAGCTACATTGTGATTACCATTGTCTGGAAGCGTGATTGTGAAGAGTGGGGTGTGAGACTTATATCTGGTTCAAAGAAAGCATTGGAGATACATTGCAAATATAGAATTATCCTTTGATTTTTAGCATATGAAATGTCATGTAATGTTGGGTCGAGCAGGCCTCTACCTCGAAAGGGGCTCAACATGATGCCTGCTTTGTCTCATTTTATTGAATAAAGAGACTGTTTCATATCAACCAGTTACTGTTCTTTGTGACTTTGTTCACACAATACAGGCAGAAATTGCAATAACCCTCAGTCTGTGCTCTGGATGGGTACTAGAAGTGTGAATTTAGTTCTGTAATTGCACACTCTGACCTGTATTTGGACACCTATGATCGATTTCCATTGATTGTGTTTCTTAAAATTCACCTTGATCTTTGGATATCATGTAATTTTAAGAGCTAGAAGGCAGAGACATAGTGGATACTTCCCTAATGATCTATATTTAATTGACAATCTTTCATTAGGTCTCACAAGTAATTATGAAATTTATGAATGGAACAAGCTTCTTTTTGATAGATGTAGCAGATTCACCTTCAGTGTAAAGATAATCCCACAGACAGTCCCAGGAACTGTAAAGGAAAGAGCATTCATGTGGAATGTACTAGACGTCACACATGGTAGAACTGAAAACATGTCAAAATGGACAAATTGTGACACCCTTCAGATCATGCAGAGGATTCAGATATTTGTCACACTTTGGGTAATGTTGAACGAGTTTCCAACAAAATTACCTAACTGCATAAAGTTTAAATGCAGTAATCACTTTCATCAACATGGACAAGGTAATAGAATGGGAAATCAAAGCTCAAAGTAAATTTCTTTTCAAAGTACATCATGTGTATGTCACCATACACAACCCTGAGATTCATTTTCTAGTGAGCATACTCAACAAATCCATGATAGGATAATAACCAAAATAGAGTCAATTAAAGACCACACCAACTTGGACATTCAACGAGTATGCAAAAGATAACAAACCGTGCAAATGCAAAAAGAAAGAATTAATAATGATTAATAAAATAAGCAATAAATATTGAGAAAATTAGATGATTAATCCTTGAAAGTGAGTCCATTGGGTGTGGGAACATCTCAGTGATGGGGCAAGTGAAGTTGAGTCAAATTATCCCCTTTGAGAGGTGATAATTGTTCTTAAACCTGATGGTGTGAATCCTGAGGCTCCTGTGCCTTCCTCCTGATGTTAGCAGCAAGAAGAGAGAATGATATGGGTGGTGAGGGTCCCTGACGCTGCTTTCCTGTGACAAAACTCTGAGTAGGTGTGCTCAGTGGTGTGTAAGGCTTTACCCATGATGAACTGGCCATATTCTCTACTGTTTTTAGAGTTATTTGTTCAAGGGCATTGGTGTTTCCATATCAGGCTGTGATGCAGCCAGTCAATATACTGTCTATAGAAGTTTGTCAAAGTTTTAGATGTCATGCCGAATGTTCGCAAACACTTAAGGCAGTTGAGGCACTACATGCTTTCTTTGTAATGGTACTTACATGCTGGGCCTAGGTCAGATCCCACAAAGTTATACCACTGAGGAATTTAAAGTTGCTAACCCTCTCCACCTCTGATTCGCTGATGAGGACTGGCTCATAGACCTCTAGTTTCCTCCTCTTGAAATCAATAATCAGCTCCTTGGTCTTGCTGACCTTGAGTAAGATGTTGTTGTTGTGGCACCACTCAACCAGATTTCCAGTCTTCCTCCTATACACTGATCTGTCACAACCTTTGATTCAGCCTACGACAGTAGTGTCATTGATTTATGATATTGCGAATCACTGAGTAGGTCTTAGCATACAAATGCCACATGTGACTTGAATCAGATCTGCCAAAATGTCTTTATTTCCTCACAGGCTCTTTCCTTCAGCAGGCCAAGCATACAGGAAAATGTTTAGTAAGTCATTCATATACAAAGTCATTTCAGAAATGACCATTTCATTGCAGAACAACCAGTACAGTAAATACTAAATGATTTTGAAATGATTCAGGAAGATGTATTTCAAGGTTGTATATGCATACCTTGATAAGAACTTTGAACTTTGAGTTAACTATTAAATGATGTGGAAAGTTCCTTCCAAATAGCAGAGGCCATTGGAGAAATTTAGGTTTGTTTGATCAATAAAAAAGTATTTATTCTATTCACCTGGCACACACATTTCTGGACTGACACAAAGTCCACTTAATGTGTAAAATGACTATAATTCCAGCATTTTTTTGTCTTCAAAGGCATATGAACATGCTGGTGTTCATGAAAAAATACTGGCAATTCCCTGCAAATTCTACAAGTATGAGATAAATTAGTACTTGTATTGATAAAACACTTCATTGATGTCCTAAAACACTTCATAATTAATGTTGTACCTTGAGTTCTAATGATGCAAACTCTGACAATCAAGATTTTATAGGGATTAGCAAGCAGGAGATAAGTTTCAATAAGTGCTTAAGTATATTCCAGAGAGGCCTCCTGATCCTTATTGAATAATGCCATTAATGAGTTATGTTTACAGGAGAAGAGATAGAAGTGTGATTTTAGTGTGATACAAACAAACATTGAAGGGAACAAAACTTTTGTATATTGCATTAAGTGTCAGCGGAGGTTACGAATCAGGTTTAGTATCACTGGAGTATGTCAGTTTTTCAGCAGCAGTACATTACAATACATAATAATAAAAACTATGCATTGCAATAAGAAGTACATATAAAAAAAATTAAATGAAATATGTAAAAAGTGAGGAAAAAACACTGAAGCAGTGTTCATGGGTTCATTGTCCATTCAGAAATCTCCTGGTGGAGGGGGAAAAGATGTTCCTGAAATATTGAGTTTGTGTCTTCGGGCTCCTGTACTTCCTCCTTGATGGTAGTAATGAGAAGGGGACAAGTCCTGGGTGATGGGGTCTGTAATGATGGATGCAGCCTTTTTGAGGCATCACCTTTTGATGGCGGCCTCGATGCTGGGGAGGTTAGTGCCCCGATGGAACTGGGAGAATCTCTGCAGCTTTTTCCGATCCTGTGCAGTGGTCCTTCCATACTTGATGATGAGGCAGCCCTCTGTGGTACATCTGTAGAAATTTGCAAGTATCTTTGGTGACTCTTAAAGCTACAACCTTCTGACTTAAACCTAAAATGTAATGTATTGTTTTTATATGACTTTGCTGAAACACCTATCACATGTAATTCTAAATAAAAGAGTACAGAAAAGAAAATGAAGACAGGACAGATTGTCCTGGAGATCCTGCAAACATCGCAAACACATCCATAAAACACTAGAAAAGAGGTAGTTAAAGATTCAGTCCTGCATGAGAGGTCCACAGAATTCAGGGGCCTATTAACATGGAGAAATGGGATGCCTTTCTAGATCAAACTAAAGAGAAAGTATACTTCTTGTCCATTCACTCCTCTGTAATCTATAGTAACAGTTTAATGATAACTGATCTCTGTGATTAATGACCATTATTCTTTGGAGAGTGAGTCACTCCTATGAGAAATCAACATGTGCAAACAAGTAACAAAAGAGGAAAGAATTTAAATCAATATGGCTTCTGATTCAGAATATGCTCCCTCCACCTCTGTAATACAATGAAATGCACTCTCTTACTTACAAAATATGCTTGATCCTTCAGTGGGGAAAAAAATTAACTAAGTTATAAAAATTCCTAGATACCAGTGGACAGGTGCTAATAATTTGCTGAAATGCTGACAGTTGTGGTTAGGGAAAGGTAATTCTGTAATCTTCAGAAAAGATGGATCCCATGGGTTTTAATCCTGTTCCTCAGTTTCAACCCAATTGGATGAGGCAATTATATGGACCAGAATTCATTATTAAGTGCAAAACATTGTACAAATATTTTAGGATTTGACTGCTAATTTAAAAGAAGGATGGCAGAATTCTACAATAATAAATTAAGAAAATAGTTTCAATGGATCAGGGAATTTTCTTCTCGTCTTCATCATTAATGTGATATATAATCAAAAATATCTTGCAATGGCTTTCTTTCAATTTAATGGAATTAATTAATAAAGATAATCTTTTTAAAAAATTTGATCAGACTGCTTGGTCTTTACTCCTCCAAGAAGACCACAATCTCATCATAGGGTTCAGAGACTTGCTTGCCTCAATGACCTGGACCTCAATGTTGGCTGGAATCAGGGCCTTCTGCTTTGACCCTTGGTGTAATCACTCATGCCAAACAGGTCAAAGGGTAGATGCCAAACTAAGAGTGGATCACTGGTCTTCCACGCTTGAGTGTTCAGCTCAGAGCTAACAACTCTGACTGGTAAAACAAAACAAGTTACAGAAACAGCAATGGAAACTGAGAAGAAGTTATCGGCACAACGAAGGAAGCCCTGAACATGCCGAGACTAAGATGGCCACGGACAGACAGAGATGGAGGACCTTCATTGCTGTCCTAAATGTCAGCGGCATAATGGACAATATGAATGAATAACCAAAAATAAAATAAATAACTTTCCTGACATCTTTCTGATATTCTTGCTCAGAAGCCCTGGTATTCACCCTGTCTCCAAACAGGTCACTTGTGGGAGATCAGCAGGGAGAGATAGGGAGAATGACTTTCAAAGTAATGGCAGAATCTGAAATGATAACAAATGAAATCAATTGTAGATACACAGGACATCAATTCAAGCTCCATTAGTGTTCTTGTTTGATTAGCAGTTACAAAGGATACAGTTGCTACTATAACTTCACCAGAAATCAAGATAAAAAGAGAAATATTTAGACAGTTATTCACATGGGAAAATAATTTAATACCCATAAAATAATCAATAAAATAGAGCAAATCATTTCAAAAGTAGCCATTTAATTAAACCAATGAATTAGTGTCTTTCTAGATTAAACAACAATTGGATGTCTGATAATGGATGGGAAGATGCTGTCCCTATATCACTGAGTGTGTGTCTTCAGGATCCTACAACTCTTCCCTGATGGTAGTAGTGAGAAATAGCATGTCCCAGATAGCGAGGGTCCTTTATGATGGATGCCACTTTCCATGCAGAATGGTATGCTGGAAGGAGCACCACTAATGCCCAGGAATAAAGTTGTAATCTAGTGAAACTACAACTTGGGTCTATATACATGCTAAACGGGAAAGGAAGCATATAGCAGTCATTTCTAAGCAACTCCTGATTCAACAAATAAGATTAAAGCTCTGCAGTCCTGCCACGTCTAGACAACGTTGGTAGAAAATTAAACAAATAACCAGAATGGAAGGATCCAAGGACATTCCTATCCTCAACCTTTGTGGGGCTTTGTATGTGACTGCTGCAGGCAAAATTAAAGCATTTGCAACCATACTCAGCCAAACGTGCTGAGCAGATGATCCATCTCAGTTTCCTGCTGAGGTTTCTACTCTCACAGAAGACAGTCATCAGGCAGCTCAATTAAGTCCATAAGATACAGAAAAACAGCTAAGATTACCGGATACAGTAAAGGCTCTGGGACCTGGCAACATCTCAGCTATGCTACTAAAGATGAACAGCAAGCTGGTTCAGTGCTGATAATGTCTACAAAAAGGGAGCAAGCCCAATCAGACAAGTTACCACAAATCTCTGCTTTCACACATCTGTAAAGTGATGGAAGGTGTTATTAAAACTGTTGTCAAGTGTCACTTAACCCAATAATAATCTGTGCACAAATTCTCATTTAGGGAGAAGCACTCAACTAACAATAACAGCTATTTTTTAAAATCCAAATTTGGATCAAACAACTAAATTCCAGAAGTGAGAGTGCCTGCCTTTGATGTCAGGGTAGCTATTGCAGAAGAAAGACATCAAGGCAAAAAAATTACTTTTATGGACATTAAGGTAGGAGAGTTCCAATTATTACAGTCAAACCTGCACAAGAAAGCTGAAATAAAAACCAAATTGCTGGAAGTGTACACCAGCACAGGAATCATTTGTAGAACAAATTACACAGTTAACATGTCAGGTTAAAACTACATTGTCAGAATGAAAAAAAAACAAAAAGTTTGGCTGGATCTGCTAATTGTTTTCAGCATTCCTGTTTTAATTCAGATTTCCAGAGTCTGCATTTTTTTGGGGGGGGATTTTTACAAAGGAGGGTAGTATGGTTCCATGAAGTCAAACATCGCAGTCCCAGAATGATATGGCCATAAAAAGATAGGAGTAGAATTAGGCCATTCAGCCCATCAGGTCTCATCCACTATTTCACCATGGTTGATCTATTTTCCTTCTCAACCCCATTCTCCTGCCTTCTCTCTGTAATTTCCCATGTCCTGACTAATCAAGAACATTTCAACCTCCTCCTTAAATAAATCCAATAACTTGGCCTCCACAGATTCCTGTGGCCACAAATTCCACAGATTCACCACCCTCTGACTAAAGGCATTTCTCCTTATCTCTGATCTAAATGGAGGTTCCTCTATTGTGAGGCTGTACCTTCTGGTCCTAGAGTCCCCCACTACAGAAAACATCCTCTCCATGTCCATTCTACCTAGGACTTTCAACATTCGATAGCTTTGAATGATTCCCCCCTCTCATTCTTCTAAATTCCAGCAAGTATAGGCCCAGAGCCATCAACACTCTTCATATGACAAGTTTTTCAATCTCAGAATCATTTTTGTGAACCTCCTTTGAATCCTCTCCAATGTCGACACATCCATTTGTAGATAAGTGGCCCAAAACTGCTCACAATAGTCCAAGTGAGGCCTCAGCAATGCCTCATACACCCTTGGCATTACATCCTTGCTTTTAATATTCTAGTCCTCTTGAATGTTGCATTTGCCTTCCTCACCATCGACTCAAACTGCAAGTGAACCTCTCGGGAATCCTGCCTGGTTAAAGAATTGTCTACACTTTTGTTCCTTCACCAAAGATCATGACCATAAACTTTCTGACATTGCATTTCATCTACCACTTCTCTGCCAATTCTCCTAATCTGTCCAAGTCCTTCTGCAGCCTTCTTGCTTCCTCTAAACCACCTGCCCCTCAGCGTATCTTCATATTGTCAACAAACTTGGCCACAAACCCATCAATTCCATCATTCAAATCATTGGCCTTCATAAATCAAAGTATTGAGTACAGGAGATGAGATGTTATGTTTAAGTTGTATAAGACATTAGTGAGACCTAATTTGTAGAGCTGTGTGCAGTTTTGGTCACCTACCTACAGGAAAGATGTAAATAATGTTGAAGGAGTACAGAGAAAATTGACACGGATGTTGCCAGTACTGGAGTACCCAAGTTATAAGGAGAGATTGAATAGTGTGGTGATATCATGTGTCACGTGTCAGAACGTGATTGGACTGAGTTGTGAGCATGCGCAGAACTGATAGAATGTTGAGAAGCTTGTGTGTTAAATGTGATTAACTAAAAGTTCTAGTTTTAATTCTTCCAGAATATGGTTTGTTCTTAGTAACCCACAGTATGCACAAAGAACACAACATGGTGTCAGAAGTAGGTCTGGAAGAATAATTTGTTTCGCTAATACCGGAGAAGCGGAGATAATTTAAAAAAAAAGAATGCAAACCTTTTCATTGTTTGCTGACACCTTTAAGAATGGAAATTTTGCAACCCCCATCCATGCTTCAGCTGACTGGAAATGTAGCTGAAAACTGGAAAAGATTTAAACAGCGTTTTGAAATATATTTATTGGCGATTGGAGCAGATAATAAAAAGGAGAAAATGAGAGCTGCAATTTTACTCCACATGATTGGGGATAATGCAATTGAGGTATATAACCATTTTACTTTTGAGGATGGAGATAATTGGAATCTAAAAGCAATTATTGACAAGTTTCAAGCATTTTGTATACCTAAGTGCAATGTGACATATTAATGATAAAAATTCTTCGTTCTTAAATAAAGAGAACCAGACATAAATTTGGAAAAATATTTGATTCTCTGCAAAGTTTCGGAGTCCGTAAAGTCGCAGGCTAAAGAGCTTTTTATTGAGAACTGCAGCGTACACGCTGTGAATAAACACGAACATGTTAGAAAATAAAATGAAACGGCAACAAAACCAACAGAGAGCAAGATGTCATCTGAAAGAAAAAATCTTTGTGATTGCTGTGGGCAGAAGCACTGTCCTAAAACATGTCCAGTGTATCGGAAAGCGTGCATCAACTGTGGTAAGAGCAATCATGTTTCACACTGTGGCTGAAGTAGAAACAAAATAAAACATGTAAATGCAGTGGTGAAAATAAATGTGAGGTGTTTTATATAGATGTGCTTTGTGAGAACAAAGAAAGAAAGAATGACTGGACTATTCCATTTCAAGTGAACCAAAACAATATTCTGATTAAATTGGATACTGGAGCACAAGTAAATGTTCTTGCAGAATCTGAGTTTAATGCATTAAAGCCAAGACCAAAGTTACATCAGACAAATATAAAAGTGACTGGGTATTCAGGTGCAAACATTCCAGTTAAAGGAACATGAGTGGCAAAAGTATCACACCAAAATATTGTGCACACGCTTTCATTTGTGGTCAGTCAATATTGTGTTTACCTGCCTGTGAGAGACTGAATTTGGTGAAAAGAGTATTAGTCCTGGACAGTGACACAGAGTCAGAATACAGTTGCTTGATGAAAAAGTATGAAGACTTGTTCAAAGGGCTTGGTTGTCTTCCAGGAGAGCACAGGATTAAAACTGACAACACAGAGCAACCCGTAATACATCCATGTAGAAAAGTGCCTTTTGCATTTCATGATCCACTGAAAACAGAGCTAGACAGAATGGAACGGTTAGGAGTCATACAAAAAAATTGATGAACCAACAGAACGGGTCAATTTGCTTGCTATTGTTGATAAGAAAAATGGAAAACCGAGGATTTGCTTAGATCCAAGAGACTTGAATCGAGCCATTAAAAGAGAGCATTTCAAATTGCCGACTCGTGAAGAAATTATGTCACAGTTTGCTAATGTGAAGTACTTTAGTAAATTAGATGCATCCCCTGGATTCTGGCAACTTAAGCTAGATGAACCAAGTTCAAAGTTGTGTACCTTTAACACTCCTTTTGCCAGATACCGTTTTCTTAGGCTTCCATTTGGAATTGCATCTGCTCCTGAAATGTACCATAAAACTATTCACATGCTATATGAGCACATTGAGGGTGTAGATACTTCCATGGACAATATTATTGTTTGGGGATCATTTATACAAGAGCATGATGCCAGGCTTAGTCAAGTCTTAGGGGCAACGCGCAAGGCAAACCTGAAGTTGAATAAAGACAAATGTCAGCTAGGAGTGACTGAACTTACCTTTGTGGGTGATATCATCAGCATTGAGGGTGTGCGTCCTGATCCGTTGAAGGTTTCTGCTATTGAGAACATGCCAAGACCACAAAGTAAAAAGGATGTTCAAAGGTTTATGTGAATGGTCAACTACATGGGGAAATTCATACCCAATCTCTCAGGACAGCTTGCTCCATTGAGGCAGCTAACAGAAAAGAAAAACAAATGGAGCTGGAATCATGAACAGGAGAAGGCATAGCAAAATCTGAAGAAAGTGCTCACCAAAGAACCTGTGTTGAAATTCTATGATGCTGAGAAACTAAAATCTCATGTGATAGGCAGGCTTAGGGGAAATATCACTCAAAAAACATGATCAGGAATGGCTACCTGTGGCATATGCATCACCTGCATTATCTGATCCAGAAACAATGTATGCCCAAATTGAAAAAGAATTTCTCAGCATTATGTTTGCTTGTGAGAGATTTCAGCAGTTTGTGTCAGGGCAATCTATTGATGTTGAAACCGATCATAAGCCTTTGATTACATTGTTTAACAAACCTTTAAGCAACTGTCTCTTGCAAATTGAGCGAATGATGATCAAATTTCAAAGGTATGTGTTGAATGTGTCATACACATCTGAAAAATTCGTGTACACGGCTGACACATTTTCCAGAGCAGTGGATCTAACAACAAAGGACAGTCACAGGAACATTATTAATGTTCAAGTATTTATTGATATGGTTATAGAAACTGTACCGGTTGCTCCCAAGAAGTTGGAACTGCTGCGTCTTGAGACAGAGAAGGACAAAATTCTCAAGTGGCGATGGCTGGATGGCCAGATAATAGGCATGACTGTACCTCAGAAGTACAAGAATATTGGAACCACAGATCAGAACTTTCTGTTGTGGATGGGATTTTGTACAAAGGTAGCAGAATCATAATTCCTAAAAATCTCCGAAAAGAAATGCTTGGGAAAATTCATGGCCACCTAGGTATTGAAAAGTGTAAGAGAAGGGCACAGGAAGTGATGTTTTGGCCCAGGATGAATCAAGAAATTGCAGAATTGGTGTCTTCTTGTCGAATATGTTTTAAATACCAACCTAGCAACCGTAAGGAGCCATTGCATCCACATCCTAGTCCTCAGAGACCTTAGCAGAAGGTAGGCATTGATCTGTTTGTAACTGACAATAAAGATTATCTATTAATAACAGATTACTATTCCTTGTACCCTGAAGTGTGTGGTTTGGGCAGAACAACAGCAGAGAATGTAATTACATGCATGAAATCAGTTTTTTCCAGACATGGTGTACCTGATGAAGTTTTTACAGACAATGGTCCACAATTCAATGGTGAATGCATGAGACATTTTACTCGTGAATGGGGCTTTGTTCATACAACATCTAGTCCATTTTTCACTCAGTCCAATGAATTAATTGAGAAGTCGGTAGGAATTATCAAAAAGCTGATGCACAAAGCAAAAGATAGTGGAGGTGATTTTTATAAAGCTTTGCTAGCCTACTGAAGTACTCCACTTGAATGTGGATTTTCACCTGCTCAGCTCTTGATGGGACGCTGTTTGAGATCCAATCTGCCAATAGATGAGAGCCTCTTGAGAACAGAGGGAGGTGAACAAGTGAAAAGGTGGAAAGATGAACACAAAGCAAAGCAGAAAACTTACTTTGACAGATCTTCTCGTCCATTACCTGAACTGCACCAAGCAGATGAAGTGAGGATACAAGACAAAATGAACACATGGAAGATACAGTACTTGAAGAAGTACAACCCAGACCATACATGGTCTAAACAGAAGAAGGAGCAGTGTTAAGAAGAGTCACAAAGACCTCATGAAAGAGCCAACTTCAGAGTTACAGTTAACTGATGCAGACCAGAGAAAATATGAAAATAACAACGAAACACACGAACTGTGTGAAACATTTAGGTCTACTCATGTTTGTAAACCCCCAGAGACATGTTAAATTATGTATTTATTTTGATTAATGTTGCTAATTATTTTCTTTTTAAGGAAAGGAAAATGTGGTGATATCACATGTCACGTGTCAGAATGTGATTGGACTGAGTTATGAGCATGCGCAGAACTGACGGAGTGATCAAGAAGCTTGTGTGTTAAACATGGCTGCTGTTTGCTGTTAAATAAAAGTTCTAGTTTTAATTCTTCCAGTATATGGTTTGTTCTTAGTAACCCATGGTGTGTATAAAGAATGCAACAAATAGGTTATGACTATTCCTTGGAAGGTAAAAGAATGAGGGGAGATTTGATGGAGGTATACAAAATTATGAGGGGTATAGAATTTATAGCCAACATCCTGGCTATGTTCAGAGGCCTGGATATAACTCACATCAGGGGCTTTTTGCCCATGCAGTTCCTTAGCTCGATCCAAAAGATTTCTATGTCCTATCCTATGCCACCTCTTTTTAAGGATTTGATTTCATTCTTTTTATCAGACTGTGGAGTATGTGTCAGGGGAGGGGAAGAGGGGAAGTGATGAGCAAAAACGTATGTGTGAGAAGACAAATTAGATGTAAGCATACTGTTTTCAATGATCTCCCAGACCCTTGATTTCTGTGTGTATGTAATAACAAGAACTCTTTCCTGAGTGTGAATCAGTTTGCTCTAACAATAAGGCTGCTTGCCTATCTTGCACTGCATTCAATGGGTGCTTCTCTCCTTCTTCTAAAAGATGGAAATCCGTCAGTAATTGTGCCATAATGTGATACTGATGCACCATCAATAACTCTCGGCGACGTGAGGCGAGATATAAGCTTTTATTGGCTGGAACAAGCAGCAAATGACCACCACACTACATCCTGGAGACTGAGGCTGGGGCGGTGTCTCCAATCGCCTTTATACCGGGGTCTGTGGGAGGAGCCACAGGAGCAGTCAGCAGGGTCCAGACAGGTATATGTAGTTCACCACATTCACCCCCCCCCCTCTTTGTTTTAAAAGAGAGTCCCCATGGGGCGAAGTTTCTTACAAGTATATTTACAGTTTAAGTCTATCAGGTGGTCGAATCTGTCGCTGTGATCTACGTAGCACTGGCTGAGATTGCACAGGTGCAGGTGGTGATTGCACCGGAGATGGTGTTTGTGCTGGTTCCAGCCTGACTGGAGATGTCAACCCACTAGGCGTCAGTGATCCCTCATGCGTGTGTGAGGTGCCCGGTATGGGAGTGTCGTGAGGAGTCTGTGTAGGGCTCAGTGTGCGCGGTGTCACCTCGGGTACAGGTTGATAGTTACCGTGGAGTGTTCGGGGTTGTGGTCTGCTGCTCCTGCGGGCGCCAGGTCGCGGACGGAGACTGTGTCCTCCCGCCCATCAGGTAAGATCACGTAAGCATACTGGGGGTTTGCATGTAGTAGGTGAACCCTCTCGACCAGCCGGGAGTATTTATTACTCCTCACATGTTTCCGGAGCAGCACTGGCCCTGGGGACGTCAGCAAAACTGGTAGGGTGGTCCCAGTGGCAGACTTCCTGGGAAAGGAGAATAGGCGCTCGAGTGGGGTGGCATTGGTGGACATACATAACAGGGAGCAGATAGAGTGGAGTGCCTCGGGGAGGACCTCCTGCCATCGAGAGACCGGTAACCCTTTTGACTTAAGGGCTAAAAGTGTGGCCTTCCACACTGTGGCATTCTCCCTCTCCACCTGTCCATTTCCCCGGGAATTATAGTTCATGGTCCTACTAGTAGCAATGCCCCTAGCCAGCGGGTACTGGCGCAGCTCGTCACTCATAAAGGAGGACCCTCTATCACTGTGGTTATAGCAGGGATATCCGAACAGAGTGAAGAGCTGGCGTAGGGCTTTTATGACAGACGTAGCAGTGGTGTCAGTGCAGGGGATGGCAAAGGGGAACCGCGAGTACTCGTCGATAATGTTGAGAAAGTAGACATTGTGGTCGGTGGGGGGAAGGGGGCCGGCCCTTAAAGTCAACACTCAGTTGCTCAAAGGGGTGGGTGGCCTTGATAAGTTGCACCTTTTCAGGATGGTAGAAGTGCGGTTTGCACTCAGCGCAGACTTGGCAGTCCCTGGTCATCGTCCTGATGTCCTCAAGGGAGTACGGCAGGTTCCGGGCTTTCACAAAATGGTAAAATCAGGTGACCCCCCCAGGTGGCAAAGATGTGCATGGAGGGCGTATAGCTGGTTGAGCTGTGCACTAGCACACGCTCCCCGGGATAGGGCGTCAGGGGGCTCATTGAGCCTTCCAGGCCGGTACAGGATATCATAATTGTAGGTGGAGAGTTCTATTCTCCACCTCAAAATTTTATCATTTTTGATTTTGTCCCGCTGTTGGTTGCTGAACATGAATGCAACCGAGCGCTGGTCGGTCAGCAAGGTGAACCTTTTGCTGGTGAGATAGTGCCTCCAGTGCCTAATAGCTTCCACTATGGCCTGGGCTTCTTTCTCCACCGCAGAGTGCTGAATTTCAGGGCCTTGAAGGGTACGAGAAAAGAATGCTACTGGCCTGCCTGCCTGATTGAGGGTATCAGCCGGTGCAAAATCGGAGGCGTCACTCTCTACTTGGAAGGGAATGGTCTCGTCCACTGCATGCATCGTTGCTTTGGCAATGTCCCCTTTAATGCAGCTGATGGCCGCGCAGGCCTCGGCAGAGAGGGGAAATGTGGTAGACTTGACCGGGGGTGGGCCTTGTCTGCGTAATGGGGGACCCATTGGGCGTAATAGGGAAAGAAGCCCAGGCACCGTCTGAGGGCTTTAAGAGTTGTGGGAAGAGGGAGTTCTAACAGGGGGTGCATACGGTCGGGATCAGGGCCAATGACCCCATTTTCCACAACATGCCCAAGGTTAACGAGTCGGGTGGTTCCGAATACACACTTGTCTCTGTTATAAGTAAGGTTCAGGGCTTTGGCCACTTGGAAAAATTGTTGGAGGTTGGTGTTGTGATCCGATCAGTCGTGACCACAGATGGTGATATTATCCTGATAGGGAAATGTGGCCTTCAGTTGGCACTGGTCCACTATCCGATCCACTTCCCTCTGGAAGACAGAGTCACCATTTGTGACACCGAAGGGGAAGCGCAGGAAGTGATAGAGCCTGCCGCCCACCTCGAAGGCGGTGTAGGGGCGGTCCTCTGGGCAGATGGGGAGCTGCTGATAAGCGGATTTCAGATCTATGGTTGAGTACACCTTGTACTGAGCTATCTGGTTGACCATATCCGCGATGCAGGGTAGGGGGTATGCGTCAAGCTGCGTGAACTTATTGATGGTCTGGCTATAGTCCATGACCATCCTATTTTTCTGCTCAGTCCGAACAACAACCACCTGGGCCCTCCAAGGACTTGTGCTTGGCTCAATGATCCCCTCCCTGAGCAGCCGCTGCACCTTCGACTGAATGAAGGCCCTGTCCCCCACGCTGTACGTCCTGCTTTTAGTTGCCACAGGTTTACAGTCGGGGATCAGGTTGGCGAACAGCGGTGGGGGAGGGATTTTGAGGGTGGAGAGGCAGCAAGTGGTGTCGGTAGCGCAGCTGTCGGCATGGTGCTGGGTGGGATGTGTGGGTCGGTGTGTGTGTGTGGTCAGTAGCGGGGTATGTGGCGAAGACCCACCAAACTGAGGATTCCTGACAGTGAGTGGTGGGAGGGGCCCGTCATATGCCATAGTCACACTTTCAAGGTGACTCTGGAAGTTGAGCCCCAATAGCACAGGGGCACACAGTTGAGGCATGACCAGTAGCGCAAAGTCCCGATATTCTGTGCCCTGCACCTCCAATGTCACTACACAACCCACCCGGATGTCTGTGGAAAGCGACCCAGAAGCCAAGGTGACCCTCTGGCTTACCGGCCGTGTCACGAGTCTGCAGCGTTGCACCGTGTCTGGGTTCATAAAACTCTCAGTGCTGCCCGTGTCAAACAGGCAGCTGGTCCTGTGCCCCTCCACCAGGATGTCCATCATGGCCCTTGCAAGCTGGTGTGGGGCGCTTTGGTTGAGGGTTATGGAGGCCAGAGTTGAACTGCCGTCTTGGTGCCCGGTAAGCACCGGTGGGTCGTGGGCAGGGCGAGGTGGTGCCAACAAAGATGGCCGCCCCCATGTCTCGCACGAGGTGGGCAAGCAAGATGGCAGCAACCAAGATGGAAGCCCCCATGCCTCACACGCAGCGCTGTCTGACCCCGCTCGTGGTTCAGACTTACAGACCTTGGCGAAATGGCCCTTCTTTCCCTTAGCTGGAACAAGTAGCTTCTCAGGCCAGGCAGTGTTTTCGTGGGTGCTTTTCGAGTCCGCAGAAGTAACACTGCGTGGACTTGCGACTGGCAGCAGCTGTGGTCGGTTTCGGGGAGTTCGTGGGCTCGCTACTGGCAGCAGTGGTGGTGAATTCGCTCGTGGTTGGCGGGGTCTGCAGTGTCCACAGAACCGGCGGGGGATCGCGCGGCTGGACAGTGTCAGCGTTGTGCAGAGCAGCCTCCAGCATGTCAGCCATCTCGATCGCCGAGTGTAAGGTAAGATCGGCATTTTCCAGCAGCCGCTGGCGCACGTACACTGACCTGATCCCTGTAACGAAGGCGTCTCTCTACTAGCAGCTCTGCATGTTGTCCCGCTGTCAGTCCCTTGTAGTCGCAGGCCCGCACGAGTGTCTGTAGGGCTCGGAGAATGTCCCCGCTCGACTCGCCGGTCCGCTGCTGCCGCATCGCTAAGCGATGTCTTGCGTAGACGGTGTTCACCGGACGCAGGTACTGTCTTTTGAGGGCGTCCAGTGCCTCTTGGTAGGTTGGCAGGTCTCTGATAAGGGAGAATACTTTCGGACTGACTCTGGAAAGGAGGATTTTGTACATTGAGGCAGGCTCAGTCACTGGAATCGCTTCCAAGTATGATTGGAAGCATGCAAGCCAGAGTTCAAAGGCAAGAGCTGCTTCTGGAGCTTGGGGGTCCAAGTCTAATTTTTCCGGACATAAAATACTCTCCATGTTTTAAAACTTGCAGCCAATAAAATTGATGCACCATCAATAACTCTCAGAGACATGAGGTGAGATACAGGCTTTTATTGGCTGGAAGAAAGAACAAGCAATAAATGACCACCACACTACATCCTGGAGACTGAGGCCGGGGCTGTGCCTCCAATCGCCTTTATACCGTGGTCCTTGGGAAGAGCCACAGGAGCAGTCAGCAGGGGGGACGTGTCCAGAAAGGTATATGTAGTTCACCACAGATACTCCCTTCATGGTTGAATAGCAGGAAGTTTAAGGGTTTAGATGTATATATGAACTTCCGAGTAACAGCGAATGTGCTAGGTGAAGTATTAGTGGAAATGGAACAAACTTCGAGTGTGTTTGTTTATTTATTAATAGATAGAATTTAACAGCACATTTAACTCACCTTAACCAAATATTTTAGGCCATTTAATTTCTTAATGCATTGGCATAAGTTCCTCGAAGTATCACTTTGCATATTCCTCCCTGTAGCACAGGTTATGTCTCCACCCTGGTTTCCTGAGAGAGCAGGACCTCTTGCCTGATGGTTTGCTTTACTAGAAGAATGTCCATTTGTTGCTCTGTATACATCTGTCTTGATATCCTTCTGCCTATTACTTCCCAAGAGGCATTCTGACCTGCAACCGTCATTGTAGTGATGAGCTCCTCTTCAGGAAGTGCAGGTATGATTTCAGTTGCTTTCATGAAAGCGAATTGCAAACTTTGCTTTATTATCGTGTACTGATGTGAGAAGCTGCATCGTGATGGTATATAAAACAGTGACGGCAGAGAATTACATGCAAGCAGCTCTGGGACAAAGTCATGTGTTTCCTGAGCATCACCATTTTAGCACAAGGTTTCCAGAGGGCAGTAATTTCAATCCATTATGCCTTTAATCACTGTTGGAAGGGATGTAAAGTTCAATGCTCATATTTAAGGTCATTTTATAAAATGAATTGTGAGCCCTATGAAATACCTTTCATCATAATAAAAGAAAAAAAGATGGCCTGAAAATAACCCAGCACCAGTTAATACGAAAACCCAGGGGGGGTGAAAGGTTCCAAATTTTCAAAAACGTCAAACCAGACAAATGAAATAATCTCAATTTCAGAAAAGGAATAATAATTATTATATGAAGTGAGAAAAGCAGATGAGCATCTGACAAAGTTGTTATGTTTAAATTCTCGGACTATTAATTTGCAGATTCCTGTAATCACAAAAGCAAACAAAATTAAAGCCTAATTGGTCGAAGCAATGCAGTTGTAAAATGATAGGAGGCTAGGTTCGCACAGCATAGGAAAAAAATTTCAAAGTGAAGGAATGATCAAATCGACGCTCAATAAAAGAACCAGGTTCAAAGTAAACAGCGATAGTAAGAGGGGGATAGCTGGGTCTATGAAGATGAATCATACTTTCAGAACAAAGGCTATGCAGCGACACTTAAACAACCACTGCACCTTGTTATTTGATGCATTAATTCATAAGTCAGGTTTTTTGTCTAGCTTTTCTCCAAGATTCTGTTGATTCACAGGGGTTGTTTAAGTAGATTTCACATTACTATTGAGCAACCTCGCGATGTTCAAGTCGGTTGTTGCATTTCACCCATTATAGTTGCAGCCACACTCTATTGGCTTTGCACTGGCTGTAGAGCATTTAAAATATCCAATAGTCGTGAAAGACTTCATTAAGTTCATAAGACATAGGAACAGAATTAGGCCATTCAGTTCATTGAGTCTGCTCCACTATTTCATCATGGCTGATTTCAGATCCCATTCAACCCCATACACCTGCTCCTTCACCATATCCCTTGATGCCCTGACCAATCAGAAATCTATCAAATTCTGATCTGAATATACCCACGGACTTGGCCGCCACCATGGTCTGTGGCAGAGAATTCCACAGATACACCACTCTTTGGCTAAAGAAATTCCCCTTACTTCTGATTCAAAAGGCTTCCCCTCAATCTTGAGGTTTTGCCCTGTAGTTCTGACTCCCCCCATGACAGGAAACATCCTCTGCACATCCACCCCATCTAGGCCTTTCAGCATTCGGTAGGTTTCAATGAGATCCCTGCACTTTCTTCGAGGTTTCAGTGGTATAGGCCAAAAGCTGCCAAAAGCTCCTCATATGTCAGCCCCTTCATTCCAGGAATCATCCTTGTGAACTCCCACTGGACCCTCTCCAATGACAACACATCCTTTCTGAGATAAGGGGCCTAAAACTGTTGACAATACTTCGAGTGCGGCCTGACTAGAGTCTTATCAAGCTTCAGTTTTATCTGCTTGTTGTTATATTCTACTCCCCTTGAAATGAATGCCAACATTGCATTGCCTTCTTTTACCAGACTCAACCTGTGAATTAACTTTCTGGCAGTCTTGCATGAGGACTCCTAAGTCCCTGTGCACCTCTGATGTTTGAACCTTCTCCCCATTTAGATTGTTACGTACCAGCAGCATAGATATGAAATTGGGTTGGGTTTTTATAAATAAACAGCAGAATTTACTAACCTCTACTCAAAAACATAGAAAAGTAAATAAATGCAACATGAGTGAATCTGCAGATACTGGAAATAAATAAAAACACATAATGCTGGCAGAACTCAGAGTTCTGCCAGCATTTTGTGTTTTTAAAAGTAAATAAATGACTAACTTAAACGGAAGTTAATAGTGTTATGCATCTGTAGTTCTCCAATAGTCAAACTTAGAGACAATTCTTAATAGATCTTACTCAAGCACAGCCTTAAAGTTTTAGTTTAAGAAATCCATATGATTCATAAAGTAAGTGAGAGGAGAAACTTGCAGAACCAGCGATGAAGTGATTCTTAAAGAAAAGGTAAAACTGTTGACACAGATCCCAGCTGAGAAATGCCTTTTCCAAAGAGATCACGAAGAATAAGATTTTTCAAAGTAACAGACCTTTTGCTGGAGGTGGCCACCACACTCCTGACACCATGCAGGGGTTAACCAAAAGTGTGTGCCACAATCCATGTCAATCATGTTTGAGACACACAGAACGCCGTTTATTTCTACCCAATTCTTTGGGTTTATATGAAGCTGGTAATTCTTCATCCTGTCTCTCCTTCTAGGAATATGTCACCACTGACTCTGACTCCCCAACAAAACAACTAAACAACAAACTGTAGTCTCCCCTTTTATACCGGCTGGAACATGTCATCATGAGACATCACATCACCCCACTATCACGAGACAATTACATCATGCCTATATCACGAGATATTTACATTATGCTTACGAGAAGCTCACAGGACAGGTGACAAGATAATAGTCCACACTTCTGTTCCTTTTACCAAAATGCATTATCACACATTTCCCAACACTGTATTCCATCTGCCACTTTTTTGCCCGTTCTTCCAATTTGTCTTAAGTCTTCCTGTAATTGCATTGCTTCCTCAGCACTCCATACCCCTCCACCTGTCTTCATATTATCTGCAAACTTTGCCACAAAGCCATCAACTCCACTGTCTAAATCATTGACAAACAATGAGAAAAGCAGTGGTCTCAATACTGACCCCTGAGGAACAACACTAGTCACCAGCAGCCAACCAGAAAGGCCCACTTGTATTCTCACTCACTGCATCCTGCCTGTCAGCCATTCCTTTACCCATGCCAGTACCTTTCCTGTAAGGCCATAGGATTTTTACTTGTTAAGCAGCCTCATGTAAGGCAACTTATCAAATGCCTTCTGAAAATCTAAGTAAATGACATCCACTAGCTCTCCTTTGTTCACGATGCTTGTTACTTCCTGAAGAATTCTAACAGATTTGTCAGGCAAGATTTCTCTTTACAACCCAGAAGAGGGCCATTTGGCCTATCAGATCCGTGCCAGCAGGCCAATTTTGCGGTCTCTACTCATTCCTCTGTCGCCTTGGAAGTTACTCTTCTGCCATGCTCATCAACTCCTCTTTGACTCTTTTACCAATTGCTCACACTAAAGAGCGATTTACAAGCAGCAGCCAAGTCAGCTCCATGCACTTCTTTGGGAAGTGAGAGGAAACTGGAAAACCGGGCAGAAACCCACATGGATACTGGGAAGATGTAAAAATGATAGTAATGCTTGAACTTGGATCCCTGGAGCAGTTGGGCAGCAGCATTGTCTTCAGCCCCAACATGCAGCTCAAGTTCAACAATTCAGGACACCCCTCCACCCCCCCCCCCCCCAGGCAACCGACTTCTGAACGGACACTGAACCATGAACTCTACCTCACTATTTTGCACTACATATTAAATTTAACTATTATATATGTATTTACTGTGATTCACTTTTTTTTCTATTATAATACATTGCTGACACAAGGAAAGCAAATTTCATGACGTATGCCTGCCTGATTCTGATTCTGAATACATTTCTACTTTCAGCTTGAGAGTCAAGACTGAGTCTGTTTCAGTTATCCTACAGTCAATCTGATCAAACTAATTTGTCTGATCCTGCTTTTTAAGAACAGATGTCAGAAAACAAGCTTAAGCATTTTCTCTCTGAAAAAGAATAATTGAGGAAAATCTGCACAGAAGATATACATCACATCTTCATTTTTATCTTCTATGTAGATTTTTAAATTGTGTCTTCTGGTGCTTCTGCTAATAGGAATGTATTTCTTTTATTTTCTCTGTATAAACCTTGTATATTTCTATTAAATCACCTCTTAAACGTCTTTGCTTCAAGGAGTCCCTCTCAGTTTCTCGAGTCTAACCTTGCAACCTATATCAATTATCAATGTAATTATTCCAGTAAACCTACTCTGCAAATATTTTCAATCCATGCTGCTCCATCAGATCTACAAATGCTTCCCAAAGTTGCGTGATCCAAACTGGATGCTCTACTCTAGTTGCTCATCTGTGCTCAGTAAGAAATTCCATGCTTTGACTGCAATATTTACATTCACGAATCTGAGGATCCCACATGATTTACTAATCTTTCTTTCAACATGACTCACCATTTTCTGAGAATTATGCACGTACCCTCAGAATCAGAATCAAGTTTAAGATCACTGGCGTATGTCATTAAATTTTCATCTTCAGGACCAGAAAGAAAGGAACAAGACACCAGAATAAAAAGGTGGGGAGAGGGGAAGGAGGATATTTGAAGGTGACAAGTGAAACCAGGTGTGTGGGAAAGATAAAGGGTGGAGAGGAAGGAATCTGACAGGAGAGGAGAATGGAACATAGGAGAAAGGGAAGGAGGAGGGGATCCAGGGGAAAGGGGGTGATTGGCAGATGAGAAGGGGTAAGAGGGCCAGGGCCAGGGAAAGTTTTTTTTCCAGAAGAATCGATCAATATTTATGTCATCAGTTCGGAGGCTACCCAGACGGAATTTGAAGTTCTCTTACCACTTCGCACCTGTTTATATTATAAAGATTGGATTTTCACATATACAACTAGATTCCCAACTCTTACTACTCCTGCTGTTACTTTGCAAACTACTAAATTGATAAACTGGTTTATTATTGTCACACACATTTAAAGATCACCTTGTATTCTGTTCTTACAGATCCATTTGTTACAACAGTGCATTGTGGTAGTACCAGGTAAAACAATAACAATTTCGAATAAAGTGTTGCAGTCACAGAGAGAGTGTGGCGCAGACAATAAGGAGCAAAACCTAGACAAGATAGATTGTAAGGTCAAGAATCCATCTTTTCTTAATAAGGAAACATTCTATAGACTTATGACAATTAGTTAGAAGCTGTTCTTGATCCTGGCGGCATGTGCTTTCAGAGTTTTGCATCTCCTGCGCAATGGAGAGCGGAGAAGAGAAAGTGTTTGGGTTAGGTGGGGTCTTCGATTACACTGGATGCTTCACCAAGTAGAAATGTAGACAGTGTCCATGGAAAGAAGTCTGATTTCTGAGATGTGCCCACAACTCCTTGTAGTTTCTTGCAGTCACAGGCAGAATACTTGCTATATCAAGCCATGTGCTTCCAGATAGGATGCCTTCTCAAGTCAAGTCAAGTCATTTTTATTGCCATTTTGACCATATCTGCTGGTACAGTGCATAGTAAAAATGAGACAACGTTTTTCAGGACCATGGTGTTACATGACACAGTACAAAAACTAGACTGAACTACGTAAAAAAAAACAACACAGAGAAAACTGCACTAGACTGCAGACCTACACTGGACTGCGTAAAGTGCACAAAAACAGTGCAGGCATTACAATAGATAATAAACAGGACAGTAGGGCAAGGTGTCAGACCAGGCTTCGGGTATTGAGGAGTCTGATAGCTTGGGGGAAGAAACTGTTACCTAGTCTGGTTGTGAGAGCCCGAATACTTCAGAGCCTTTTCCTAGATGGCAGGAGGGAGAAGTGCTTGTATGAGGGGTGCATGGGGTCCTTCATAATGCTGTTTCCTCTGCGGATGCAGTGGGTAGTGTAAATGTCCGTGATGGTGGGAAGAGAGACCCTGATGATCTTCTCAGCTGACCTCACTATCCGCTGCAGGGTCTTGCGATCCGAGATGGTACAATTGCCGAACCAGTGATGCAGTTGCTCAGGACGCTCTCAATACAACCCCTGTAGAATGTGATGAGGATGTGGGGTAGGAGATGGAATTTCCTCAGCCTTCACAGAGACGCTGCTGGGCTTTCTTTGCTATGGAGCTGGTGTTGAGGGACCAGGTGAGATTCTCCGTCAGGTGAACACCAAGAAATTTGGTGCTCTTTACGATCTCTACCGAGGAGCCATCGATATTCAGCGGGGAGTGGTCGCTCCGTGCCCTCCTGATGTCAACAACCAACTCTTTTGTTTTGTTCACAATCTGAGACAGGATGTTGGCTCTGCATCAGTCCGTTAACCGCTGCACCTCCCCTCTGTAAGCTGACTCGTCGTTCTTGCTGATGAGACCCACCACGGTCGTGTCATCGGCGCACTTGATGATGTGGTTCGAGCTGTGTGTGGCAGCACCGTTGTGGGTCAGCAGAATGAACAGCAGTGGACTGAGCACGCAGCCCTGGGGAGCCCCCGTGCTCAGTGTGATGGTGTTGGAGATGCTGCTCCCGATCCAGACTGACTGATGTCTCCCAGTCAGGTAGTCTTGGATCCAGTTGCAGAGGGAGGTGTTCAGGCCCAGTAGGCTCAGCTTTCCAATCAGTTTCTGAAGGATGATTGTGTTGAATGCTGAAATGAAGTCTATGAACAGCATCCAAACGTGTCTTTTTTGTCCAGATGGGTTAGGGCCAGATGGAGGGTGGTGACGATGGTGTCATCCTTTGAGCGGTTGGGATGGTACGCAAACTGCAGGGGGTCCAGTGAGGAGGGTGGCAGGGTCTTGATATGCCTCATGACGAGCCTCTCGAAACACTTCATGATGATGGATGTGAGTGCAACGGGACGGTAGTCATTTAGGCAGGACACGAAACACTTCTTCGGCACGGGGACGATGGTGGCGGCCTTGAAGCACGTTGGAATGGTGGCGCTGCTCAGGGAGATGTTGAAGATGTCAGTGAGAACATCTGCTAGCTGGTCTGCACATCCTCTGAGCACTCTACCAGGGATGCTGTCTGGTCCAGCAGCCTTCCGTGGGTTGACCCTGCACAAGGTTCTTCACACGTCGGCCACGGAGAGACACAGCACCTGGTCATTTGTAGGAGGGGTGGACTTCCTCGCCACCACGTCATTTTCCGCCTCAAACTGGGCAGAGAACTTAGCGCATCGGGGAGGGAGGCAGCACCTGCAGAGTCAGATGATGTTCTGTAATTGGTGATGTCCTGGATGCCACTCCACATGTGCCACGTGTTGCCGCTGCCCTGGAAGTGACTGTGGATTAGCTGGGCGTGTGCACGCTTTGCCCCTCTGATGGCTCAGGACAGTTTGGCCCTTGCTGTTGTTAAAGCTGCCTTGTCGCCTGCTCTGAAGGTGGAGTCGCGGGACCTCAGCAGCGCACGCAACACTGCAGTCATCCATGGCTTCTGGTTGGCACATATAGTGATGGTCTTGGACAGAGTAACATCATCAATGCACTTGCTGATGTAGCTGGTCACTGATGCTGTGTACTCCTCAAAGTTGGTGGAGTCACCATTGGTTGCAGCCTCCCTGAACATGTGCCAGTCAGTGTTCTCAAAGCAGTCTTGAAGAGCAGAGATGGCTCCTGCTGGCCAGGTTTCACCAATCTATCACGCATTGATAAAAGTTTATGATGGTTAAAGGGGATATGCCAAATTTCTTCAGCTTCCTAAGGTATAGGTGAGCTTTCTTGGCTGCGGTGTCTACATGGTTGGACCAGGATAGGCAATGTGTGACGTTCACTCCTTCAAACAAGATGCTCTCAACTTCAGCACCATTGAAATAAACAGGATGTGCAGTGCACCACCCACCACACAGTCAACTTCCACCTCTTGCTGTGCTGACATTGAGGGAAAAGTTGTTGTATTGTACATTGTCAGGAGGTTTTTAATCTCCTTCCTGTACTCCGAATCATTATATGAGATAAGGCTTTGTACAGTGTTATCACCTGCAAGCATTTGGATGAACAATTTGGCAACATAGTCACGAGTTTATAGGGAGTAGAATAAGGACAATGCTGGCAAGACAAACTGCTTGAGATTTGTGCATACATGGTTCAGCCAGCAGAGCACAACAGCTTATCCCAGAAATGTCTCTATTTTATCACTTTTGCTGATTGTGATCAGCTTGTGCCCACAGCTAATCCCCAGGATCCCCACTGCTTTACTGTGGAGACAATTACAATGAATCACTATCATTTACCTTCTCATTTTAACCAATTTAGCATGTGCTATATTCATCTATTATTCCAACAATATCCATTTTGAAAACTTTTCTTCATGGCATCTTGTCAAATTACTTTGGAGTACCTGGGTATTCAAGCCTGGAGGCTCTGTTGGAATTCTCCCAGTTTTGCTGTCAGAACTCAATCTTTTCCAGAGACTGCAATCAAAAGAACTTGCAGATGGGTCAGGTAACATCTGTACAAGCAGGGGGATAGTTGGCACTTCGTACTGTTAACCTATACCACAACAGATAATTTGCAATAGCCTTCTACCGATGCAAAAAGGAACAAGGTTAAGAGAAACTCTCCAAAGAATTCTGGGACTTTATTATTAATACAATCTCCACTTGCCAAGTTTATTTAAGAAACTCCTTTTACAAATTAGTTTGGGCACATTCAGAAGAGTATTACACAGAGTATGTGTTTAAAATTTGGATCCATGTTTCACTAGTAGAAAAGCAGATATTATTAACTTTGCCAAAATTATGATCAGATAAAAGTTGAACATTCTGGCTCTCAAGTGGATGATAAACAGACTGGAAGGGAGCTCCAGCAGTTAATAATAAGTGTTCCAGTGCTGTTTCAGGAGCTTATGACATGGTTTAGCTCCTCAATTAACTACACAACTGCACTGTTTATTTCTGAAGCCAAAGAAAAGATACTATGGAGGAATTCAGTGTGTTAGTCTGTACCTGTAGAGTAAAAGGAATGATCAAGACTTCAGGTGCAGACTCTACACCAGAATTCAGAGTGTTGAGAAAAGTTAGCCAGTATAAAGAGGGGAGGGTGAGGGGTTAGACAGGGCCTGGTAGATAATAGGTGGAACCAGCTGGGGTAGTTGGCAAAGGGCTGACAGAGCAAAGTAGAGGAGGGAGACGGGGTAGTTTTAAAGACAAGAGCTAGTGAGTGTCAGGTGAAAAATAATAACAACATGCAGATAGTGTCAAGTGGGACATAAGGAGGAATAGGGTAGGGACAGAGGTTGGTAGGTGATAAGTGTAACCAGACCTGGGCAGGTGTGGGGAAGAAGAGCTGATTCAATGTTCTGTGAACAGCCTCTTCCCTCTTACCATCATATATCTGAATAGTCCATTAGTTCATGAAACCTATCTTGATATTTGTGTTTGCACTATTTATTTATGACACAGCTTTCAGTAATTCTATGATTTTATGTTTTGCACTTTACTACTACCACAGAAGAAGATTTCACGACATATTATGTATATCAGTGATGGTAAAACTGATTCAAATGGGACATGTTACCGAGGTAGGACGGAGCGCAGGCTGGGCTGGTGGGAGGTGGGGGCAGTGGGAGGAACGTAGGCAGTTGGTGGGTGGGTGATCAGCAAGGCAAACAAAATACAATGTGGTGCAAGAGAATCACTGCCTCATCAGTTGAAGTCCCTGGATGGCAGGCAAGGGAGGTGGTGTAGCAATGATGTTGCTCCTCCTGCAGGTGTTTGTATTTGAGACCAGCTTGTTTGAACCCAAAGTTTAGAAACTATGAGATGAACTTCAAAACATTTGTGGCACAGCTGCAGATAAGACAAACGAAATGGCAGAAAATTAAACTGAGATTTGAATATTAGCTGTAATTTGTATGTCTGAAAGACATGTTTACTTTGAAGCAGTAAACAGTCGATGATATTTTGTACTTCAAGATCACTTCATGCCTGCGAGTTAACATGATCTCCTATAGCTCCTGTTGACAGGCAGGTGCTGTTCTTCCTTGAGCATCAGGCATCATACTTGAGCAAAGATTGTTAGACGAGTTTGAGAAAAGTCAGCAATGATACCTTTAAGTGTGTTGGATCTACTTACTCATAAACTAGTATAGGAGACAAAGAAAAATTGAAAGCAGTCCATTTTAATGGAATTATTTGAGTTGACTGAAGAGAATCATCAATGATTAATCAAGGAGTGGCCAATAAGAGAAAAAAGGATGTTATTATAGAAACATAGAAATATAGAAAATAGGCGCAGGAGTAGGCCACTTGGCTCTTTGAGCCTGCACCGCCATTCAGTATGGTCATGGCTGATCATCCAACTCATAACCCTGTACCTGCTTTCTCTCCATACCCCCGATCCCTTTAGCCACAAGGACCATATCTAACTTCCTCTTAAATATAGCCAATGAACTGGCCTCAACTGTTTCCTGTGGCACAGAATTCCACAGATTAAATATTTTTTTCTTTTTTTGGGGGGAAGAATTTATTTTTTATCAAAGAGGAAGTAACTAAACAGAATTAATCCATAGTCTCCTAATGAAAAGAAAATCATAAATTGTATTGCTTTGCACCAATAAAGTGGTGGAATATCTCAATTTTTTCAGATGAAACATTGAACTTCCTTTAATTCTGCTGCACCACATTAAACAAAGTCTACTTGTTGCACCCTCAGATTGACCTCTCTTCCTGGAAGCAGGGGAATGCAAATGTTTCAGCTAGGTGCCCATATTTTCATTAGATTCAACATGGGTTGCCGTTTCTGGAAAAGAGGAAATCACTCTGACATCTGCTGCTAAGGCCACATTCCAGGCCTCAGATGTTGAGAAGTGAAATAGAACAGTTGTCAAATGCAAATAAAGTGTTTGCAATTGGAGTTATACAGTTTCAAGGTATCCCAAAACTCTCCGCAGCCAATAAAGGCTTTCAACTTTGTAACTTCAAGTAATCATTTTCTACACTAAAGCCTCATAAATGTGATAAATGTTCAATTAAGCTGATTTTGGCTGACAGGTAACTACTGCATAGGGAAGCAGAAAATCACCTCATTGCTCTAACTTCTGTCATGTGATCTTTAAAACCCACCCCAGAAAAACAATTTAACATCTTGTTCATAAAGCCAATGCTTTCTACTCAGTGTCATAACAGTTGTCAACTGGAATGGGACAACTGACACTGAATGCTACAATGAGCCAAGCTGACAATTTAACCCAGGGCAATTAGCATGGCAATTGTTCTTCAGAAGTAACATTACTTTTGCTTAATTTGACTCCTGATCTCAAAAGCAGTACTCATGAAAAATGAGCAGTCCAATGCAGGACATCCAGGCTATTATGTAAAATAGATTAAGGAGAAAGGGATGCTAAGAAAGTTTTACAAATCAATATGAAAATAAATGGTTTTAACAGCTTCATAATTAACACCATCACCATTTAATCTTCTGTTTGCTTTCTTGACTTGCAATGCAATGATTGACATTTTACAATCCAAAAAGATGAATAACAGCACACGTTTAAGATGGTATTGTAGATATACATGTCAAGCAGACATAAATGTCCAGGCCAAACTGTTGAGGAACTAAGATACATATCTGCTGATATTAGACTTCAGTTGTGGTACAAGTAAGGAATTTGAGAGGGGGCTCAGTCTGCAAAACAGCTGAAAAGATTCAATTTCACACATCACATTTAACTGAAAGGTACAATTACTGCCCTACTGAGCATTTCAGATCTTGCATTTAGACTGAGAGAATGTTGATTTTCCATCATTTGCATATCATCAGAATGCATTCGCCCATATGTGCTCAGGCATCATGTGACTGTCCTGAAAGAGCTGGAGTGTTTTACGGGTGGCTGAGAGGCAGCGTTCCAGGGTAGCCATGTTCTGCTTCAAATTCTCTCCCCTGTCACTAAAGTTTCAATAATTTTTTTGGTATTATTTGGGAGGAAATTCCAGAATAGACAATTAGATAATGAAAATGCAGGAGAGCAGGACAAGCAGATGCTTGGGCTACACTGAGAGACAATGGATATTCCAAAAGAAAGTGGAAGTATTA
The DNA here is from genome assembly GCF_030144855.1 of Hypanus sabinus. NCBI lineage: Eukaryota > Metazoa > Chordata > Chondrichthyes > Myliobatiformes > Dasyatidae > Hypanus > Hypanus sabinus. The sequence continues at coordinate 103,750,994 of NC_082708.1, read as the reverse complement.
ACACTCAATGTTTCAACAATACAATACAGAGAATTGTCAAAAGCTGGATGGTTTTTGAACTAATACATCTCTGTAATTAATACACAATTAATATTTTGTAATAAAGACACCCAATGGGTCAATGATATTATTATTAGGAGATACTTGGCTCACTCATGGTTCTATTTAAAATTGGAATAGTGTTAATAATACCAAAGGATCTTAGGGGTATTGGGGCGGAGTTAGGCTATTTGGCCCATTGAATCTGCTCTGCCAATTCATCATAGCCAAATCGACTGTCCTCTCAGCTCCAATCTCCTGCTTTCTCCCCATATCCCCTCATGCACTGACCAATCAAGAATATATCAACTTCTGCCTTAAATATACATAAAGGCTTGGCCTCCACAGATGATAGTGGCAAAAAAATTCCACAGATTCACCACTCTCTGTCTAAAGAAATTCCTCCTCATTTCTGTTCTAAAAGCACACCCTTCTATTCTGTTATGTCCTCTAGTCTTAGACTCTCCTGCCATAGGAAACATCCCCTCTAGATTCCACTCTAGATTCCTAGATAGAGGCCTTTCACCATTCAATGGGTTTCAATGAAGTCACTCCTCACTTTTCTGAATTCCAGGACCAGACCAACCAATCATTCTTCATATGACAATCCATTCAATCCTGAAATCATTTTTGTGAACCTCTCCAGTTTCAGCACATCCTTTCTAAGATAAGAGGCCCAAAACTGCTCACAATGCCCCAAATGAGGCCTCACCAGTGCTTTATAAAGACTCAGCATTACATTCTGGCTTTATATGCTAGTTTTCTTGAAATGAATGTTAAAATTACATTTGCCTTCCTCACCACAGACTCAGCCTACAAATTAACATTTAGGGAATCCTGAACAAGGATTTTCAAGTGCCTTTGTGCCTTGGTTTTTTGTATTTTCTCTCCATTTAGAAAACAGTCAACCTTTTCATTTCTTCGACCAAAGTTCATTACTGTACACTTCCCAGCACTGTATTCCATCTGCTATTTCTTTCCTCATTCTCCTAATCTGTCTAAGTCCTTCTGTAGCTTCTCATCTTCCTCAAAACTACCTGTCCCTCCAGCTATCTTCATATCATCTGCAAACTTTGCTACAAAGCCAGAAGTTCCATCATCCAAATCATTGACATAAAATGTAAAAGGAATCGATCCCCACACAGACCCCTGTGGAACATCATCGAGTCATTGGCAGCCAATCAGAAAAGGCTCCCTTTATTCCAAGTCTTAGCCTCCTGCCAATGACCCACTGCTTTATCCATGCTAGAATCTTCCCTGTAATAACATGGTCTTGTATCTTGCTAAGCCGCCTCGTGTGTGGCACCTTATCAAAGGTCTTCTGAAAATTCAAGTACACAACATGAACCAATTCTCCTTTGTCTATCTTCTTCAAAGAATTCCAACAGATTAGACAGAGATTTTCCCATGAGGAAACCATGCTGATTACGGGCTATTTTATCATGTGACTCCAAGTACCCTGAGACTTTATCCTTAATAATTGACTCCAACATCTTCCCAACCAGTGATGTCAGACTAACTGGCCTATAATTTCCTTTCTCCTGTCTCTCTCCCTACACGAAGAATGAAGTGACATTTATAATTTTCCAGTCTTCTGGAACCATTCCAGAATCTTGTGATTCTTCAAAGATCATTACTAATGCCTCCACAGTCTCTCCTGCCAGCAGTTTCAAAATTCTGGGTTGTACACTGATCCAGGTGACTAATTTACCTTCAGACCTTTCAGATTCCCAGGAACCTTCTCCCTAGTAATGGTAACTTCACACACTTCATGTCCCCTGACACCAGGAACTTTCTCCATACTGCTAGTGTCGTCCACAGTGAAGACTGATACAAAATACATATTCAATTCATCCGCCATTTCATTATGCCCCGTTACTACCTCTCTACCATCATTTTCCAGTGGTCCGATATACAATCTCACCTCGCTAGCAATTTACGCATCTGAAGAAACTTTTGGTAACCTCTTTAATATTGTTATTAATGTATTGGCAGTGCTAGCACTCAAGTGGACATAGGAGACCCAAGCCTGAAGTGCTGCTTATGAAACTAATGTGCCATTTTGGTGTGGCTGAGTGACACAGCAATTAGTATAACTGTTGTCGCACAATTCCAGCTTGATCTTGACATTGGATGGTGCCTGTGCAGAATTTACATGGTCTCTCCATGACTTTATGGGCTTCCTTTATCTGCTTCCTCCCATATCCGAAAGAGATGCTGGTAAATATTGTTACTTATTGAAATAGGTAAAAGGATTACGGGGTCGAAGGGAAAGTGATGGCCCAGGCGTGAGAAGGAACAAATTTGAAATGTGTAGGGAATAAAGGAGAGAAGGAATGGGTTAATGCTAACAGCAGGGGCCATCTCAGTCAAGTAACCTCTTTCTGTGTAAACATAAGTGTAAAATATGAAAACCAGCTGATCCAATACTGGGCCAGGTGATAGCTCAAGCATGAGGATGAGGAGGCGCTGTGATCCTCAAGTGGAAGCAGAAGGTTGCAAAGCGTCTTTGAAGGTAGTCCAGTGATGTTAGCATTACTTTTGAGAAGACAAGAGCAAAAATGTAATGCTGAGGCTTTAAAAAGCATTGGTCAGACCATACTTGGAGTATTATGAGCAGTTTTGGGCCCCATATCAATGAAAAAATGTGCTGGCATTGGAGAGGATCCAGAGGAGGTTCACGAGAATGATTCTGGGAATGAAAGGTTCAATTATGTATGAGGAGCATTTGATAGCTTTGGGTCAAGTCACTGAGTATATTAAAAGTTGAGATTGATAGGTTCTTGATTAACCAGGGCATCAAAGTTTAAGGGGAGCAAGCAGGAGAATGGAGCTGAAAAGATTAATAATCAGCCATAGTGGAATGGCAGAGCAGTATTGATGGGCCAAGTGGCTTAATTTGTCTCCTCTGACTTATGGTCTTATATTTGGTGATATAAAGCTGCCCAACATTGTCCGTGGCTTGTCAGGGAAGCAGAGGAAATGTGAGCACTATAAAAATGAAGAGCGTAGGTTCAACATAGTATTTCAAGCTTCAGAGACACTATAAAAGCTCCTTGTTACTCTTTGTCTAAACCCATAATCCCTACTAATGCCCAGAACCATTCTACAGTACAGTAATTATACCTTTGCAGCTAAATTTGATGTGTGAAATAAAATCTTTTCAGCTGTTTTGCAGCTTGAGCCCCTCTCAAGTTCCTCACTGGTACCACAACTGAAGTCTCATATCAGCAGATGGTTAATTCTGAAAAATATCAACAACTATTTTTAGCTCTTCAGCCAATACTTCTTAGGTGCTTGACCTTAGTAGACATCAAGCATGCTACAGCTCTAAAGACGAAGCAAGCCCCATGTCATGCTGCTATTTATTATTAATTTCATGATTTTCACTCTTCCAGTCATTGTTTTGTGAAGGAAATATAGATACTTGAGTGTAATTTCAGTTTAATCTAGCATTTTAAGTATTACTGTTATCATTTATTTCAATTGGTAATGAGGCTTGCAAGCTCTATCTTCCTGATTTAAATTCAAAAATTTCTTGGACACATTGACTATAGTTCCATCATTTTCACTCACTGAGAATGATACTTGGATTTACTGTATACAGCACCTTTAATGCAGTTACACATCCCATGTTATTTGACTGCATTATCAGGAGCATTATTCAAAAAGAAATCTATAAAACCAATGACTGGGTGTTTTGGTCATAGATAAAGTTTTTAAGCAACATTGAAAAGGGAAAACAAAGTTAGATTGTAAATTCACTTTTGCTTAGAAAATTGATGGCTGATTATAGACCAAACATAGATGAGTCAAATACCAAATATTGCAAATTAAAAACAATAAATGATAATAGTATTGTTATGTGAAATTGAAAGATTAAAATTGAGATTTAAATATTACCAGAGATTCTGGTTTATTTCCATCATGGACCGGGTTTTTGCTGAATTCATGATGCATAATTTTGAATTTATTTCCATGAAATAATTCCAATCCTCCAGGTCTGTGGTGTCTCAGATAATTTACATATTGTACAAATTGCACAATAATATGCAATATACCCAAGCACTGAGGTGCAGAGTTCTGAGCATCAGTCCATGAACTAACATAGAACATAGACATAGAATCATACAACACAGCAACAGGGCCATTCAGCCCACAATGCTGTGCCAAAACAACTCAAAAGCAAATCAGAAGCACCCAAGCACTAATCCCTCCATCTTCCTTACATCCATGAACCCATCCAAATGTATTTAAAAGCTCCTAATGTATTTGCCTCTACCACCACAACAGGTAATCACCACTCTCTGAGTAGAAAACTGACCCCTCAAATCCCCCTTGAACTTACCCCTTCTCACCTTCAGTGCATGCCTTCTGATATTAGACATTTCAACTCTGGGAAACAGATACTCTCAGTCCACTCTATCTATGCCTCTCATAATCCTGTAAATCTCTGTCAGATCTCCCCTCAGTGTTCAATGCTCCAGAGCGAACAACCCAATAACATGTACAACCTACATAGCAATCAGCTCAAATACATATTTCTACCGCAATTATTGTCATCAAGCTTCAAATTTAAATGATATTTAAACTGAATTTGACACTTCTGAAAACTCCACCTTTTTCCAGTAAGAACTACCCACACAAAAGACTAACATTTCAAACTCTGGTAGAGTGACCTTTAGAAATGTTGAGATCATTTCTGATCTCTCATAACTTCAAATACACCAAATAATGCTCTTTTAAAGTGATGTGATGTTAATACATAAGCATTCAGGATAAAGGTTGGTTTCTGAAGGGAAGCCTCTTATGGAGTAACAATAACGGGAGTTATTCCAAGTAGCAGTTCCATCCACCGTGATGAAGTTTTGAGAGGTTGATGACAAAATACATCAACTCCTGCCTGAGGAGTGATTTGCATTCAATCCAATGAAACTATTATGACAATGGGTAATAGCAGATGCCATGTCACTGGCTTTTCACTCAACCATGGAAAATCTGTAGAGTGAAGATGCATACATCAGGATGCTCTTTTTTGACTACAGTTCGGCATCCAATACCATCACCCCCTCAAAACCAATGAATAAGCTTCAAGACTGAGGCCTCAAGATCTCCTTTGCAATTGGATCCTCAATTTCCTCACCTGTAGACCTGAGTCCATTTGGATTGACAACAAAATTTCCTCCACAATCAGCATCAGCACAGGAGCACCACAAGGCAGTGTGCTCAGTCCCTGCTCTGCACACTTTACACTAATGACTGTGAAGCCAAGCACAGCACCAATGCCGAATTTAAGTTTTCTGCCAACACTGCCGTTACCAGCCAAATCAAATGTGGCAAGAAATCAGCATATAGTGGAGAGATTGAAAATCTGGCTGAGTGTGTCACAGCACAACCTCTTACTCAAAGTCAGCAAGAACAAGGAGCTGATTATTGAATACAAGAAAGCAGAGGAACATGAGCTAGTCATCATGAGGGGATGAGGGCTGGAGAGGATCAGCAAATTCTTCAATGTTATCATTTCAAATTATCTGTCCTGGGTCCAACATGTAATTGCCATTACAAAGAGGGCATGGCAGTACCTCTACTTTCTTAGAAGCATGCACAAATGGGACATGGAAGTAATTCAGACACATTTGTGTATCCATGTGTACAGATAGTCATGACAGTCAGCACAGGTGTGGTGGGCCAATGGGCTTGCATCTGTGCTCTACAGTTCTGTGACTCTGCACTGTCAACAGGCAGTGCTCGACAATGCTCTACAATTCTATGATTATGACGCTGTAACAGTAATCTGCATTTGTAAAATGGTATTAATTAAGTAGTACATCAGAAACTGCTTCATTGAAAACTTGGTGCATTGTTAAACAAAATTTAGCAAAACATAGATTATAATGTGGTTAACTGAAACAGCAAATTTACAGATGACTACAAGACTGGGAGTGTAGTGGACACAAGTAAGACTTGTGGCAGGATCTGGGCCAACTGGAAAAATGGGCTAAAAAATGGCAGATGGAATTTAATGCAGACAAGTGCAAGGTTAGACCAACCAGGGCAGGTCTTACATTTCGGTATGGTCAACCTGGGTAGGTCTGTCACAGTGAATGGTAGGGCGCTGAAAAATCCTGTAGAATAAAGGGATCTGGGTCTATAGATCCATATTTTGTTGAAAGTTTTTTGCACATTGGCCTACATAAATCAAAGTATTGAGTACAGGAGATGAGATGTTATGTTCAAGTTGTATAAGATAATTATGAGGTTTAATTTGGAGTATTGTATGCAGTTTTGGTCACCCCCAACAGGAAAGATGTAAATAAGGTTGAAAGAGTGCAGAAAAAATTACAAGGATGTTGCCAGGTCGAGTAGACCTGGGTTATATGGAAAGATTGAATAGGTTAGGACTTTATTCTTTGGAATACAAAAGATTGAGAGAAGATTTGATAGAGGTGTGCAAAATCATGAGGGGTATAGATTGAGTAAATGCAAGCAGGGTTTTTCCCCTGATATTGGTTGGGAGGTCATGGGTTAAGGGTGAAAGGTGAAAAGTTTAAAGGGAATATGAGGGGAAATTTCTACAATCAGAAGACCATGAGAGTGTGAATCAAGCTGCCAGCACAAGTGGTGCTTGCGAGTTTGATTTCAACAGTGAAGAAAAGTTTGGATAGGCACACGAATGGTAGGGCTATGGTCCCAGAGCAGGTCAATGGGTGTGGTGCAATTTAAATGGTTCGGCATGGACTAGTTGGGCCAAAGGACCTGTTTCTGTGCTGTACTTTTCTATGGCTCTATGACCAACCCACTTGCTGGCTTTATGGTCTTTTTTCAAGAGGTAGAACATCATTATCATCATCATCATTATGTGCCATGGTGTATGATGCAGGCAATCATACTACATCCTGAGATCATACCATGATCTCATGACCATGATTGTTCTTAGCAATTTTTTCTACAGAAGTGATTTGCTGTTGCTTTCTTCTGAGCATTGTTTTTACAAGACACATGACCCCAGCCTTTCTCAATACTCTTCAAAGATAGTCTGCCAGGACTTGTGATATGCACCAGCTATTCACTCAACCATCCACCTCCTGTTCCTATGGCTTCATGTGATGCTGAGCAGTGCTACACCTTGCACTGTAGATTAGCAGAGGGAAGGAATGCCATATACTTCCCTTTGTAAGGACTTAACTCCACCACACCACACAAAGAGGTAAGTAGGCTTTAAGAAATGCCTAAAAGGATGACAAGAAAATAGAAAGACTAGGGGCCACTGATATGGAGTGTCTAAAATCAGAGATGCTCAGAAGTATGAAGTTAGAAGCGTGAAGATATCTTTCAGGTTGCATAGCTACTTAGGAGATATATTGTAACTGAGGAGGCAAAGCATAGAAGGATCTAAAAACAAGGATAAGAACAATTAAACAGATGGATGGTAGGTTGACTGATCATTGCAAATAGGCTTGAATATGTAGTTGAGTGCTAGAATCTGGGGGCAGCTGATGAGAACAAGATATGGAGAATATTAGTGGTCTGTGAGCTGGCATTAACTCAGAGGGATAATCTGATCTCCTTTTGTATTGTAAAGGGAAATGGCCAAATACTGTTGTAACCCAGATACCAGAGTATCTTAGCGAGCACATGAACAAGGGCAAAGGGGATTTAGGGAAAGATAGGACACAGAGGAAAAGTTTCAGATTACCTGTGAGGATAGAAATTATGATGCTGTGGAGTGGTTCTGTTATCATATCTAGATATTACAAAAGATTTGCATAGGAAATCCAATAACAGCTGAGTTGAACAGAGTCAGAGATGTTTGAATCTGTTTGTTGCATATCTCATTCAAAATTTTCCAGCTTTATGACAAGTCTTTTTTACTGGCAGCCCAATCAAATCGAGAGAGAAGGCTATACATAAGTCAGAGTGAGAGATCTAAAAAGGAGCCTTCACAGGCTTTTAGCTTTTTCCAGTGGCCCAATCAAATCATGATTCATTAGCAAAGGCAAATAAAAAATATGGCCTAGACAAAGTGTGTGACCATTGTTGGAGTGGACCAGTGTCAGAGTGGGAAGGCTTTTGCTAAACAGGCTTGGACAAGATAAGATTTTTCATCATTCTTTGTATGTTAGGGCACAGTTAGTATAGTGAGAACAGATCCAGGGGCCATGTTGTTTTCTTTGTGTGAGAAGTGGGAATTTTGGGAGACCTCCAGCCTCCTGGATAACCACATTTGCATCAGGTGCACCAAGCCTCAGCTCCTCAGAGAACATGTTAGGAAATGGAGCTGTAGATCAATGACCTTTGGCTTACCTGAGAAACTGAGGAGGTGATAGATAGGGTCTGCAGAGAAGTAGTTACCCCAGAGTTGCAAGAGGCAGGTACCAGGGGTAACCACCCAGAAATGGATGGCCAAGACTGAGTATTCACCTCAATAATAAGTATACTGCTCTGCATATTGTTGGTGGGGGTTTATAAAGCACTGGTGAGGACTCACTTGAGAATTGTGAGCAGTTTAAGGCCCCTTATCTAAGAAAGGATGTGCTGACATTAGAGAGGATTCAGAGGAGGTTCACAAGAATGATTCAGAAATGAAAGGGTTATCATATGAGGAGTGCCTCTGAGCCCTGTACTCACTGGAATTTAGAAGAATGAACAGTGGGGAAGCAAGTATCTCATTGAAACCATGATGGAGTGGATGTGGAGAGGATGTTTCCTGTAATGGGGAGTCTAGAACCAGAAGACACAGAGTGGTGTCCATTTAGAACAGAGATGAGAAGGACTTCCTTTAGACAAAGGTTGGTAATCTGTGGAAATCGTTAGGTAGCTTTGGAGACCAGGTCATTGGGTGTATTTAAGGCAGAACTTGGTAAGTACTTGATTAGTCAGGGCATGAAAGGTTACGGAATAAAGTAGGAGAACAGGTTGAGAAGGAAAATGGATCAGCCACGATGAAATGGTGGAGCAGGCTTGATGGGCCAAATGGCCCAATTCTGCTCTTATCCCTTATTGTCTTATGGTCGAGACATGACCAAAGGATATGGTGGAATTTTGTGGTTTGGATCATATGAAGCACAATATTTGATGAATAAGCCAATTGAATAAAAATATTTTCTCTTTAAATCTGGACCTTAGCAACCCATCAAGTGATTCGATTTGCATTAATCTCATTTCATTATTTACTTCTGTGCAGTTGAGACCAGATTTCAAACCTTAGTGAATGGGATACTGAAATTCTTTAAAGGAAGTTAAAAATTCTGGTAGAGTTTCTCCAGAATGAAGCAAGAGGATAATTCAGCTTTGCTGGGTTGATGAGCTTCGCAATGGGGCAGAATGCAAGTAACACTTTGAGGGTACATTGTATCAACATGGAGAAGTACCACAATGAAAAGGGGTTTGACTAGCTGGTGTACAATGCTAAAGGTGGCTGATGCTCATCAGTTTGCTGTATCTAGGAGGATATCATTTTCTAGTGATTGTTGAGAAGCAACAATGCAACAGTCCTGGCTTCCAAGGGCAAGCTGTGTCATTCCTCCCTCCTACCTGCTCTCCAAAGTCTCTCATGAAGCATCAACAAACAATGAGCCTGCACACTCATGTATGAAACATGTTTTCTCCAGACTGCTGTTTATTTCCCTTGCTGCTTCCATCATTTGACTTGCTTATTTCTGCTCCATTTCCATTTTTACTTATAATTTCCACCTCTTTCCTCATTCATCAACTGAATTGGTCGGTTAAAGGTAAAATTATATATTTTACTAAAACGCTCTATTGTTAAAACTTGCCTTAGAAAAAGTTCTGAAATTTATACCTGTGTTTGTTTGAATGACAAAAACAAACACATTTTTATTGCTGCAAAGTGTCAGACTTCCCGTACAATATCACAATTTAGCTGCTGAAAATGAACCCACTGCATGCTGAGAATTGCTCCACAGTGCAGACACTCAGACTGTGACACATTGGGAATGCTGGAAACAGATGTTTGCTGAGATTTTATTTGTTAAATGCTCTCAGCTGCTAGGGTCTGAAATAAATGCCCCTTCAATCTCTTCACACTCAGCAGCTCAAGATACTAACAACAAATGTAATTAATCTATTGGGTGAATATACATTTTTAATGTCTAATTATGTGCAACTCTTATTTTCAGTGACTTTTTTGCCTAATGCTGCTAAAGGTATTTTTAAGAACATATTTTGATTGTTTTGATTGATTATACCATATCTCATGTAGTGGCAATAGTTGTAATCACTATTTTTTTCAATTGTTTTAACCTTTCTGTTCTTCTTCATTGCTTGCTACTTGCCTCAGCTGCACATTCACTGAAGTTCTTTTCTTTGGTATCAATCTCATGCAACACAATGCAGCACAAATGTCACTGACTTGTGATGATTTAAAATTAAGGTAGCATTTTGCAGTATTCTAAGATGTATGTTTTAGTAATACTGACAACAATCTCGATGATTTCATAATGAAAGCCTTAATTCCTGTCCTCAGTTTTATTAAAATACTTTACTTATGCTTTCTGTAGGTATTTTTTCTGAAAAAATAATCTATTTACCTACAAGAAAACAATTATTATCTATTAGATTTAGGATAAGTACCTGGACTTTGTTAACACAGCAGTACAAGGAGTCATGGTGTTTAGAATGAGGTCAAGTCTTTTGCTTTATAAAGCAACAAATGCAAAATGCTGGAGAAACTCAGCAGGTCAGGCAGCATCTATGGAAATGAATAAACAGTCAATGTTTCTGACAGAGACTCTTCTTTATTTCCCTCTCTTCTTTCTCAGTCCTGAAGAAAGGTCCTGGCCCAAAATGCTAACTGTTTATTCACTTCCATAAATGCAGCCTGACCTGTTGGGTTCCTCCAGCATTTGATGTGAATTGCTTTGGATTTCCAACATCTGCAGACTTCCTTGTGTTTATACTTCTGCTTTATAACATCATTCTGAGATTTATCAGTATTGGCATTGACTCTGATAGCATGAGATAGATATTGTGGAGTTTGATATTATTAATTTACTGGACCCTGCACTAATGTTTAAGAGTATGAGAAATCCTGAGTTTTAATGCTCGTTGCAGAGAAATTACATAGGTCAGCTACAATATAGAATGGAAATCTGTGTAATGTTCAGGAGCCTGCACATTTCTGTGTGAGCCTACTGCATATATGTACGTGTTTGTGGTGGCTTGCATAAGTGCCCATGACTGTAAGTGCGTGAAAAGCTGGGTTAGAGAGGAGATGAGAAGGACCTGCCACTCAAAAATAACAACCTTGTATGACTGAAAGTTCTGGTGAAACACACACAGGGAGAAATAATTTGAGAAATAATTTTTGGAAAAGAATGGATCCATTTCTGCAGGCATTTGCACACAAGAGACATGTGTTATTCTAATAATCAGAAACTCCACAAGATGCATCAGTGTGACTGCCACAGTGAAACCGCATGAAAAGAAAGCTGCTGTCTTCTTGGTGCTGGACGTGGAAGCAGTATCAATGGTAGATTATTTTAGAAATAGTTACTGAAGACTTTGGCCAAGAATTAATTCAGTAAATTGACACTGTGTTTGGCTTCTGCAAATTAAATTATATTTCTTAGTAGCTAAAATTCTACATCCAAATATTTATATAAATAATTATTGTTTTTAAATTCTGGCTGAAATAAATAATAGACAAATTGAACACCTACTTCACCCACTAGGCCAGTATCTATTATAACATTCTTTATCAACAAAGCCAGAAGACCTTTGAAAATCATTTTGATTGAAATGCTTGAAACAATTTGTTAGATTCAAACATCATTATGCAAGTTTTCAAATTTTCTTGAGAAATAATACTTTATATTTTCAAACAGTTGTTCTATTTAATGCAAGAATGTTCCTGCAAAGTACCCTCTTATAGTCAACCATATTTCTAAAAATACTTTAGATATGAACATGTTAATTTGATATATACATTTTAAAATAGATAAAGTACAATAAACATTCAATATTTTGAGAACAAATGATAGGCAGTAAAGAGATGGAAACATATTCATTAATTTCATTGAATATTTTCTGATTTTAATGATTATAAACTGTAATATGTGATTTGCACTTAATGTAGTGCTGCAGCATGTAAGTGTTTTAATCCAGAGTTAATCGTATTTGTAGCTAAACATTCAAGTAAAGTTACAATTTGCCTATCTATCTAACAATATGGAAACTTATTGAACTATGTCATCAAGTCAGAGGGTCACAGAATCAGACAATGGTGATTGTAGTTTTGGAGTCAATTACCTGAAGCCCAGAGCATTGTTACCAAAATCTCTTACAAAAACTCTAAGGCCAAAGTGTCTTCAGTGGCTTCATCAATAAGCATCCTTCAAACAGAGGTGATTGCTTTATACTCCTTTTCATAATAACTCAAAATGAAGTAGACTATGTGCAGCAAAGCGTCAAATGATTGACATGGAAGTAACGTTCATAACACACAAGAGCCAAATAATGACATGTTTCAACAAAAACCATCATTTACCCTTGCATTACCTTCAATACTTTCAGAGGATGATACTGAACTTCTCGGTCTATAACCTATGGATTGGACTGTAGTTCACTTAGACTACAGTTTTATGCTTTATATTCTGTGTTTTTGCCCATTCTTTCTTGTTGCCATTTGTGCAATTTGTTGGTTCTTTTACATGGGTCTTGGTGTTTGATGTTCTTGTTGCTATTTGCACAACTTGTTTTTTGTGTGGGGGAAGTTAGTGTTTTTGCCATTTGTATTTCATTTCACAAAGGTGTGTTCAGGTTTGACGTTCTTGTTGCCGCTTGCATGATTTGTTTGTTAGTTTGCATGAAGGGTGTTTCAGATTTCATGTTATTTTTGATGTTTCTGCAATTTGTTTGTTTTGCATGAAGGGTGTTTGGGTTATGATGTGCTTGTTCCCATTTGTACAATTTATTTTTGGCGCATGAGGGATTTGATGTTCTTCTTTTAACGGTTCCATGATTTTCTTTGGTTCATAGCTATATGAAGAAGATAAACCTCAGAATTGTATACACCATGCATACTTCGGTAATGAATTAACCTTGAACATTGATATTCAACAGCAAAACTGCCAATGAATCCCTAGCTACAAATATCCTTGGAATCAACTTGGATTATAAACTAAATTGCCAACCATGTTAAGTCCTGTGACTGCAACAGTAGGTCAGAGGCTAGATATCTTTCAGTGAGTAATTAGACCTCTGACTCTTCTCTAACCTTTCATCTATCAGACACAAGTGTCTGGTGGAGGGATGATGCTGAATGATCCAGCTCCAATAGCATAATGGAATCTTAACTTGAAACAAGGCAAAGTAACCCGCTTAGCTGGCACCCAAAGTGTTTACACCCTCCACTACTGGTTAACCATGACTATAGTGTCTGAACCATCCCCCACCGACCCCCTGCAGTTAACTATGCAATTATAATAGGCTGCAAACTGGACACCTGGACTCTGAATCAGTTAACATAGTGAAGTGTTCTGTCAACAGCAAGATACTCGCACACCATGAAACTTCCCACTGTGAAAATGGCAGTGGGGGTCTAAATGCAGGCTAATTCCATGTTTTAAGAATTAATCCATCTCCAACATTTATATCTTTATCATTTTTCTCTTGAATTCTGGTTACCACGTAAATAAGGCAAATAAATGCAGCTGAAAAAGGAAACATTATGGAGTGTCGAGAAATTATTAAAGTAACATGTGCACACAAATTGCTTGCTAAGGGTAAAATTTTAATATAAGAAATTAATACATAAGTAGTTAGATCATTATAGATGTACTGACCCAAACATTTTCCTTGTCACACAAGGATAGTACATACATGTATGCATGTATATATGGAACTTTTCTCTGTGATCCTTCAATTCCAACCACATTCACATTTGTTATACCACCCACTCCGTTTCATTATACTTTCAGGTGTTTAGACCCCAGGCTGAGGAACTTGTTCCCTATAACTCCACCTTAATTTCTCTCTCATCTGTGGCAAAAATGAAAAAAAGGTCATTCACCTAAAAATAGTTTTGCTGGCTATGATATATTTATTGCTCACTTACTATTTCAGAAATTCAGAGCAATTTTAATTAATTTGTTCATTAAATTCGTTCATTTCAATTATATTTTCCCATTAAAACTTCAACTGAATTGTGATTTCTCCTGGATCAAATTCATTTGGCAATGTTGCATTTCACACATTAAACAACAAACTAGTCGACCAGCTTGGCCCAATTACCAGTCGAGACAGAAATTTTAAGGTTCTCCCATCTGACCATTAATTTATTTAGAAATATATGTCACAATATAGAAGTTTAAGGAGGGGGGGGGGGGTGGAATAAAATGGTTCTGATATACTTTTGCATCAACCGGTACAGTCAAACTTTCTGATATGACCTTCCTCTGGATTTCAGAGTAGGCAGCCACTAAACGAGTCCCTAAACGAGACCGCTAATCCCAGAGTGAAACAATGTTAGTCAAATGAAATCGATATTGCCCAGAGTACGGTCATACAAAGCAGAATATTTTCATGGGTGTATAAATAACCGGAGTCGGATATATGGAATGCCACTCCGTGGTTTATTTTCAAATATTTTAAAGCAGCAACCATGTTACAGTCAATTAGGTGGCACCACACATGTCAGGGATTGTTGTGAGAATGTAGACTGCGTTCAATTATAGAGCAGTTTAGTGTTCATCTTTCTCGGCCGGTTTCAGAGGCAGCAGAAGCAGGTGGGCATTGTAAGCTTGTATTCCTTTCACTTCGACTGAGCTGCGAGTTCTGGGTTTTTACTTTTAAAAGAGGCTTTGAGACTGAACTCCGCTTGAGTTGCAGTCCACACAAACTGATCGCTAAACAGCAGGGCACGGTACTTCCCCGGCGGTCTCGGACTGCGAAGCGCGTCCTGCTCTGAGGACTTAACCATTTACAAAATCTATAGGAGGGCATAGATGGAGACGGTGCTAAAATAAAAAACACACTTCAGCAAATAGAAACAACACAACGCCCTGGTGACCGGTTCACTGCCTTCGGAAGATTCCTTCCAGTGCTTTGCACTGGGACAGGTGACACGGGGCTCTCACTCGCTGCCTCTTTTCGATCCCTATAACGCCATTCAGCGTGGCCTTCCTTTCTGCCAGGGCTCCCTGTGCGCATGACTCGGTTGCTGTTGTTGGGATGGAGCTGGTTCTGTGGTGGTGACAAGCAGGGTCTATTTAAGAGAGAGGTCGGCGTTGCCAGTCTGCGAGGTTAAGCACAGCTGAGGGCGGGGGTTGGGAGGGGTGGAGTATTTGTGGAAAAAGGGGCCGGTCGGTCCTGTAGTTCCGAAGCCATCATTCGAGGCATCCGGCAGCTCGGGCGAATAGTGCCAGATCCGAGGTTCGTGCTTCTTCATTCGAACACCACCTAGACCTTCTGAACTTTCCCAGTCTTCTCTCCGCGTCGGCTACGGGACTTTGGACAGCTCCACTTTCGGTATTTTTCTTTTTGCGAGGGGTGTCGTCTGAGTGCGACTGCTGAGAACAAGGCAAATAGATAGCAAAAAAAAAAAATTCTCACCGGCAGGACGGATGCTCCCTTTGAATCTTTCTCAATGCAAAAGGATGGGCTCTGACCAACTGCTATAAGGCCACCCTTTAAGAGATGGACTTGGCAGACGTACTTCTGGTGCTGTTCATCGTTGTAGTGCTGATAGTCTCCTTGCTCTCTAACTTGTTGGTGTTGATCTGCTTCATCTACAGTTCCGACATCCGTAAGCAGGTGCCGGGTATATTTATAGTTAACTTGTCTTTCTGCAATCTGCTTCTCACGGTTCTGAATATGCCAGCGACATTACTGGGGATTGTCAGAAAACAACAGCCATTTGGTGATTGCATCTGCCAGACGGTTGGGTTTTTGGAGACCTTTCTCGCCGCGAACACAATGCTGAGCATGGCAGCGTTAAGCATAGACAAGTGGATTGCCATTGTGTTCCCCTTAAGTTATGTTAGTAAGATGAGATACAAGGACGCCGTACTCATGATGAGCTACACTTGGCTCCATTCTCTCTCTTTCCCCGCCGTCGCGATGTTCTTCACCTGGGTCGGCTTCAATAACATTTATGCATCGTGTACTTTGCACCTACAGGAAGAGACGGGGCGAAGGCAATTCACAATATTCACCGTCGTCTTTCACTTCACCAGCTTTATGCTCTCCCTTGTTATACTGTGCTTTACATACCTGAAGGTTTTGAAGGTCGCTCGATTTCATTGCAAAAGAATAGACATTATCACAATGCAGACTTTGGTTTTGCTGGTGGATATCCACCCCAGGTAATGTCTTGTTTTAAGTTTGTTGCAACAGGTTTTCAACTCTGTTTCTATCCTAACTATTGAATACCAGTGCACGGTGTGAGTATTACTAAGCATATTCTGAGTGATATGAACGCCATTTGTATGAACTGATCATTAACATGTATGCTAATTGCAGTTTACAGCCAGCACATCAATATGATTTACTCTTTCTGTTTTTTTTTTAGAAAGTTTAGCTTTAGAAACCATTAGTTTAATATTAGAAACTTGGAAAACATGAAGCATTTACGTTGGTCTCTAGGTCATTATATGAGCAATGTTACTTTGCAAAAATGACCTGTTTGAAAACAAAGTCATGTTATATTAGTGCAGCAGAGGTAAACGGTTAAATAATAACATCATTATAAGTTCATTTATATGTTTGCTGTAATAATTGTTTTAATCAATTAAGTAACTAGGCCTATCGTAGGAAAACTTCGACAAAGGAGGCCATTCGGTCCATCATATGTGTATCTGTAACGAGCAGAACCTAATTCCATTCATCTTTCCGGCACTATGGAATGGCCTAGCATTGAATCAGATCTTTTTAAGTTGACACCGAAGTTTTTTGTAAAATGTGATGAAAGAGTTCTTTCAAACAGTACGTTTAACCCTCGGCATCTCACAATCTTTTTTATCAATTACTTTAAATCTCTGCCTCCCGATACATGGTCACTCGGTATAAGAGAAATGTGTTCTGCTATTTTTCCAGTCCCCTCTGAATCTTATGCGTGTAAACTAAGTCTCGCCCAACTTCTTTGAAACCAGAGTACCCCAGTCTACTCAATCATTCTCCACGGATAACATTTACTCAGTAGTTATATTCCTGGCTGATAAGACCTAACCTCATTGCTACGCCATGGAATTAATTGTCGGATTTCTCATTTCAGTGTTAAACAGCGTTGCATTGCGGAGCAAAAGAGCAGAAGACAGCGTGCAACCAAGAAGATCAGCATTTTCATAGGGTCGTTTATTGTCTGTTTTGCTCCTTATGTGATAACCAGGTAATGTACCTCAACCATCCAGCTTCCATGGGTTTTGGTGGTTTGCCAAGTAAATTAGTTGGCCTTTATTTTGTATTTCATTAAGGGAACGACGTTCCAATAACTAACAGAGTATCTTAAACCAAAATCAGAAGCATTCGCTATTTTATTGAAAGATCTCTTGTAATATGAAATATCTGTTTTGTTTGCACTGCTAACTGTGGTATAGTTTAGGAGAGGGTAGTCATGGGGTAGTTTCGACTGAAAGAACAGAATCAAAGGTTGAAATCGCAGATGCTCCTCAAACTATGGATGGTCTAACAGTTGTACATGTCCACCAACTTAAAGTCCATTCAGTTTAAGTGCAATACTTTTTCACATAACAGTACTATTGGGTCCCAGGCGTGGGTGAGCAAATCATTTCCTCTGGGTGTTAACAGTTCAATCCTCCCCCTCCCCCTTCACACCCTCACTCTGGAGGTACCAAAGGTAGCACCTCGCTACTCTAACGTAATGGTGAAATACTGAAGGGCTTTTTTCTCGTTCTGTTAGTATCTATTATTCATTGGCCGGTAGACTCTCTGTCAAGCGTGGATTGCATCAATTGTTAAACGATCCGCACCCTAACAACTCGCAAACAGCAATCTACCAACAGAAATCCAGCGAGATTATATGATGAATGTTACATATTTTTATGAAAGGTACAAATACAACGTTTAGAGTTTATTGGCTCACATTGAGATGAAAGGGCGCTTGGGAAAGAAGTGTGCGTTTCAAGTTTACCGCGTTGGCTCTTAAAGGAGAAATTTCCCGCTACCTCTTATGGGCAGAAGGCGCTGGGCATTTTTCTATAAGGTGATAATGCGCGTGTATTTGAGATGACGCCCTGAATCCATAAAGATTGATTGCATCAATATCTTACACAAGCAAGTGTGCTCTTCAAACTGCGCCATAGATCATTATATCCTACCAAGCAAGTGGTGACAGCCGCCCGGAAACGGCTGAACTGGTTATCGATGTGCGTCGTGATCTATTTTGATTCACCATCGCACTTCCACCGCCACCGCCACCCAGCACCCGGGCACACACAGTTCAATTGATGCGAAACTGATCATGTGAGTTCAGCGGAAAGAAGCACTCCCACACTTGTAAGCTTTGGGGGAAAAGTTGGAGTCTGAGGCGATGTGAAAACTTCGCCAAGTCTTAGTTAGACCACTTAGTAAAAATCCATTATATCACAATCGCTTCTTGTTCGAAGAGTGTGTATTAAACGTAAAAATCTTGAACACTAATTATAATGCAGTTTCGCGTATTAATATCAAACTATTTTGCTACTAAAGTAGGGTGTGTCGGGGATCGATCATTTGAGTATGGCCACTGGTTTTATTACTAGGTTTTAATTCCTAATATTGAAAGGGATCTTGTACATAAAACACAGGGCGTTGGTGACAAGCACCGGCTGTTGGTCAAAAGACGATGTACTATTGATGGGGCAAAGCTATGTGGCCCACTTTATATCGACATTCAGTTTCAGTCTCGTAAACGTCAGTTTAAGAATGAAGCGCCCGGAAGTACAGTAATAACATGGGCAGTTTTACCAGGCCTGCAATCTCGAATCTATTTTTACCTCTCTGGAATTTAGGAAGTGTTCTCCATAAACTCCATGTATTCACAAAATGTTTTCTGTAGTACCCTACGGCTCCATTAAGTAGGTGGATGGGAAGGGTGTGAAGAGCTGTGGTCCAGGTGCGGGTCGATGGGACTAGGTCAGAATAACGGTTCCGCACAGACTCGATGCCTCGAAAGAAGGTTCTGTTCCTGCGCTATAGAGCTCAATGGCTCTAACCGCCCAATAAAAGGAGTTATCAATGAAACGGTGACAGGTCTTTAGAAAAGTAACCATTATTTGCACGTGGATCCTCTGTTTTTGAATGAACGGGGCTAGTTTCCTTGTTGAAATAATAGAGACAGGGAGATGGCAAAACTGTTTCCGGTGCCAAGCAGACATGGGCCGATGACAATATTTTCAAAACTGTCCTTCTCTCCACATGAAAATCTTCATTACTGAGGTGGAAACTGGCCTCTCCTCCTCTATCACCCTACTCAATTCTAGTCTGCCAAGTTTTCGGGTTTCTATTGTGCAGACTTCTACTTCCTTAACTAAAAACGAGAGTTTTGCTCCAACGTGAGATTTGGAAATGTACCTCATTGAATTCAGTGAAAAATATGAAGTGGGACATCCATAGGACTTGCATTATTAACACTTCGCACCTTACACTCTACCTCACCAAGCTGACAACGATTGGGGAGTAAACTAAAATAGAAGAGGAAACGACATTATAGAATTGCTTACATGTAAATACTTTTCTTTATACTCGTTAGAGTAGCGAAAATATACTGGGTTTCACAGGATCAGGAATAATATATTCATTTATGATCAAAATAAGATTTAAGATTGTTTTCAAGTCGGAAAAGAACGCGAAGAGGTTTAGTGAGGAAATTCTATGGAGGTACCGACAATTGGAAGCGTGACTGAAAGTTCTGGAGTGATTGTAAGTTCCCTCGGAACACAACTGGAAGTCTTAAAAATAAAGGGCTTAAATGTTGCCCTGTCATGAGTGGCGATGAGTGGGGAAAGCCATGCGAGGACTTGAAAAATAGGGTACACACGAGGAAATCTGCAGATGCTGGAAATGCAAGCAATACACACAAAATGCTGGTGGAACATATCAGGCCAGGCAGCATCTATAAGGAGAAGCACCGTCGACGTTTCGGGCCGAGACCCTTCGTCAAGATTGAAAGATAGGGTGCCCGATTTTAAACGGAGGTTGTATTTCTCCCCACTTCAACGTAGATCCCCCGGCGGACAGGGGACCTTGGGATTGATGGGATTAGTAGCAAGTGGTCCAACGCCATTTTGGTTGAATGGGGTTAGTGGGAGGTGGGATGTTTGGAAGATGTTGCCAATGTGTCCTCATGTAATATCCCACAAACAGCATAAAAATGAGAGGAGGCCTGGGAATAAAAGTTTAACATCAAGTGGGAAGGCAAGCTATTTATTGTGTGTGGTTATCTGACTGGACAAGAAAACCCCCCCAAAAAGAACCTAATAATAATAATGACAATACTTATCTGGTCAGGCAAGAATAATGGATAAAAAGTTCCTTCTTTCGATTCAAGTACTATGCTCGAAATGTACTGGTTTTATAAATTTAACGCTTTAATTGCACATTCCAAAATAAAACCGTGAGCATAACCCTGGACCAGTGCAGTGTTTTAGTACACTGATCTCTTTTCTGCTGCCTTAACAAATGCCTATAGTAACTGAGTGGTAAACTTTCATAGTTTTATTAAGGTTGAAAATAGAGACCTCACAGAAAATGTACAGTAAGCTTGTTGTTAGTAGAAGGTTGGCTTAAGAAAAAAGCCATATACCAATATACTGGTAGGTTTCTTAATAAGTTTGATACTTCAGAATTTAATAGCCACATGTTGGGGCCCTTGAATGTGATATGAGATGTCAGAAATATATCAAATGTTAATGAATGGGCGGATTTTACTCGGAAACTCATCATAGTGGTTTTTTTCCTGGAAGCAGTTTTGCGAGTTAGTGTGTTTGTGGAAGTGTTGAGATGCAGAGTTTCTCATCAGTGCTTTTAAACCAATGCAGAACATCCGAGGAACTTTATACCTGAATTACCCGAGTTTGCAGTTAGAATTCTTCATTTTGGGTTATGGCCCACAACAGGGAAATTTCACAGGAAGTACCACCCCTTTCCTTCTATTCAGAATGCTGAGGAAAAATCTCTTAAACCATTAAAGGAGTTGGAGGAAATGTCTCAATCTCTTACACCTGATACTTTACCTTGCGAGTGGAACAAATACCACGCCTGCCCCTACACCTCCTCGCTCACTGCCATTCAGGGCCCCAAACTGTCCTTTCAATTGAGGCGACACTTCATCTGTGAGTCTGTTGGGGTCATCTACTGTATCTGGTGCTCCCGGTATGACTTCCTGTATATCGGTGAGACTCGAAGTAGATTGAGGGACTGATTTGCCGAGCACCAATCTCCCCCCACCCGCTCAGAAAGCAGTGCAATCTCCTGGAGGCCACCATATTCAATTCTACATCCCATCTTAGTCCGTCATATCTGTCTATGGCCTCCTCTAGTGCTACGAAGAGGCCACACCCAGGCTGGAGGAGAAACACCTTATATTCCGTCTCGGTAGCCTCAAACCTGATGGCATGAATATCGATTTCTCGAACTTCTGGTAATTGCCCCCCACCTTCACCATTCCTCATTCCAATGTTACTCTCTCACCTTTTCTCCTTCCTTCTGGTGCTCTTCACTGACCTTTCTTCTGTTCTCTCCTGTCTAATTCCCCCTTCTCCAGCCCTTTACCTCTTTCACCTATCAGCTTCCCAGCTCTTCACCCCTCCCCTTCTCTCAGTTTCACCAATCACCTGCTACCTTGTACGTCTTCCTCCCCTCCCCCACCTGCTTAACCTGACTTCCATCTCATTTTTCCAGTCCTGATGCAGGGTCTCTGCCCGAAAAAATTGATTGTTTTCCCGTTTCCATAGATACTGCCTACCCGCACTTTGTGCATTACATTGATTTCCAGCATCTGTAGATTATCCCTTGTTTGGCATTCTTTCTGAAAGACTTGTCATCAAAGAGAGCACAGACTCTTCTTTACGATGCGGGATCCATGAGCAAAATGCAAGTTGATCATTTAGGTAGGCCTTGTGCCCAAAGTGGTACCTCTGAGCCGGAAGTACATGAAACAGGCCTGTGCAATGTGCACAGAGTGAAACAGTTGAAAATGATGTTGACGAATGCCAGGTTCTTTGCGCCGGGCGGGGCACAGCGGGACAAGCACAGCAGATGTACCAGTGGGGTCCAAGTGAACCATCAGGCATCACTCTCTCCCCTAAAATCAAAGCAAAACAAAGCACACACACAGCTGCAAGTTTTACGTGTCTGTACATGTTGCATTTGAATCAAAGCTTGCCAAACTGGGAACGCGTTTATCCCTAGCAAAACGTGTTTGTGCAGGCCAGACAAGCACCCAGTCCCCCAGCTAAGAATTGTTTGATAGAGATAGGCAGGGGGAACATTTGTGCAGAATATTGTATGTGGGCCGAACGGTCTGTTTCTTTGCTGTCACGTCTATGCAATGGGAAGAGGGGCACTTAACGACTCGCCGCTGTTTTGACCACAGGTAAATTACATGGTATTAAAATGAAATAATACTAATAACATTTATACGATTCTGCCACCCCCGACCCCCACGCAGGTTGATAGAGCTACTGTCGTTTGTGTCTGTGAACTATCACTGGGGAGTTCTGACTAAGTGCCTCGCATACTGCAAAGCAGCCGCCGACCCCTTCGTCTACTCACTCCTGCGCCAACAGTACAAGAGGGCTCTCGTCAACATTGTCAACCGGATATTTAAAAGAGATTTGTACCCCTCTTCTGGACACAACAGCTCCTTAGATACAGAGAACGACTACTGCCTACAGAGAGTATGAGAACCCCCTCAGCCGGGCTGTGACCCTTTCACCAACTGTGAGTGAAATCTGGCCACCCGGAAGCACGCGAGACGACATGCACTTTTTCATCATTCCAGTGTTATGAGGAAAACTCGAGCCAAAGGCAAGCGTCTTTTTATGATAAATATTTTATTGAAATAATGTAACATGGTCAATTCTTTGTCTTTTTCCGTAAATATTTGTATTTTCGCAGTTTTTGTGCAAATTATTATCAAGCTTAAGTATTTGTATATTGGGGAGGGGAATTGAAATTGCAACTGTTTGCACTGTGTCACTTAAGCTTCATTAAGGCTTTCTGTAGAGCTGTTGTGGGATTAATAAACTCCCTGAAGAAGAAAATGTTCATTAACTTGTCCAGGTCCTGTGCCAAAAGGGTAAAACAAAAGCTAAAACAAAAAAAAAGTAACTTTTTTTCATCAGTCAGGGAAGCTCCACCAAATATCGGAATTGAATGGAGTCCGCAATGAACGTTTAAAGTCAAAGCTGATTTTTAGACAAGGTTTCAGGGTGAGTGGGAGTGTGAGAGATCAGCGGAGGCGTGTGATTTGATACTGGATGTGTTTATGGTGTATGCTTCACGACAGATAACCGAATCAACAATAAATTTTCACGAAAACATTGTGTCGCACAGAATTTTATTTAAACACTCGTCGGCCGTTTGAGGAAAAGATTCAACCTCAAATGAAACATGTCACGTGGATAAGATAATCATTCATACGAGTTTTTTACACGTTAGTGTGAGTGCAAACTTAGCGCAAATGTTTGCAATTACTGTACAAGCTTTTCCCATCGGCTGCTTTCCCCTTGTAATGTCACCATTGTAATTGGACTTCCACGTGGCAATACGGTAACATGATATCCCACCGTATTTCTTATAAAACATGCACGTTGCCTTTCAGATCCTATTTCGCAAAGCTGCACGCATACATAATAGAAGCCAGTCGTCTAGCGGCGTTTTCAAAGATCTGTGCAGACAAACGGTGCAAAAATGAACCTGGCCCCGTTTGTTTTGCACGCCCTGCTTGTCACAATAGGGCATTGTGCTCCGCGGTGTGAACCCGTCGATCAAGCACTAGGTAAGAAACGGAAACAAATGTATACATGTCTGATTTAGCGCCGCAGTCCGGGAGTAAAGACTGGCCATTTTACGTGCTACCCTGTACAGTACCTCGATACTGCTGAATGCTTAAGTTTAACACAAAAAAATGTAGGCGTATTTATATAACTTCAGTTTATGTTTTGATGGATTAGAAAACAATTCTCACTAGACCCTGCCTTTCTGCACTAGCGTGAGTAATCTAAAACAAGGATTGCCTCTGTTCCCATCAATCAAGCAACACCGAATACGAAACTTTTCTACACCCCATGGGAACCATACGTCGACGGCCAGGTTACACGGTTCTGTGTGCAATCTGCTTTATTGTTTTAAAATACGAGAGGTTTGCACATAAACCGCGATGACACAGGTAGAAAAATAAACCATTTGTTCCATACTAACAGGACGATGCAACGTGCCCTTATCGCACGAGAGAGGAATGTGATTCTCATAGTTTTAACTATGGTCCAAATGTTTTTGTTCATTTTGAATGGGCGATGTTTGTAGCTAAGATAGCCCGTGTTCCAAATTCGCGTCAGCATTTAATTATTACCGTGGTTGCCGACTGGTATCTGCTGATATTCGCAAACACGTCTTGCTGGGGTATTTTCAAATTCATCTGGGGGAAATATTGAAACATCCGCCCCATGCACTTGAATATCAACAGTTTGAGAGTGCCTTCAGGATTCCATCAGCAATGCTTTGCAATCTATTGAGAATGACCGAACTGCCCACGTCCTATCTGTATTAAACCCTGGAGGCGATCATTCTTTCATTCCTTTAGAGTGAAGTATGTTATGGAAATGTGTAAGATATTATTTCCGAATTAATTGCACCCAGGCTAAACGCACATCATGCTCAGGGTGCAATGAAAGCTCCCACCGGGTCCTGTGCGAATTCTATCACATTTTTCAGCAGATGTTTGTTCCTTCGTCTATTCAAAGGCAGAGTTGATTTTTAAATCGAGGGAAGAAAATGAAACGGCCAGATGACACATCGAGGCGCTTTTGACATTAAATCAATATTAAGCACCGTTCTCCCGTTTTATTCACTAAAGACTAGTTCGAAAAGTTCATTTAAATTATTATGAAGTTACTTTTTGTTGTCGGCTTTCGGAACTTGCCGATTTTGTTTTTGCAAAGCGGGCATAGTCTCTGCTGCCACCTGGTGTCTGTGTAATGTACATGCTTGGCCCATCGTTACAGAAGTCGAGAAGCAGAAAAGAAGCTGCGCTAAAGCCCCCGTTCAGGGCTGCACCCAATCTTCAAGTCAACCACCTTTAAACTCTTTCCGACGATCCCAGCCTAGAATATACTCCTTGACTGAGCGCCCATAGAATCGCACACCTTCAAAGTAAAGATTTTACCTACCACTGTCCTTAAATAGACAATTTACAGTATAATCTTGAGACTATTGCAGCTGGCTCTAGCTCTCCAGAGGAAAGAGCTGCTGCTCACCATCTCTTCTGCCAGTCCACGCGATCCTGTCTCTTATGTAAATTTAGGCCACTAAATGTTCAGCTATTAGATTTTTAATTTTTTTTAAATATAAAAATTGAAGAGCAGTTTTAATTAACACCCCCCCCCCCCCCCCCGTACCAGATGCTGGAAATCTGAAAGAAAAAAAACAAAAAGGAATATAAAACTATAAAACTTTGCCAGCATCTTGGAGAGGTAGAAGAACTGAGTTAATGCTTTAGGTTGTAAACCCAGTAAACCAAAAACTTCAATTACAGTCTGGGTTGCCAGTACAAATGCAAAGCTAGTATTTCTGTTGTGATTTTTGGAGAGGAGATCAGCAAGGAATAAATTAAAAGGAAATATATGTACTTTTGTTATTTTTTCTGGGTTATACCATCATCGCAGTGAACGTGGGAAATTGTGAAGCTCAAAGCTATGCAGAAAGTGTTATACACTATTGTACACAAACCTGAAAATTCAATTTGTTAACACTTTCTGTTTAAACAAATACAAGTGAAAATCAGTTTTTCCATCCGTGAAGCATGATAGTAACCATTCCTGGATTATTCATGTCACTTAGAAAATTCAAACAGACACTTGTGATGATCAAATCCTTGAAACCCTGATGAGGACATTGTAATGGATGTTGCTCGCATTTTGGAGCATTGCAGTACAGTTTGGACTTTGTTCAGGGAGCGTTCATCTTTGGTCAATACTGGGACAACTTTAATCATGTGGTGCAAACCTACACAAAACTCATAGTAAGTAAAATACACGCTTAAATTCTTTACAACATCCGAAGCCTCCCTCAGTTCACACATGAAAACCAGGCCTCAAAAACAATCCTAATTTTCAGACAGCTCTTCATTCCAATCTGTAAGACCCAAACTGTGAATACCCCCCCCCCCCACTCCAACCACCACCCCATCCTCAACTCTACACCATTGGAATTCTTTCTTAGCCAGCCTCCCAGCCTCTGAATCTCCACCGCCCCACCCCCAACATACCAGGTGTTGTTTCCAATCTCCATTTGGCTACCCTTCACAGGACGAGTTGCTGTGTCACCTGTTTCAGTTAATTCACAAACTTCCAACAAATCCCATCATAGGCCCATCTGGAAACATAATCAGTTTTCTGGAGGTTTTATTTTTGAATGAGGAATTAAATCACAACTGAATTTTGGAGCACATTAAAGCCTTTCTCCTGGCTACGCTGGAGCCTTTCCAGTTCACTTATTGCTCAAATCAATCCGCTATTGATGCAATATCGTCTCCCCTCCACTCTGTCCTATTCCATCTGGAGAATGGGGTCTCATATGCCAGACTTTCCAGAATTCATTATGGCATTCAACACCATCATACCCCAGAAAGTGGTGTGGAAATTGTCCTCACTGGGTCTGAACACCTCCCTCTGCAATTGGATACTAGACTTCTTTACAATAAGGCAACAATCAGTCCATGTGGGCAGTAACGTCTCTAATCCCATTACGCTGAGCACGGGCACTCCCAAGGCTGTGTGCTCAGCCCACTACTTTCACACTGCTGATGCATGACTGTCTCACAGTATCCAGCCCGAGCTGTGCCATTGAGTTTGTGGGAGACTCAGCAGCGGGTGGCCTTATTAAGGTCAATGAAGTGATGGAGTATCGAGAGGCAGTGTGGCAGCTGGTAGGATTGGTGTAAGAAGAACAACCTAACCCTGAACGTGGGGAAGACAAAGCATATCATTATGGACTTCAGGAAGGTGCAGACAAACCATCCTTCTCTGTGAATACATGGTTCCTCTGTACAGAGATTTAAATGCACCAAGTTTCTAGGAGGTCACATCATGAATGACCTCCTGAATGAAAAGGCACAGCAGTGCCTTCTCTTCCTGAAGAGGTTGAGACAAGCAAGGCCCCTACTGCCCCCCGCAACCCCATTCCTCTCCCTCCGGCCATCTTAACTGCATTTAACAGGAGCACCATTGAGAGCATCCTGGCAAGTTGTACCTACGTCTGGTAAGGGAGCAGTAGAGCTTCTCTATTCCCTGCCATATCGCATTTGACGTGCCACTGGTTAACCTGCTCCATACCTTATAATATTTAATAGGAATGCACTTTAGTTTGTTATTTATGTGTGATTCATCCCTAGATTTTATTCTTGCCTTCATAAGTTCTCATGTATTATGTATTTTATGTGTTTTACACTCTGGTTCAAAGGAACTTTGTCTCATTTCTATTTACAGTGTATATGCTATATACATGTGTGTAGTTAAATGACAATAAGCTTCACTTGACTTGTTTTTGATGTGGTGCAGTCCCACCACACTAGAAGTGCAATGAAGTGCTCTTCTGCCATATTCTTTTAAGGTTGCTTGTTTATTGCTGCATCAGAACATTCTGGGGCCAGTTAGAAGTTTTTTTTCAGGTAAGTAAAAGCAGTAAGACATAACTGTCCTTCTCCCTCACTTCTTAGATATTTTGTTATGAAGCAAAGTGTAACTCTTAAAAGTCTGATATGCAAAGTGTGATTTTGCAGTGATTAATATTCATGTGTAGAAAGCAGCATGTGAAATGTGCTGTGGTAAAACTACTTAATAAATACGAGTTGTCACTGTTGCTATAAAAATAGGAACAATAGCCACAATAAGAAAAGACAAAGATGTGAAATATAAATATTTTAAATATTTGCTATCTTGGGAAGGGAGGGATTTGAGAAGGAAACAATGCAACAGAGATAAGATGCTGAGAAATAAGACATTATTCTTCACACCTGAGATGGAGTAAATGGAAATAAATAAATATCTATCTATCTATCTATATAGTCAAGAATAAAGTACAGTAGGGAGAAGAAATTGGAAAATACATGAGAGTGAAGGGCCCCTATTTGATTATTTGTTCTCATAAAACACGCAAGAGTACAAGAAAATTGCTAAAATAGCTTTTCCAATTGTGGAACCAAAATCAAAGTCTTATTGTGACTCAAGATTTATTTGAAGGTGTAAGCAGTCAAGCTGAAAAAGAAATAAAAAGCAAACATCTCGAAAGCAACATTGACATTGGGACATTACTTCTATCTGGTTTTAGGAAAGGAATATATGCTTTCAAATGTTGTGAAGCAGAAAGTGAGGCTAATGTACAAAAAGAGGTGAACTCTTCAAAAAGTATGAAATTGCTTTGTTGTAAATATTTATGAGATGGGAGGAACAAAGTTTATTTTTGTTCATTTTCTTACAACATAAGTCTTACAAACTTAGTTTATTCCCTCATTAAGGAAGAAATTTTGCTAGTTCCAACCAAGTAATGGAATTTTTTCATTTTTTTAAAATTGTTTCCCAACTCCCTTGCTATTGGGAATTAAATTCCATCTCCAGTACTTGTGCAAATAGTTTCTAATATAAGCAGATACAGAACAACACTCTGCTATCTAAACAATATAATTTCAACTAAATCAGCTTTACTGTGGTTTCTGGTGTTTACATATTTTCCCTTAAATATCAGATTCCATTGAATGTTGGGAATGTGTACCACATTAAGGGCTTTAGGCCCAAAACCCTAAAAATGTCATTTTGATTGTGAGTCTTGACAAGCAAGCAATTGTATTTCAACCATCTTGTATGCATTTGGCTTGTATGATAAAATAAACCTGTATCTCTTTAATTGAAACTTGTGTGCACCTGGAAAATCATACTTTAAATCAGAATGTGATATTCAATTAAGTTTATCTTATTAAAAAATCTTATATGCTCTAAATCGTTTTGATGAATTATTGTATTTTGCTAATAGTTATGTTGTCAGTCAGAATGAAGGGTTTACTATCCATATGAATATATATGCAACCCTCTCACCAGGGCTCGTATACCACCTTGGTTTGCTAGCTAGCTCTACTAACAGCCATGTGTCTCAGCCGTGAACTTAGAACCAAAATATGTCCAGGGTTGGGATGATTTTGGGTTAAACCAAACCAGAAAGTTGGTTATTCCAATTAAGGAATATTGATTGTAATGAATGTTGTGTATATACTGTCCATACACAATTATCGGTTGCCAAGAAATGACAGATTGCACATCAGTATAAAATGACAAAGGAAGTATCTTTTTGAATTTTCAGCTTTATCAAGCAATTAGTAGGAAAACAAAGAAAAAAAGTTAATCAATCGAATTGTGCACATAGGTGCTGGAGCTCGTTTCTGTAGTAGCTGGGTGTACCGCTTTACTCACGGCACTGAATTCTCATCACCAACCACAAACAGAACTTCCCTTCTTGGAATCCTTTTCTCACGGAGCACATCTTGCATTTTGTTCTCCCTTTCAGAGGGATCATCCAGATGTCTTCCCTGGTGGTCTCCTCGCCACACTTGTCACCAAAAGCCCCCAAACCAGACTATTATACTCTGAAATCTCATCCCACCAAGCTCTCTAGAATCTTCTCTCACATCCCACTGGCAGAAAGTTACAATGCGTACTTTGACAGTCCTGGTTAGTTGACACAAGATTCCTAAGTTGGGCTACATAGCTCCTTATCTTTAGCTCAAGCCAAAACACTCTTCCAGCATAACATGCTGATTTTACTGGAAACATCTAAAATAAAATACCTCACAGCATAGTAGTAGAAATCTTACCCAGGGCATTACATTCTCCCCCCACCAAAAATAAGCGTGTCCTCATGACTTTGGAACTTATTAAACCATTATTAATAACACAGTGTTTAAATGAATTTCATGATTTCAGGACCCCCAATCCATTTGTAAATGGAGGTAACATATCTCACTATTGGGATGGATGCAACACTTTGTTATCCTCCGTGCATTATATGCCAGCCTATCTGGGGGTTTCCTGACTCTCTGAGACCTTCTTACTTCATCCTTGGCTTCTGCATCTTCAGCCACTCCATGTGACTGTTCCTGTCTATTTTGGGATGCCTCACCCTGTCTATCACTGATATCTTCCAACAGCTCAGGTCTCCCTGCAACCTAACTGAACTTGGCTTCATCCCTAATTATATTGGAGACCAGTTTCCCTTCACTGGCCATAATCACACCTGACTGTCCAGTGGTAATCCTCCCTTCTATATCCAGGTCAGGGCTGGGAGATTCAGGTATCTCTTCCATCAGCTCTTGGTGAGTTTGCTTAATGGAAAGCATACCATACTCCCATTTCCTCATCCTCTGAGTCTGTACAGTACTCAGTGGCTGGTCTCTCTTCTGGTCTTTCCACTGAAATCACACAATTGCCAGCTGGTTGCCTTTCTGTTCTCCTCTTTTCTGTACAGAGTTCAACTACTAGGTGTAGGCTCCATGTCAGGCTCTGGGTCAACACCTACTTCCTGTCCTATGGGCAAAAGATCATGCTGATGGAGAATTTTGACAGGAACCCAATCTTTTGATACTATCTCTTCTTGTTTCTTTGGTCTTGCTCAGTAGCAGAGGCAGCGGCTAGCTTTTTGCAATTTTTCCTCATGTCCGACACATACTTGAGAAATGTCAACTGCAACAAGTTTTTATGGCTGGTCCCAAAACAGAAATCTACAGGTAATCTCAGTTTGTGTCCAAATATCAAACAGTATGGCAAGCAGCCAGTGGCTTCATTCTGCGTACAGATGTGCAATGAACCAAATGCCCACTATATAACATAGAGCATACTGACATTGATTAAAATCATAACTTAAGTTATATATGTTAAAAATATTCTGGAAAATTATATTCTCTGTGAATTAAAAGTAATCGTAATGTGTTCAGTTAATACTGTATCCCACCTGAATAAAAAGACCCAATTACTTGTCTGTTAGAAGTTCATCTTCTTGTTGGACCCTTAGGTCCCAGTGGAGTATAGGTTATTGATGACCTCCCATTTCCATCAGCCAATGTCGATGGTATGGTTGGAATTCATTAATATTTCTGTAATCCATTGTATCCACGGTACAGAGAATTGGTCTACACAGCTTCAACAGAGCCCTGTTGGCAAGCCTTACCCGTTTCCACCTCTCACGATGGGGACAGAGGGTTGGCCTTTGAGAAGCATTACAAATCCATGTTGAATACAAAATGGCTAAAGATAAATTCTGGGAAATGTAATCCAGCAATTTGTTGTTTGATCAATGATGTGGGTCCATTCTGAGGTTTGTCCAATAAGTAATCCATTTAAACTGTATATACATTGTAGCGTTTTAAAGACACTACCCAATTTCCTGTGGAGACAAATAAAACACTTTCTATTTTAAAAATTCATGCATATTAAGCTCCAAATGTGTGTCACACAAGCTGAAGCCAATCTTTATGAATATTTTATACTATTCAACAGATATACCATGTTTTATCGTTTATAGATTTTACAGTAAAAATTCTGTGGGTGGTTCAGCACCACATTTTGCGTTCTTTTTCTAACCCTACCCATTATGTTCAATGACTTTCCCTTCAATATGTTCCCCAACTTCAACAACATTCTTCTCTCAAGGACAAGCACAATATTGCCTCAAGGCTCACACTGTGCAGTTCTGTGATCATAAACCAAACATACATCAGCAGTGAACTGAATATAGAAAAAAAATTAATTTCTAATTAGTACTTTAAAGCAAAGGACAATTTACTGCCTCAGCGTTTTCCATTCCATTTCCACTATTAGGATTGCAAAAGTGTATTATATATTCTGGTAACAATATGTACTGTATATTTATCAGTTCTCCTGCTATCTTTTGTGCCATGTGCAGAAAATTGATAATATTTATATTCAATATTTCATAGTTATAGTTTTTATACCCATTGTTTCCTCACATACATCCTGCCTTTGCCTTTATTTCTTTGACTACACTTTGTAAAATTTTACTTCTGTTGGTTTGACTATTTTTGCCCTTGAAACTGAGCATAAGGACAAAGAAATTTTTAGAGGCAGCCACCCCATCAAGTTTGCTTCATACCATGATGGCTAAAGCATCCTGACTAAACACTCCTAATGAAAGCAGGCATTTACACACCCTATAAAACAGTAATAGAACACAATTTTTGCTTGTCAGCTATGCTATTTATAAACTTGGCACCAATCAGCTACTTAAATTCTGCCATTTGTAAATGCCATAGAAAATCATTTCTTTAGCTCTGCTACAAGTACTCTGTGGTTTTAACCATCCTCATGCTTTGCACCATACAGATTTGGTAGAAAAGAATTTTAACACAATTGCAGATGATGGTATCCTGAAAGTAATTTACTAAGTGAATCATTAAAAAATATTTTTTATTACTGAACTTATTTACATAGATTAATGGTTAAATTAAAATAATTAGAGACACCAGTTGGATATGATTATAGTGTGCATTAGCAAAATAAAGAAACAGAAAACATAATGTAATTAAATCAGAAAATTCATACCGGGTATATGTAGCCCACAATAACACATAGGAGACATTGTTGTATATAAAACATTCATCAAAATATTTACAAAGAAGAGAAAATCTGCAGATGCTGGAAATCTGAGCAACACACACAAAATGCTGGAGGAACTCGGCAGGCCAAGCAGCATCTATGGAAAAAAGTAGTCGACGTTTCGGGCCGAAACTCTGTGGCAGGACTGGAGAAAAAAAGCTGAGGAGTAGATATAAAAGGAAGGGGAGGGGAGACAGAACCACCAGGTGATAGGTGAAACATTTTTCCAAAGGTGATGCCTGACCATCAAAATATTTGTCTGAGATGTTGTGCTAATTTGCCTGTCTTCTTTTATTGGATTTCAAAGGAAATTAAATAATTTGTAAAGAAATCATTCTTCATCCAAATGAAAATTCAGCACTGCTTCTCCTTAAGTTCTGAAGTTCATTGATTTCAGTGGGTCTAAATGCATGGAAGTGAGTACAATCAGTGGCCATTCTCACTCATGTGTAAGCGGTTGGTGACCAGACACAAATTTCTTCTCCAAAGATATTACGCCTTTCTCATCATCCAATGCCCCAAGTAACTAAGGCATGACACCTGAATGGTGCAAAACATGACACTGGCTTAAACCAGGAAGTACTTGTAGCATAGTTAAAGAGTGGTGAATTTATCAGGATTGAATCTCGATACAGTAATATTGTTACACACACCACCACCCAGCTTATAGTAACATGCCTTTGTTTGGTTTTCACCTACGAGTGTAATTGAGAAAATTGCTGGAAGGTTTGTTTTACCTCAACTTTCTAATCCCATATTGATTGATGGGAAAATTAATGGAAGTAATTTCCTGTATTACACATCCCTTTCACAAGCCCCCAGATGAACAGTGGGGAGAGCAGAATTGATCACTGACAAAATGGACAGACACCTTTGCATGAAGTTCAAGTTTGAGTTCAGTTTATTATCATTCAACCATGCACATGTATACTGCCAAATGAAGTAACATTCCTGCAGACCAACGTGCAGAACACAGTACATACACAACACATAAAATAATAGTACCACTAGGAAATTAACAAATGATAAGGGGTATTTATGACACAAGTCAAAAAGTAAACAGTATAACACTACTGGCTTTTCCTATATGATGAGATCTGGATGGTGGCAGGGAGTTCAGTATTCTTACAACCTGGGGAAAGGACGAGTTTCCCATCCTAACAGTTGTTGTCCTAATGCTACAGTACCTCCTGCCTGATGATAGGTATTGTTTTGTAACTCCAAAACATAAAACTAATTGAAAGAAAAACACACAGCCAGGGATAACTCATGTACATTTAGTTTTCACTTTAACGAGATGATATGGTGGTGTGATGACGTATGCCTTTCACGTACTTTTACATATAACCCTCAATAAATTATGGAAGCAAACAAAGAATGCTTACTCAAACAATATATTTACAATATTACTTGAATATTACTGAAATATTAAATATACAACAGTAGGAGATCAAAGAGATAGGTGAATGAATGGGGTGGATCACTGAAAATGCTAAGTGGCCTCTGTATGCAACACTCCTAATATGTATCTCTGGTGGATGAATGAGAGACCCCTCTGATCCTCTCAGCAGTCCTCACAATCATCTGTAGGGACTTGCAGTCAGATGCCTTGCAACTCCTGTACCAGATGGTAATGTATCCGGTCTTGATGGAGTTCCTGTAAGAGCTGGTTAGTGAAGGGGAGGGGGGAGCCTCACTCACCTCAATCTCCTCAAGCAGTGGAAATGCTGATGTGTTTTCTTGAACAAACAGGTGGTACCGAGGGATCATGTGCACTCTGAGACCCAGGAAAAGGTTAATACCTTAACTGCCTACTTTTGTGGAAGCCTGACTTCAGGCTCCATATATCTGGTCAGGAGAAGGAGAAAAGCGCTGAGGCTGCAGGAGAAATCCCATTGGTTTTATGACCCCTGAGGAAAAAATACCAACCTATTATGTATTAACACATGTCTGCCACTGAGAATAACTGACTTAAATGTCTGGTATTTAATATACTACCATTTCACAGTCACAGCTCCCAGCAGATTCCAAGAACAAAGATAAAATAGGAGAAGGAGTAGGCCATTTTGTCCCTCAAACCTGTTCCATCATTCAAGATAATCATAATTGAGTTGTTGCAGACTGTAACTCCTGTGCCAGATTCCATGATTTCCTGTTTACTAATCTTTCAGAATTGTATCTTCCTCTTCTTCTAGTGCCTCTAATCATCTAGCCTCCACAGCCCTCTCTGCTTTAACACACACCCTCTATACTTTAGAAGAAATCCCTATTAATCTTAGTTTTAAACAATCATCACCATTTCCTGGGAATTGCTTTACATTCTCACTGCTGTGTACTTTTTCAGTTATTGCTGCCTGTACTTCCCTCGTCCATTTGTCAGTTATCCACCACTTCCACATTCTTTGTTTTGGCTTTTCATCCAAGTTGCTTCCCTCATCCTACAGTTCTGCTTAGTTCAATATTGGTTACAAGATCGCCCTGCAAGAGCAGACCCTCACCTAGAATGTGTTTTATCTGTGATCACAGAGGAAATCCCCGTGGGTGTGGAGAGAATCGACGGTGAATTGAACTTGGTCACTGGTGCAGTAATAACATTGCACACACCACCTCCCACCTTATAGTAATGTGCCTTTGTTTGGTTTTCATCCATATGTGTAAAAATTTTAACACCTACCCTCTGTTAATCCCAATAGGATCTTACATGTTTAAATACCGCCCCTCCTCATTCTTCTAAACACTAAAGAATACAGGCCCAAAGTACTTGGGCTTTCTTGGTAGGTCAACCCTTGTATCCCAAAAATTAGCTTGGTGAATACACTGCCTCCAGAATGACCATATCTTTTCTTTAGTTAAGAGGACAAAAGCTGTACACAATATCATACCTCGGCTCTGTTTTATCCCCCCTAGTTCAGTCCCTTCCTACCGACATCGGTGACACTTCACATGGTCTGGATCTTTTCAATGATTTCAGGTTCCCTGAGCCCCATCATCGTATTTTCACACTGGATGCCCAGTCCCTATACACCTCCATCCCCAACCAGGAAGGCTGCAAAGCTGTCTGTTTCTTTCAGGACACCAGACCCAACCAGTTCCCCTCCACCACTACTCTTCTCCACCTATCAGAACTTGTCCTCATGCTAATTAATTTCGTCTTTGGCTTCTCCTGCTTCCTTCAAACAAAAGGTGTAGTCATGGGTACTCGCATGGGTCTGAGCTATGCCTGTCTTTTTGTCAGTTACGTGAAACAGTCCATGTTCCAAGCCTATACTGGTGTCTGTCCTTCATCTTTCCTATGCTACATCAATGACTGCTTTGGTGCTGCTTCCTGCACCGATGCTAAGCTCATTGACCTTGTCAACTTTCCCTCTGACTTCTACCCTGCCCTCAAATTTACCTGTCACATTTCTGGCACCTCCATACACTTTCTTTATCTCACTGTCTCTATCTCTGGAGACAGCTTATCTACTGATGTCTATTATAAACCATCTGATTCTCACAGCTACCCGGACTATATCTTGTCCCACCCTGCAACTTGTGAAAATGACATCCCCTTCTCTCAGTTCCTCCGACTCCACCACATCTGCTCTCAAGATGAGGCTTTTTATTCTAGAATGAAGGAGATGTCTTCCTTTTTAAATAAAAGGGGCTTTCCTTCCTCCACATTAACGCTGCTCTCAACCACATCCCTTCCATTTCACGCATGTCTGCTCTCACCCCATCCTCCCACCACCCTACCAGGGATAGGATTCCTCTTGTCCTCACCTACCACCCCACCAGCCTCCGCATCCAGCACATAATTCTCTGAAAATTCCACCATCTTCAATGGGATCCCACCACCAACCACATCTTCCCCTTCTACCTGCTCTTTGCTTTGTGCAGGGATCACTCCCTGTTCAACTCCTTTGTTCATTCATCCTTCCCCACTGATCTCCCTCCTGGCACTCGTCCTTGCAAGTGGAACAAGTGCTATACCTGCCCCTATACCTGCTCCCTCACTACCATTCAGGGTCCTAAACAGTCCGTCAATGTGAGGCAACACTTCACTTGAGAGTCTGTTGGGGTCATATACTGAGATGGGTTCTCCCGTATGGCCTCTTATATATCGGTGAGACCCGGCGTAGATTGGGAGACTGCCTCACCGAGCACTTACACTCCATCTGCGAGGAAAAGCAGGGTCTCCCAGTGGCCATCCATACTCTGTATGGGTAGCCTCCAACCTGATGGCATGAACATCGATTTCGCGAACATCCGGTAATGCCCCCCTATGCCCCCTTCTGCTTCATCATTTCCCATCCCCTTTTCCTGCTCTCACCTTATCTCCTTGCCTGTCCATCACCTCCCTCTGGTGTTCCTCCCTCCGTTTCTTTCTTCCAAGGCCTTCTGTCTCTTTCACCAATCAACTTCCCAGCTCTTTACTTCATCCTTCGCCGTCCAGGTTTCACCTATCACCTTGCGTTTCTCTGTCCCCTCGTCCCAACTTTTAAATCTACTCCTCAGCCTTTTTTGCTCCAGTTCTGCCAAAGGGTTTCAGCCTGAGACATCGACTACTTTTTCCCATAGATGCTGCCTGGCCTGCTGAGTCCTTCAGCAATTTTGTGTGTGTTACACGGTATTTCACCAGCATTCCATAGGAATGCAACAAAACATACCCATTTTGAAGCTCCAGCTCCTTTTCAATGAAGCCAGAAACGTTGCTTGCTTTTTTAACCATTTGTTGAACCTGCCTGCTACCTTTTAGTGATTTGTTCATACACATATCGGGCATCTTCTATAATTAATGTAAACAATGTTTGGATAGTGAGTTGGTATTCATCCATGGCTTCAAAAATAACTAAGTTTTAAGTTTTATGTTCAAAGTAAATTTTATTATCGCAGTGCAAATATGTCACCATATACATCCCTGATATTCATTTCCTGCAGGCATACTCAACAAATCTATAGAATTGTAACTAAAACAGGATCAATGAAAGATCAACCAGAGTGCAGAAGACAACAGCAGTGCAAATGCAAGTATGAATAACTACAAATAAATAAAGAGAACTTGAGATGAAGAGTCCTTAAAAGTGAAATCATCAGCTATGGGAAAAATCTCAATGATGGGGCAAGAGAGTGTAGTTATCCCCTTTTATTCAAGAGCCTGATAGTTGAGGGGTAGGAACCGTTCTTGAACCTGGTGCTGTGAGTCTTGAGGCTCTTGTACTTTCTACCTGATGGAAGCAGCAAGAAGAGAGTGTGACCTGGGTGGTGGGGATCTCTGATAATGGACACTGCTTTCCTATGACAGCATTTCATGCAGAAAGGATGAATAGAGTGGCAGTATAGTTTCTGATATAAAGACTTTTAACACCAATTCAATAACTATCTAATTTTCTTTTAAATTATTTGAATAATATACCAACTATGTTTACAGAAATTGTTATTGCTATAGTGATTGCTATGAGATTCATTCTGAAACAGGCAAAATTAAGGCTAGAATGCAAGACATTTTTTTGTAAAATTTATAACTGCTGTAAGTAATGAAGTCATTTTTATCAATGACAATTAACACCATGAATATTAACAGTTAAAGGCAAATGAATATGGCTCAGACTGTATTTTCATTGTCATTACAGGTCAGATATTCTGGCTTTTCTATAACACTGCAGGACCTTCTGCAGTAATCGCTATACTTTCTGGCACAGCCTTCAGAGTGGATTCTGAGCTTTCATTCTGGAACTTAGAGAATCAGTCAGGAAATCTGTTGGGATTTGAGTGACCATAAGATTTCTTTGTGTTCACACACTAACACATTCTGCACTGTAAGGCATTTAACAAGGTCTTTCATGGTCAGTTGATGTAGAAGATTACAGGCATAGGATCAATGGTGACTTGATAGATTAGGTTCAAAATTGGCCTGTCCATGGAAGACAGAAGGTAGTTGTAGAGGGGTGTTATAGAAACATAGAAACTAGGTGCAGGAGTAGGCCATTCGGCCATTCGAGCCTGCACCACCATTCAGTATAATCATGGCTGATCACCCAACTCAGAACCCTGTACCTGCTTTCTCTCCATACTCCCTGATCCCTTTAGCCACAAGGGCCCTATCTAACTTCCTCTTAAATATAGCCATTGAACTGGCCTCAACTATTTCCTGTGGCAGAGAATTCCACAGATTCACCACTCTCTGTGTGAAAAAGTTTTTCCTCATCTCAGTCCTAAAAGGCTTCCCCTTTATCCTTAAACTGTGACCCCTCGTTCTGGACTTCCCCAACATCAGAAACAACCTTCCTGCATCTAGCCTGTCCAAGCCCTTTAGAATTTTATACATTTCAATAAGATCCCCCCTCAATCTTCTAAATTCCAGTGAGTATAAACCTAGTCGATCCAGTCATTCTTCATATGAAAGTCCTGCCATCCCAGGAATCAATCTGGTGAACCTTCTCTGTACTCCCTCTATGGCAAGAATATCTTTCCTCAGATTAGGGGACCAAAACTGCACACACTAGTCTAGGTGCGGTCTCACCACAAGGCCTTGTACAACTGCAGTAGAACCCTGCTCCTGTACTCAAATCCTTTTACTATGAATGCCAACATACCATTTGCCTTTTTCACCGCCTGCTGTACCTGCATGCCCACCTTCAATGACTGGTGTACAATGACACCCAGATCTCATTGCTCTCCCCTTTTCCTAATCGGCCACCGTTCAGATAATAATCTGTTTTCCTGTTCTTGCAACCAAAGTGGATAACCTCACATTTATCCACATTAAATTGCATCTGCCATGAATTTACCCACTCACCTAACCTATCCAAGTCACCCTGCGTCCTCTTAGCATCCTCCTCAAAGCTAACACCGCCGCCCAGCTTCGAGTCATCCGCAAACTTGGAGATGCTGCATTTAATTCTGTCATCTAAATTATTAATATATATTGTAAACAACTGGGGTCTCAGCCCTGAGCCTTGCGGTACCCCACTAGTGACTGCCTGCCATTCTGAAAAGGTCCCGTTTACTCCCACTCTTTGTTTCCTGTCTGCCAACCAATTCTCTATCCACATCAATACCATATCCCCAATACCGTGTGCTTTGTTTGCACACTAATCTCCTGTGTGGGACCTTGTCAAAAGCCTTTTGAAAATCTAAATATACCACATTTCTCCCCTATCCACTCTACTAGTTACATCTTCAAAAAATTCTATAAGATTTGTCAGACATGATTTTCCTTTCACAAATCCATGCTGACTTTGTCTGATGATTTCACTTCTTTCCAAATGTGCTGTTATCACATTTTGATAACCGTCTCTAGCATTTTCCCCACCACCGATGTCAGACTAACTGGTCTATAATTCCCCGGTTTCTCTCTCCTGCCTTTTTTAAAAAGTGGGGTTACATTAGCCATCCTCCAACCCTCAGGAACTAATCCGGAATCTAAGGAGGTTTGAAAAATTATCACTAATGCATCCACTAGTTCTTGGGCTACTTCCTTAAGCACTCTGGGATGCAGACCATCTGGCCCTGGGGATTTATCTGCCTTTAATCCCTTCAATTTATCTAACACCATTTCCCTACTAACATGTATTTCCCTCAGTTCCTCCATCTCACTAGACCCTCGGTCCCTTACTATTTCCGGAAGATTATTTATGTCCTCCTTAGTGAAGACAGAACAAAAGTAGTTATTCAATTGGTCTGCCATGTCCTTGTTCCCTATGATCAATTCACCTGTTTCTGACTGTAAAGGACCTGTATTCGTCTTGACCAATCTTTTTCTTTTCACATATCTATAAAAGCTTTTACAGTCAGTTTTTATGTTCCCTGCCAGCTTTCTCTCATAATCTTTTTTCCCTTTCCTAATTAAGTCCTTTGTCCTCCTCTGCTGGTCTCTGAATTTCTCCCAGTCCTCAGGTGTGCCGCATTTTTTTGCTAATTTATATGTTTCTTCTTTGGACTTGATACTATCCCTAATTTCCCTTGTCAGCCATGGGTGCACTACCTTCCCTGGTTTATTCTTTTGCCAAACTGAGATGAACAATTGTTGTAGTTCATCCATGCGATCTTTAAATGCTTGCCATTGCATATCCACCGTCAACCCTTTAAGTACCATTTGCCAGTCTATTTTAGCTAATTCACTTATCATACCTTCAAAATTACCCTTCTTTAAGTTCAGAACCTTTGTTTCTGAATTAACTATGTCACTCTCCATCTTAAAGAAGAATTCCACCATATTATGGTCATTCTTACCCAAGGGGCCTCGCACGACAAGATTGCTAACTAACCCTTCCTCATTGCTCAATGCCCAATCTAGAATGGCCTGCTCTCTAGTTGGTTCCTCAACATGTTGGTTCAGAAAACCATCCCGCATACATTCCAAGAAATCCTCTTCCTCAGCACCCTTACCAATTTGGTTCACCCAATCTATATGTAGATTGAAGTCATCCATTATAACTGTTCCTTTATTGCACACATCTCTAATTTCCTGTTTAGTGCCATCCCCAACCTCACTATTACTGTTAGGTGGCCTGTACACAACTCCCACCAGCATTTTTTGCCCCTTAGTGTTATGCAGCTCTACCCATAGTGATTCCACCTCCTCCAGGCTTATGTCCTTCCTTTCTATTGTGTTAATCTCCTCTCTAACCAGCAATGCTACCCCACCTCCTTTTCTTTCCTGTCTTTCCCTCCTGAATATTGAATACCCCTGGATGTTGAGCTCCCATCCTTGGTCACCCTGGAGCCACATCTCTGTGATCCCAACTATATCATATTCATTAATAACTATCTGCACATTTAATTCATCCACCTTGTTACGAATGCTGCTCGCATTGACACACAAAGCCTTCAGGCTTGTTTTTACAACACTCTTAGCCCTTATACAATTATATTGAAAAGTGGCTCTTTTTGCCCTGGATTTGCCTGTCTGCCACTTTTACTTTTCACCTTACTACTTTTTGCTTCTACCCTCATTTTACGCCCTTCTATCTCTGCACTTGTTCCCATCCCCCTGCCACATTAGTTTAAAGCCTCCTGAACAGCAGTAGCAAACGCTCCCCCTAGGACATTGGATCCAGTCCAGCCCAGGTGCAGACCGTCCTGTTTATACCGGTCCCACCTCCCCCAGAACTTGTTCCAATCCTCCTATTTCTACTCTGACTAGCACGTGGCACTGGTAGTAATCCAGAGATTATTGCCTTTGTGGTCCTACTTTTTAGTTTATCTCCTAACTCCCTAAATTCACCTTGTAGGACCTCATCCCATTTTTTACCTATATCGTTGGTAGCTATGTGCACCATGACCACTGGCTGTTCACCCTCCCATTCCAGAGTGTCCTGCAGCTGCTCAGAGACATCCTTGACCCTTGCACCAGGGAGGCAACATACCATCCTGGAGTCTCATTTGTGGCCGCAAAAACGCCAATCTATTCCCCTTGCAATCAAATCCCCTATCACTATAGCTCTCCCACTCCTTTTCCTTCCCTCCTGAGTCGCAGAGCCACCCATGGTGCCATGAACTCGGTTGCTGCTGCCTTCCCCTGATAAGACATCTCCCCCAACAGTATCCAAAACAGTATATCTGTTTAGGAAGGAGATGACCTCAGGGGACTCCTACACTACCTGTCTACTGCTACGCTGTCTAATGGCCACCCCTTCCCTTTCTGCCTGTGTAGCCTTTACCTATGGTGTGGCCAACTCACTGAACATGCTGTTCACAACTTTCTCAGCATCGCGGATGCTCCAGTATGAATCCAATCGCAGCTCCAGACGCTCAA
The DNA here is from genome assembly GCF_030144855.1 of Hypanus sabinus. Taxonomy (NCBI): domain Eukaryota; kingdom Metazoa; phylum Chordata; class Chondrichthyes; order Myliobatiformes; family Dasyatidae; genus Hypanus; species Hypanus sabinus. The sequence goes on along the minus strand of NC_082708.1, from coordinate 103,708,382 downwards.
TGCAGTCTGCCAGAAGCTGCAGTTGGACACACTTCCTGCACATATTCCTGATCAGGAAGTATCCCTGATTTCCCACATGCTGCAGGATGAACAAACCATGGGTCTGATCTCAGCTGCCATGACCTACCCAATACTTGCCTCAACTTTTGAAACTTTCTCCTTTGAAAGGACCTTACCCAGCTTTACCTCACTTGGAGTGAAGCTCGTCCTCTGCCTCTTCTCGTCGAAGCTTCTCGAGTCAAACCCTCAAGTCTCCACTCCTTCACTGGCTCATTTACTCAATGGCCACTTTCCACAGGCCACTCCACTTGAGGTAACCCTCTATTTATTTGCTTGAGCTTTTCAAACTGCTTGGTCACCTGACCTCGATTGCCCAATCAGCTGCTTTCTGCTGAGTCTGAGTTATTCAAATCTTGATTGTCTAATCAACGGCTTTCTGCTGAGCTATTCAAATTTTGATTGATTTGATTGCACAGTCCAACTACCAAAACTGCCAGAATCTCTCGAGTCAAAGTCTCAAATCTCCACTCCTTCACTGGCCCACTCACTCTCTGGCCGCTTTCCACAGGCTGACTGCAAGTCAGTTATGAGTGGTGTTCCAAAGGGATCAGAGCTGGAATCTCTAATATTTATACTGTACACACAACTCAACCAAAGTTTGTGTCAGCCACAAATTTACTTATTAGAATATATTGCTGGACAAATGAGACTGCTATGTGATAATTTCAATGGTCTGAAATGGCCTCATTCTTTATCATAAGGAAATATAGAAATGATAATTAAATCACAAGTTCAGAGAATTCACAGTAATAAAAAGAACTTTATGTGTGTTTTCATTAAAGCTAATAAGCTTTTGCCAGTGTAGGAGCTAGACTTAATAAGATTCATGGCCATAAGTTAACATGATCATTATTAGCACATATGTACAAAATAATACAGGTACAGAAAAGGAGATTTATCTCAAGTTGCCTGTCTTCCCAGTCGATCCCATTGCACTGTAACAGCTTGATTCATGAATCTAACAATGACACCCAATCTTGTGGTCTTCCTTGGGAATTTCTTTAAGAACTTTATCATCCTGTGCAAAGCTGACTTGTTAACTTCGGAAAAGTAAAGGGAATTCTCTCATCTACTGAGTTATACAGCACAGAAACAGGCCTTCAGGCACCATGTCCACACCAGTCTTCACGCACTCACCTTTCAGAGTCCACATACCACATTTCATCAAGTCTGATTCATTTGACCTACACTGGGGCCAATTTACAGTTGCAGATGATTACCAGCCAGCACAGCACTGCCACCTGTTTGAAAACTGTGTTACGTACCCCGTAACTGGGTCACTTACCAGCAAAGATAGAGAGGTCTGTTGAAGTCTGATGGTACTACTTTTAACAGTATTTATTGATAAAAATACACAAAAATAATATCAATGCAAACATACAGATAATATACATCGTCAATACTAAATCTAAAAGTGCGGGTATAATAGTAATCAATAAGAAATAAGCTCTATCGTTGTCTGGGGATAATGTATTGTCCGATGGAAATATAAAAGTCACTCAGTTTATTCAGGCTGCAGCTTTTTGGTTGGAGAGAAAGACAGATTTTTGAAACTTGCCGGCCTTTCCTTTCATCCGATCTTGATCCGCATTTGTCCTTTAGCGAGGCCGTTCCATGGAAGACTTTTCATCTGAGCAAGGATGGACACACACAAGTCCCCACCGGTCTCATACGTTTCTCCTGATGCGTCTGAAGGGGTTGTTCCCCAGACCCTCTTTTATCCTTACTCACGGGGTCTCAGATGTCAATCAGGTTGGGATGATGCAATCCCTCAACCAGCCCACTCTGGTCATCCCCTGAGGGCGTCAATGAATAGTACAGTACTCAATACACAATTCCGTCTCCAAGAGACAATAGCTGTTATCCATGGCTTTGTATCGCTGAGGCCAGGACACACATTCCAAACCCTTGTGGATTCTGCGTGTCTCTCTCTCATTTCCTGGGTCCCAGACCCAAATTAATGGCGATCTTACGATTCTCAAAAAGGAGGGGCTACTTTGTGCCCTTCAGCCCCTCAGAGTTGTGGCACATTCGTAACAACTGGAACATTAGAGAGAAATATACAGGCTCACAGGGAGAATGTGGGAATTCTACACAGATAGCATTGCAAATGAAGATTATTTCTGAAATTGTGAGCTAGTGGTTCTAGTGTCACTGTATCATGGCCTGGAGAAGGTCCAGAGGAGGTTCACAAGGATGATTCCAGGAACGAAAGGGTTCTTATATAGGAATGTTTGATGGCTCGAGCTCTGTACTCACAGGAAATTAGAAGGATCAGGGGAGATCTCATTGAAACCTTTTGAATCTTGAAAGGCCTAGACAGAGTAGTTGTGGAAAGGATGTTTCCCATGGTGGGAGAGTCCAGGACCAGAGGGCATAGCCTCAGGATAGAGGGGTGTCCTTTCAAAACAGAGATGCAGAAAAATTTCTTTAGCCAAAGGATGGTGAATTTGCTGAATTTGTTGCCACATGCAACTGTGGACGCCAGGTCATTGGGAGTATTTAAGGCAGAGATTGAAAGGTTCTCGATTGGACATGGCATCAAAGGTTACAGGGAGAAGGCTGAGAACTGGGGTTGAGGAGGAGATAGAAAAAAGGATCATCCATAACTGAATGGCGGAGCAGACTCAATGGGCCAGGTGACCTGACTCTGCTCCTATACCTTATGGCCTTGTGGTCTTCCACAATCTGAGAACATCCACAGTGTATTATGGCCATTGAGGTTCTTCTGAAATGTACACACTGTTGAAATGTAGAAATCACATTGGCTTCAATGTACTGGCACGTTTGATAGTTTGGTACGACCATTATGAAGGTGTTCCTACTGACATTGTGTAAATCTGTTTACAATCCATAATGCATTCTGAAAATTAGCACCAAATTGTTACTTTGGTCTCAGAATAATTAAAGCCTAAAATGAAGCTTTCAACAAAATTTAACAAAAATATAAATCTTACAACAGCATTGAACTTAATAAGCTGTTTGCTTCTTTAAGGGTTTTCATTATTATAGTTTGACTTGAAAGTCTCATTATTTCTCAAAGCCTCATACATAAATGTCATAAAGCAACAATTCTGCAAAGTGAATTGTGTAACTCGAATCTAAAATTGTAGCTAATTTCACAAGATGCCTCATTTCTCTTTAGTCAGCTGTACAGTAACCAGTCATATTGTCTGACTTATTTTTTTCCAATATCAAAAAAATAGGAAAATACATTAAAAAAATTTCTCTTGAACTACCACTTTGTTTGTTATTGATTCTGAAAGAGGTCTGAAGTTTCTTGGACTTGGGTGTCTTCTAATATTTTACCTGAGTAATGATATTCAAACCCAAACAATAAAACTTTGAATCTATTGCCTCCAAGACCTCTTTGATGGACAGGTTGAGATCAAAGACAGCTGTGATGGAGAAAGGAGAATGTAAAATTGGACTCCAGTTATCAGCAGCTTCACAGAAAAAGGATGAGACATCTGCTTGAATTGGAACCTCGTTAAGATTCATATGTTGTTACGTGACTATACCTTCAACCCCATATATGTATTAACATCTCAACTAGCAGAGCATTGATGAATCCAATGTGTGGAAGTAAAAATGAGTCTGGAGCAACCGACCACTACCCACCAAACTCTGCTTGCCATTAAACATCTCCGTGCTCTCCAGCCTTGTCTTTCAGCTAATTTTATTTGGTCTTTCCCTATCAATATTATGCCTGCAGCTTTTCTCCTGCTCTGACAGATGAGCAGTCTGTTTGGGAACTCCTAGTGGGGCAGGTTCCTGCTGCTAAATTCTTACCCCAATGCACCATCCAGTTCTTCAGTCTGTATGACTACTGGAAATAACACATTTTAATCTTGCATGAAGTACAGGAAGACATTCTGATCCCTGGGTTTGCCCTATTATCTATCGGTACCAAGTGATACATGACTCTGTGATCCCAGCCAGCATCCTGCAAAATGAACTTCTAGCAGGAAGAGAGAGATTACTGTTTAACACTCCTCACTGAAGCTCTAGGAAAGCAAGATTATTTATTGAATCTTCACCAGCACACCCATTTAATACCCCAGTGTCAAAAGCAAAACCAATGCTATGTAGAGGCTGCTTTCAACCAGAAGACAATATAGAGGTGGGTGACCAAAAAATAGCTATTCGTAACCAGGATTACAATAGGAATGTTTGTGTAAACTTCTGCAAAATGTGTGTTTAATGTGCTCTGTCAAAATAACCACATTTAAGTGTCTGCATACATTCCTAACTAGAACCCTACTTGAGAAGTGAATATATACACTTACACCTGTACACCTTCTGTTAATGCAAATATCTTGTCAGCCAATAATGTGGCAACACATCAATGTATAAAAGCATGCTGACATGGCCAAGCGGTTCAGTTGATGTTCAGACCAAACATCAGAAAGGGGAAGATATGTGATCAAAGTGACTGATTGTTGGTACAGTTTGATTATCTCAGAAACTGCTGATCTCCTGGGATTTTCATGCTCAACAGTCTCTCGAGTTTACAGAGAACGGTGAGAAAAACTAAAAAACAGCCAGTGAGCAGCAGTTCCATGGGTGAAAACATTTGTTAATGAGAGAGAAAGGCCAGACTGGTTCAAGCTGAGAGGAAGGTGACAGTAATGCAGTGGTGGTGAGAAGAGCATCTCTGAACAACGGCATATCTAACCTTGAAGTTGATAGGTTAAAGCAGCAGATCACCATGGGCATACACTCAGTGGCCACAGGACGTACTTCACAAAGTGGTGGCATAGTATATATTGTATCACTTCCTTTAGCAGAGAGTTGACAGCATTATTGGCCAATGTTGAAAGTATAATTGTTCAGCAAGATTTTGAGCTGCATTTAGGCCATAAGCCAGTCTTTTAGCTACACCTCTCTGCTGTGGCATACACGAGATATGGCCATTGTGCAGAGCGGAACTGGCTCTCAGCATTATCCAGGTTTTGACTGGGGAAACCAAGGCTCTGCCCTCAGCTCACTATTATCAAAGTGCCTTACATTGTTTTGTCAGAGGCAATTAAAACAATTGATTAAAATAATTAAATAATTCCAAATTCAAAGTTCAAAGAAAATTTTATTATCAAATTACATAAATGTCGCAATATACAACCCTGAGATTCATTTCCATGTGGGCAAATTCAGCAAATTGATAGAATAGTACCTATAACAGAATCAATGAAAGATCAACCAGAGTGCAGAAGGCAACAAGCTGTGCAAATCCAAACATAAACAGCAATAAATAACAAGAACATGAGATAATGAGATAAAGAGTCTTTAAAGTGAGATCACTGGTTGTGCAAACATCTCAATGGGTGGGTAAGTGAGTGCTGTTATCCTCTTTTATTCAAGAGCCTAAGGGTTGAGGGGTAGTAACTGTTCTTGAACCTGGTGATGTGAGTCTGAGGGTTTTCTGCTTTCTACCTGATCACAGTAGTGCTTCATGTAGATGTGCTCAATGGTTGAGAGGGTTTACCATGATGGCCAAATCCACAAACTTTTGTAGGATTTTCCGTTCAAGGGCATTGATGTTTCCCTACCAGGCTGTGATGCAACCAGTCAATATGCTCTCCACTACCTATTAATTACTAATTAAAAAGTAATATGCTTAATCAAAATCTCATTACATTACTGTTAATGAGCAACATAAATAGATGGTGAACAAATATGGATATACCAAGAGCAGAAAGTTTCTCCCCCACAAGAACAGGATGTTCTAACACTTCCTGCCTCACCATAATCCAAGGAACTAAACAGCCCTTCCTGGTGAGGCAGAGAGTCACAAGCACTTCCTCCAACCTGGTCTAAGGCATTTGACACTTGCAATGTTGCATGAATGGTGGGATCAAGCACTGACTAGGAACAGTTTTATAAAGCACCAGTACTCTGTTCCTAATGGTAATTTTGGGCTTCTGCTTGCAAGTCATTTCAGTTTCTGTCCCATTCCCATCCCCATGCTGAGCTTTCAGTACACAGCCTTCTCCACTGACACAATGAGGCCAAATGCAAACTAGAGCAGCACTTCATTTTCCACTCAGATGTCCTAGTAGGGTATGACCATTAAATTTTCCGATTTCAGGAAACCTAGATCCTCTGTGCTCCCTTCACATTCCTGGGTCCACCCAGCATCCCGTGTCTCCTTTGCTCACTTTTTCCATCCCTTCCTCTTCCTTACTTAGTGTCTTTATCCTCCCCCATCTAGTTCCCTCTGCCCTCATCCCTGCATTATTGGACCCTGCTATTATCTGCTCTTCCCTCTCCTCCCTCTCACCTGACTCCATCTGCCCATCACCCCTGCATTATTGGACCCTGCTGTTATCTGCTCTTCCCTCTCCTCCCTCTCACCTGACTCCATCTGCCCATCACCCCTGCATTATTGGACCCTGCTGTTATCTGCTCTTCCCTCTCCTCCCTCTCACCTGACTCCATCTGCCCATCACCCCTGCATTATTGGACCCTGCTGTTATCTGCTCTTCCCTCTCCTCCCTCTCACCTGACTCCATCTGCCCATCACCCCTGCATTATTGGACCCTGCTGTTATCTGCTCTTCCCTCTCCTCCCTCTCACCTGACTCCATCTGCACAATATGAACCCCTTCATTTGGCTCAACTTATTACCTATGAGCCTTTGTCTGACCGTTCCCTCTTTCCCCTACACCTCTATGCAAAGGCTCTCTTCTCTCTCCATTCACAGTCCTGAAATGTAGACCAACCTGTATCATTGACCAATCATTAGTCTTCATAAATGGTCCATGACCCACCTGTGATGTTGAGAGTCATAATCATAATCAGGCTTACTATGGCTGACATCTGTTGTGGAAGTTGTGGTTTTGTGGCTGCAGTTACAGTGCAAGACATAAAAATTACTATACATCACAAAAAAAGTGCATATGAGGAATCGCAAGGTGATATTTGTAGGTTAGTAGACTGTTCTGATCTCAGCAGTGGAATGGAAGAAGCTGTACTTCACATTGAGTGAGGGTTTGCAGCTTGTGGTATCTTCTCACTGATGGTTGTAATGAGAAGAGAGCATGCACTGGATGGTGAGGGTCTTTAATGATGCATGCAGCATTCTTGAGGCGCTGTCTTTTGAAGATCTCTCCAATGATGGGGAGGGGTTGTGTCCATCTTGGAACTGGCTGAGCCCACTATCCTCCCCAGCCTCTTTCCATCCCGTGCTCCAAAGCCTCCATACCTGGCATTGATGCGCTCTGCCGTACATCTGTATAAATCTGCGAGAGTCTTTGGTGAGATATCAAAGCGCTTCCAGCATCTTGATCTTTGCTGACACCTGCATACCCTCACGACCGCTTGCGAGGGGCTGCATCTGTGCAGAGAAATGGAAGCTGAAGACAAGCCGGCCTGCAGGGGGCAGAGCAGTGGCAGTCTGCAAGGAAGAACATTCAGCCCGGATGTTTAACTCATGTTTGCATGAGCAGTAACCTGTTTTATTTGAACTAAGGAAAATCAAAGGTTGGAGCTTAATTACACTCTGCAGGGTAATTAAAGCAGATACCCTTGCTTTATGATGCAGGACTCCAATCAGAAGTAGCCCTTCCCATGTGTGGCAGCCAGCTTTTATATATTTATATTAACCACTGCTTTATTTCTTTCAGGCTATTGTCAGACTCAGCCTGTCGAGACAGGTAAGGGCACACATTTTTATCTTATCAACTTTGATGGATTTTAAACTTTCAGTGAAACATAAATTAGTCATGTAACTCTAAAAAAATCACAATCCTGCTCCAGATGCTTTGCTGAAAACTCAGAAGAAAGTTCTGTTATAGTTCCATATTGGTGAGAGAAGCATCTTGATGTTTAACCCCTTAAGGAATATTATTATAATTCTATTCAGTGTGTGTGTGTAAGAAATTCTACTCAATTAGTGATATTGCCAGTTATTTAATTTCCTAAGCTGTTTTTCATTCCTAATTACATTGGGCCTTCATGATAAGTAAATAATATGCAGAACAGGACATACTCTCGTGGGGAGCAAGCTAGTAGAATGGAACTTCTCAGAATCGCTTAACGTATCTGATCTGAAGCTTTGGATGCAGGCTCACTCCTTGCCTCTGAGCTTTATTGACAGCACAACATACCTTTGCAAATGCTGGCAAACTTGATGATGTGAAGTTCTTTTGAAATAGTCGGCAGCTAATGTTAAAAGTCACAAAACCAAGTGAAGTGCTGCTTGTTCTGATTTTTTTTGTTTTGTTTAATAAATTCTGTACGTGTCTAAATTATTAATTTTAATATTACCATTTTGATCTAATTAAGTCAATCACTTTCCATTCTTTTTCTCAGAGCTTGGCATTGAACAGCTAACATTAGTAACATATTCCATTTTCTGTTTCTGCAGCACAATGTATAAACAATCACCTAAGTTACTGTACTGTTGCGTCCTACTCAAAGATTATGTTTCCCAACCTGATTGGTCAAGTGTCGAGATTAGAAGCAGAGATGAGCCCAGAGTATGTTCTTATTAGTGTCTTGGACAACCTGCTGAATGGGGAATGTACTTTGGACCTCAAATTGCTGGGCTGTTCCATCATAGCACCACGATGTGAGAACAACGTGATTCTGAAACCCTGCAGACATTCTTGTGAAGCACTTAAAAGAGACTGCCAGCATACATTTAAAATGATAGAAATGGCATGGCCATATTTCATGGACTGTGATCGGTTCTTTGTAAGTGAGGAAGAGGGTTGCTACGATCCAGTAGGAAGATACACAGGTAGGTACATTTCCATTTTGGTGGGATAATTGATTATGTATTAGCATTTGTTTTCAGCTTCCACAGAACATGTTAAAAAGTTGAATTAAAAACAGAAAATTCCAGAAATGCTTAACACGTCAGCTGGCATCTGAACAAGCGTGTGTCATGCAAAGGAGATGTGAAAAAAATAGATCTGATCCCTTGATGAAATTTTGACTTGGGTGGAAATGCAAACCTAAATTTATTGATTCAGCCACCTGTCATTCATCTCCCCGAGTTTGCATTGTATGAACAAGAATTATACAGGCAACAGGCAAGAATTACAACAGGCAGCAGCTGGAATTGAACCCTGGTCGCTGGTACTGTAAAGCGTTATGCCAACTACTACACCACTTTGCCACCCATGTACAGCCTGTTCCAGTAAAATGCCAACTTATTCCCTTGCTAGATGAAGAAATATAGGAGCTGATTTAGAACATTTGTCACCAGACATCAAGTCTGCTCTGCTATTCAGACATAACTGACTTATTTTCCCCTGCCTCGTGCTGCCTCCTCCCCATAACCTTTGATACCCTTACTAATAAGAACTTACCAGCCTCTATTTTAAATATACTCTGTCTGTAGCAATGAAGTCCACAACTTCAGCACCTTTTGGCTGAAGAAATTCCTCCACATTTCTGTTCAAAGGGGAAGTACTTTTATTCTGAGACTATGCCCGCTGGTCCTAGATTCTTCCACTAATGAAATGGTCCTCACCATGTCCTTTCTGTCTAGCCTTTCAATTTAGGTAGATTTCAATGAGATGCCCCCTTATCTTTCTAAACTCCAGGGAAAACAGGACTAAAACCACTAAACACTCCTCAAAAGTTAACCCTTTTATCCCTGGGATTATTCTGTAAATCTCCCCTGGATCTTCTCCTATATTACCACATTCTTCCTTAGATATGAAGCTCAAAACTGCTCTCAAATGTGGACTGACAAATGCTTTATAAAGCATCTGTATTACATCCTTGCTTTTACATTCTAGGTCTCTTGAATTGAATGCTAACATTGTATTTGCCTTCCTTACTACAAATCAATCTGCAGGTTTTTTCTTAGGGAATCCTGCACTAGATCTCCCAAGATGCTGGAGGAACTCAGCAAGTCAGGCATCATCTATGGAGAGGATTAAACAGTCAACGTTTCAGGCTAAGACCTTTCATCGGGGCTGGAAAGGAAAGAGCCAGTAGCTAGAACAAGGGAGGGGAAGGGGCACAAGCTGGCAGCTTGTAGACAAGGCCAGGTGATGGGGAAGGTCAGTAAGCATGGATGGGCAGTGGGGATGAAGTAAGAAGTTAGGAAGTAATAAGGTGGAAGAGGTAAAAGGATGAAGATGAAGAAACCTGATAGGAGATGTCCTACATAGCACCCTGGAATCTCTGTATCCAGCACACATTCCCTGTAACTTGTGCTATCTCTAACAGGATCCTACCACCAAGCACGTCTGTCCCTCCATCCCCCAACTCCCTGCTTTTCATTGAGATTGATTTTGATGTGACTCTCTTTTCCACTCATTCCTTCCACTGATTTCACTCCTGGAACTTATCAATGCATGAGGCCTCACCCTGAGTATTGTGAACAGTTTTGGGCTCCTCACTTAGAAAAGATAGGTTGGCATTGGAGAGGGTCCAGAGGAGGTTGACAAGGATGATTCAGGGAATGAAAGGGGTATCATACGAGGAATGGTTGATGGCTCTGGGTCTGTACTTGCTGGAAGGATGAGGGGGAATCTCATTGAAACCTTTCGAATGTTGAAAGGCCTACGCAGAATATATATAGAAAGGATGTTTCCCATGGTGGGTGAGTCTGGACAAGAAGGCACAGCCTCAGGATAGAGGGGTGCCCATTTAAAAAACACAGGTTCAGAGAAATTTATTTAGCCAGAGAGTGGTATATTTGTGGAATTTATTACCACATGCAGCTGTGGAGTCCAGATTGTTGGGTGATCTGTCTAGGTGAGGCAATACTTCATCTGCGAATCTGTGAGGGTGACTATTGTATCTTATGCTCCCAGTGTGGCCTCCTGTACATCAATGAGACCTAATGCAGAATGGACAGCCATTTTGTTGAGCACCTGCACTCTACCCACCACAAAAGTAAGGATCTCCTGATGGCTATGTTTCAATCCGACTTCCCATTCCTATTCTGACATATCTGTTTCTGGCATCTTCTATCACCATGATGAGGCCACACTCAAAGATCAAAGTAAACTTGTTATCGAAGTACCTGTATGTCACCATATACTACCCTGAGATTCATTTTCTTGCAGGCATTCACAGTAGAACAAAGCAATACGGTAGAATCAGTGAAAAACTATACACAAATAACCAGCGTGCAAATACAAACAAATAAATAAATAGATAGACAAATACATAAATATATCTATGAATATGAGAACATGAGTTGTAGAGCCCTTGTAGGTGAGTCCATAGTTTGTGGAATCAGTGCAGTGTTGGGGTGAGTGAAGTTACCCATGCTGCTGGTTGAAGAGTGGAGGAGTAACACCTCATATTTCATTTGGGCTGCTTCCAAGGTGAGAGCACGAACACCGATTTCTCTAACTTCCAGTAATTATTTTCCCCTCCCCTTTCTCTTTTTCCATTCCCATTCTGGTTATCATCTCACCCCTTCTCCTCACCTGCCCATCACCTTCCTCTGATTCCCCTCATCCTTCCCTCTTTTCCATAGTCTTCTGTGCTCTACTATTAGATTCCTTCTTCTTCAGCCCTTTACCTCTTCCACCTATCACCTCCCTGTTTATCACCACTCCCCTGCTAAACCTGGTCTCACCTACCACCTGCCAGCATGAACTCTTTCCCCCTTCCCCTTTCCCTCTTATTCTGTCTTCTGCCCCCTCTTTGTCTAGTCCTGATGTCGGATCTCAGCACAAAACTTTTGATTGTCCATAGTTGCTGTTTAACTTGCTGATTTCCTCCAATGTTTTGTGTGTTGCTCAAGAGTTTCACCATCTGCAGAATCTCTTGTGTTTATGACTAGGACTCCCAAGTCCACTTGCACATCCAATTTCTGAATTCTGTCCCTGTTTAGAAAATTATCATACCTTTATTCCTTAAACCAAAGTGCACTTCCTTCCACAGCATTTTATCTGCCATTTCATTGCCAACCTAAGCAACCTGACCTAGACCTTCTCCTGACTCCCTGCTTCCTCAACACTATCTGTTCCTTCACCTATCATTGCGTCATCTGCAAACTTGGCCACAAAGCCATCAATTCCGTCATCCAGGTCATTAATACATAATGTGAAAGGAAGTGGATCCACCAGTGATCCTGGCAGAACACGACCAGACACTAGCAACCAGCCAGCAAATGGCCTCTTTATACTCACTATTTGCCTTCTGTTAGTTTAGCTGGTCTTCTATCCATGCTCACAATTTTCCTGTAATACCTTTGGCTCCTCATGCCTGCTACCACCAAATAACATCAAGCCGAACATAAACCTCCAAGTTAATTTATTCTAAAAATAAAAGTTGTTCACATTTAAGTAATCACTTTTGAGCTTCTCAGGTGTAGACTGTGGGTCAGTAGGTCAAGCTGCCAATGACGTTGTCTCATATTTCTTCTAGCCGAATGATCTGATTGCGTTTGGAGTTTGTTTTAACTTGAACCAAGCTACAAGTGGGACAATGCCAGATTAGGCATCACTGTAGAGTTCTCTAGATTTTTCATTTAAAGAAAATCAGGAACAGACCTTTCTCTCATATGTGAAAGAAACTGAACAGTAACTAAAGGAAAATAAAGCAAGGATGGTAGAGTGAAGCATATCTGACTCACTATATATTTAAGAACTATTTGTTCAATCTGTCAAACTTACACATAGATTTGCATTTGGAGTTTAAGCCACGGTCATTTTCTTTGACAGAAGAAAGTATGATAGATGAGCCTGATGTCTTCCCTATCTCACTGGAGTTCAGACACCACAGTTATGTGGAAATGAAAAGGTTGCTGAAGCAGACTGCGTCAATCTGTGCAGATATATCGTTATTGTACACTCTGGGCCGTAGCTATGAAGGCAAAGACCTTTACGTAATTGAATTCTCAGACAATCCTGGTGAACATGAAGAGCGTAAGTAGCTCATGTTAATCTTGTCAATTCTCTTCCCACCATTTATTTTCAGTATCTTTGTTTGGAATAATATTACTGGAACCTGAGAAGAGGCAACAGCATTTTTTTTTACTGATAGATTTTACTAAACTGGACCTGAGAGTCAAGCATTTGGGTCTGGAGCCCAGCACCAGGAGTTAACACTAATGCTGAAGTTGTGCATCAGTTAAATGACTCCTGTCTGGTATCCACTTGTATTCACAGCAAAGAGGCTGTGGAGTAGAAAGTATAGTCAGCAGGCTACAGTGAAGAACTTATGAAAGGGGTCCTGGGCAGTCAGTTTGTGAAAGACTTTGCAGGGGATCAGAGCTCCAGCAGGATCCGAGGAGCTGCTGGATGTGAATAAACCCAACAAGTCTCTGCCAAGGAGAGCTCTGTTGCTTCCAGGTATATGAACCATATGAAGTTTTCAAGGTTGGACATCTATTTTGATTTACATTAGCTGTGAGCCACAACTCCCCTATCACTCAGTTAAACTTACGCAACATTTGAACACTGGCCTGACCCTTCACCCATGTTTTGAGTGAGGCTGTCAAGGGCTAGTCTTGAGGGAAATAATAACTAAATAGCTTGGAAGGTGATATTTTGGAACCTGGATCCAGTACTTTTTTAAAACTCTGATTATACTCAAGCAGGATGGGGAGATTAAAGAGAAAATTTACATGAGGTAATTTAGGCTCTGTATAAAATGCAATTATTTAGATCACTTTGGACAAAGTGAATCAACCCGCCAGGCTAGAAACTAATGGATCATGTCAAGTGTGATTTTACTTTACTTTGACTTTTAGTACAAACAGAAGTCCAGACTTTATTTTAGCGATACCGTGCGGAGTAGTTACTCCATTTTAGCCTTAACCTAATCACAGGACAACTTACCATGACCAATTCACCTACCCAGTATGTTTTTCAGCCGTGGGAGGAACCTGGAGCACCGGAGAAACCCATGCATTCCATGGGAAGGACATACAGAGACTCCTAATAGAGGATGCCAGGGTTGAACTACAAGCACTGACACCCCGAGCTGTAATGGCTTTGCGCTAACCACTACAGTACCATGGTGCATTTCTCTTATGAAATTCGGTCGAAGAAACCCTTTCATTGACAAAGGAAATCTAACTAAGTTTATAAATGGTGCACTAACCATAAATCTCATTTTACCTTTCAGTTGAGCCAGAATTTAAATACATTGCAAATATACATGGCAATGAAGCATTGGGAAGAGAGCTTCTGATTTACCTTGCACAGTACTTGTGCTCTGAGTACTTGAGTGGAAACCAAAGGATTCAGACTTTGATCAATACCACCAGAATCCATCTTCTTCCTTCTTTGAATCCTGACGGCTATGAAATAGCATCTGAAGAGGTATTGCTTTCTTTTTTTCAACTTTTTCTGCTCTTAGTAACAAGTACTAACAGATTTCTTGTGGAATTGCTCACAATAAATGGATTATATAATAATAATACATTCTTTATTGATCTCAAGTGGGAAATTATTTCATTATGGCAGCAACATTTAAAAACACACTTATCAATAATAATAAATATAATAATATTAACTAATAATAAAATATAGAATAGTAATATACACAATAGTAATTTACCAATGTGCAATAGTAATGCACAAAATAATAAAACAGAGACTATTGTACTATGATGTGTGTTCTCCTGTCCAGCAGAGATGAATGTTGTATATGCTTATTGCGTTTGGTAAGAAAGGTTTTCTATAACGATCGTTGCGACAGTGGAGCTGAATGGGCCTGTTTGAAAGGTTGCTCTGCTGCTTATTCAGTGGGTCATGGAGAGGATGTACCTGATCATCCATAAAGGATAACAGTATGTTAGTGACCTCCTCTCCACCAGTAACTCAAGAGTCTGGGTTGTAGCCAAGGACAGATCCAGCCATTTCAGTGAGTTTATTTAGTCTTTTTGATCAACAGCACCAATGCTGCTCCCCAAATTAAAGCTGAAAAGAAGATTGCATTTGCTGTGACAGGATGGTGAAAGATCACACTTTGGAGAATCTCATAATCCTTAGAAAATAGAGTTTGCTCATCTCCTTCTTGTAAACAGCCTTGGTGCTGGTTTTCCAGTCAAGTCTGTTGACAAGGTGAACACCCAAGTATTCGTACTCCTCCACCACAACAACTTCTTCTCCCAGAATGTATATAGGACACATCACCATCCTCCTCCTCCTAAAATCAATCATCATCTCCCTGGCTTTGGTCACATTCAGGAGCAAGTGATTCCTCTCACACTCCACAAGCTTGTCCAGCTGTCCTCTGTACTCGAACTTCTGCCCATCTCTGATGTACCCAACCACCACAGAGTCATCAGAAAACTTCTGCAAGTGACAAGACACAGAGTTGTACTGAAAGTCTGAGGTGTACAGTGTGAACAGAAACTGAGATAAGATATATAAACACAAACATAAGTAAAGATCCAATCAACGTACAAGGTTTAAGACTGTTTACTGCCATTCTTCAGGAAATGATTGTTACTCCAGATCCAATGTAGCATAAAAAGCATAAGGAAGACATAAAGTATGCTCAAAGGAAAATTAATCTCAGAGTTGTATGTGGTGATGCATATGTACTTTGATAATTCATTTACTTTCAGCATTAAATAAAAACAGTAACTATAAATATAAAAGCAATCTTATGCACAAATTAATTGTTATATACATAGACAGATTGTATGTACATGAGGTGATGTGTATTTAGTGGTGGTGGTGAGGTTGATGGCTGGGTTGATTGGTGGAGGTGTTGATCAGTCTAACTCCTTGGGGAAGTACTTGGTTTTGAGTTTAGTGGCCCCGGTATGGATGCTGAATAGCTTCTTCCCTGATGGGACTAGGACAAACAGACCACAGGCAGGGTGGGTTGACTCCTGGATATTGCTGGTCTTCTTCCAGCATCTTTCTGTATATATATCCTTGATGGCAGGTCGGCTGGTGCCTATGTTGCATTGGGCAGTTTAACAACCGGTTGTAGAGCACACCAGAGTATTTTCCGTGATACAGCATGTTAGGATGTTCCCCTGTGAGCATCTGTAGAAGGTGGTGAGTATTGATATGCATAGACCAGCTCTCTTCAGCACAAAGTGCTATGGCAGAAAGTAACTTGGGAGTAAGTACAAATGTGTAAACTTTCAAAGCTTAAAGCTCCATATCTGAATGAAGATAGCTTTTGCGACTAGGTACATAAGTTAACAGCACAAATGGAAACATACGTAGGTGTATGATAGAGCAGCTTTTACAGAGAGCTGGTTGCAGGATGACCAGAGCCATGACTGGAAGCTCAGTATTTCCAGTTATTCAAGCGGGTGAGGAAACCAAGTTTGCTGATAAGACAAAGTAAGTGGGAGAGTATGTTTTAATGGGCATTTTGGACTCAGTAACCTGATACAGATAAATTGAGTGAGTGGGCACAACTTGGCAAATAGAATTTAATGTCGGGAAGTGTGAAGTTGTGCAGCTGGTAAGAGGAATCGTAAGGCTGGCAGGTATCTGTATAGGAAAAACAAAGACTGCAGATAAGCAATGGCAAGATGGCATTAGAACATAGAACAGTACAGCACAGAAACAGTGGTTGTGTGGTTCACAATGTTGTGCTGAACGAACTAAACTAATAGTTAAATGCACAACTAAACTGATCGCTTCCTACCTACACAATTATCCATATCCCCCTCTTTTCTGCTTATTCATCAGCATTTCCATTTATCTGTGCCTCTCATAGTTTCATAAAGTACTGTTAGATCTCTCCTCAGCCTCACTGCTCCAGAGAAAACAACTCTAATTTTTCCAACCAGTCTGTTTTGTTTTCTCTTAAAAACATAAAATTAATTCAAAGAAACTCAAGCGAGTCCGAAAATATGGGTCTGAATTTGTCTTTAATTGAAGCAAGGCATGCACATATCAATTAGTAGCATGATGACATAAGCAATTAACATGTTTTACACATAATCTGTAATTAATTATTACAATGAAAAAGAATGCTTAAACAAACAATATATACCAGATTACTCAAATATTATTGAAAGATGAAATACACAATTCTCTCCTTATAGCTAAAACCCTCTAATCCAGGCAACACGTCCAAAGTCTCCAAATCCCTCCCAAAACTGCTAAGAATCTTGACATTATCTGTGTACCTTCCCTTTTGATTTCCAGAAGTGCAATGCCTCTCACCTGCCTCAATCTCCAACTATGTAGACTTTGATAATAAATTTATTTAGAACTTTGAATTTTGACATCCTGGCCAAGAAAGTGCACCAGCACTTTCACTTCCTCAGGAAGCAAAAAAGAGACAATGATCTCTGCATGAGCCTCCACCTATCCAGCACATCATAAATACAAGAGATTATGCAGATGCTGGAAACCCAGAGTAACACACACAAAGTGCTGGAGGAACCTAGTAAGTCTTGGCACCATCTATGGAAAGGCATATACTGTTGATGTTTTGGGCTGAGACCCTTCTTCAGGGATGGAAAGGAAGAAGGAAGATGCCAGAATAAAAAGGTGAAGGAAGGGGAAGGTGGACAAGATAGAAGGTAATAAGTGAAGCCAGGTGAGGTGGAAGATAGATGCTATGAAGTGAGAATCTGAGAGGTGTTAGTTAGAAATGTTTAACGAGGTGAAGAAGAAGGAATCTGATAGGACAGGAGAGTGGGTTATGGGATAAAGGGAAGGAGGAGGGGCACTAAGGTGAAGTGATAGGCAAATGAAGAGAAGGGAAGGGGTAAGCAGGAAGCTGAAATGGTGACAGAGAAAAGGGGTGGTGAGGAGAAATAACTGTAAGTTAGAGAAATTGATATTCATGTAGTCTTGTTGGAGGCCACCCAGAAGGAACATGATAAGTTGCACCTCCAAACTGAGGGTGGCCTCATCATTGCTGTACAGGAGGCCATGGCTGACATTTCGAAAAGGAATGGGGATTGGAATTAAAATAGTTGACCACTGGAAAATCCTGCCAGTTGTGTACAGAGCTAAGGTCCTCAACAAAGTGATCCCCCAATTGTGTCTCGCTGATGTAGAAGAGGTCGCACTGGTCATATTAAATACAGTAGATAACCCCAATGGACTCGCAGGTGAAGTGTGGCCATACTGAAGTGTGAAAGGTTGTTTAGGGCTGTAAATGATGGTGAGAGAGGAGATGAATGGGCAGGTATAGCACCCATACTGTTGGCAAGGATAAATGCCAGGAGGGAGCGACGATGAAAGATCTCGGCATGAAACATCAACTGGATATTCCTTTCTGTAGGTAATGCCTAAGCTGATGAGTTTCTCCAGCAATTTGTGTTTGTTACTCTGCAATATTCAGCAAGAGTGTGTTTAACTATCTACTCTTGAATTTCAATGCTCATCACCTTCCTCTGGTGTCCCTCCACTAGTACCTCACCATTACCATCCTTGGAGTCACCACTGACCAGAAAATTAACTGGATAATCAAATATGCACTGTGTATTTAAGAACAGGTCAGACAGAGGCCGCTAATCCTGGAATAAGTGGATCCCCTCCTGATTTACAAAGATATCTACCAAATACAAGACTCTCTTCACTTAATGAAAATCATGCTTACAATATTCAGGAGGCTTACCATCTCTGTTCACTTTCATGAATGTTTATGCACACCGTCACTGATGCATTATGGCTACAGTTGTCACCATCTAGAAATTGTCCAGTAATAATTCACTAGCTATTGCTTAGCAGCATCTGCCAAATCAATGACCTTGAAGGACATGAACAGCAAGTGCATGGGAATGCAACCACCCTGCAAGTAGTTGGGAAGCACATTGACATTCCTTTTTGGTGCTGGGCGAAAATCTGGAACTTGCTCCTTAAAAGCAGTTCTGATGGCGAGTATGCAGGGCTGCTGTTCACCACCATGCTATCAAGGGCATTTAAAGTTGGATATTATATGCTTGTGGGTGGTGGGGTGGAGATATGTCTCTACCAAAGGGGGTGTAAGGTGCTCCTTCCCTCTACTAGCCTGCAGGTCACCCTTGGGCAAGGTGTAGCACCTGTCTAGCCCAGTGATCAGGGTCATGTAAAACCATGGGAGCAGGTGATGGATGGTTGTATGAGCAGTTGGTGCATATCATAAGACGTGGTGTCAGGCATACAACCTCTGAAGAGTATTGATAATGGCTGGGGTCACCTGTCTTGTAAAGACACTGCCCAGAAGAAGGCACTGACAAACCACTTCTGTAGAAACATTTGCCAAGAACAATCATGGTCATGGAAAGACCATGATCGCCCATGGCACACAACAAACAGACAGTTAAATACTAGACTTGCCAGCAATGCTTACATTTTCTACAAGGTCATGCCATCATTGATGATTAAGAGAAGACTATAGGGAAAAGCGTATTAGCAGTGCAGCTAGATTAAAGCACTGATCTTGAAAACAATTTTAAATAAATCGTTGATACTGGAGTAGCTTTTTCTCTGAACTGGTGATTAAATCAAAATAGTGGTCAGAAATGCCTATTTTTGTATTAAATGTCAAAATATTATTCCAAGACTTCAAAGAAAATCTGTTAATCATTGTGTTTGTCCTGTATTGCATTGCACACTCTGTAATTTCTGCACTATTTAGTTTATGGCTCATTATTCTCATTTTCTGCATGATATATCACCAATCCAGAAGTGACTGAGCATAAAAAAGAGTAATTACCAGATTACTTGAGTTAAAATAATTACTTAAGAATAAATTATAAAGATGTGTAGCTCTGATGTGTAATAAAATAGATTAACAGTAAAATACTTTGAAACAACCTTTTGAGACAATGCCTCATTGTACAATGCACCATCCATCATTACGAACCCTCACCACCCAGGAAATGCCCTCTTCTCATTACTACCAACAAGGTGGAGGTACAGGAGCCTGTAGACCCACACTCAATATTTTAGAAACTGCTTCTTCCCTTCTGTCATTAGGTTTCTGAATAGACAAGTAATCTATGATCACTACCTTTTTATTTTTGCTCCGTTTTTGCACTTCTTAAGTGATTTTCATTATATATATTTATATACACACATACATATATATACTGTATATTGCAATATAATTTATAGTACCTTTTATATATTCTACTGCTGCTGCAAAACAACAAATTTCATGATGTAGTGTACAGTACAATACTGTGCAAATATTTTAGACTCACATGATTCTGATTCTGACATTCTGAAAAGAAGTCAATGGTATTAAAAATGCTGATATAGTCAACATCTTCACTGACATGTGAATATCTAAAAGGACCTAAAGGAAGTTTGGTGTGACAGAGAAAGACATGCCTTATTTAAATACAATGTTCTTTATCTCCATTCATTATTCACACCATTATTTTTAATTTTATATGGATAACACAAAAATGCATAAAACAATGACACACAATTTTGAAGCTATAAAAATTATTCATGATGTAGAGATGCTGTCTCAAGACTTGGGCAATAAAGCACTTCTTAGGAAGAATAAATTATTTTTAGATGAAGGGCAGACTGGAAGTTTGCATCATTGGGGGATATTTTAGTAATGACTTTAATGGAATAAAATAAAATATAAATGGGAGTCTTTAGAGCTAATGGAACTTACCATTGTAGAATAAAATAATAACCCTGATAAAGGCATTGAACTATTAGAAGAGGATTTGCATTCCATTATGCGTAACATATGATCTTCTTTTCAATATTAATAATAATCATGTTTTTCTTTTATGTTATAGAAATATAATGGTCTGTAGCTGCTGGTGATGTTGAAGAGGAATTTTTTTTATGAAGGCACAAATGAGGATTTTACATTTAAATCAAGAGAATTAAGGACTGGAGAAAAGATAAGCAGGAGAACTATGTAATGGTTGAGTAGGATTTAGCTTGGCTTTGATTAGTATTTCGTATGACCTGAAGTTTATGAAGGATTGAGGGAAAAAAGAGCAATCAAAATAACACTTCAGTGAATAACATTGTTCAGTGAAAAGTACTATTGATGAAACTCACTTATCACTATTCCAAGGAAACATTTATTTATTTTTTCTAATAATACAGGGGCCTGGGTACAATGGATGGATTACTGGACGGCCAAATATGCAAAGCATCGACTTGAACAGAAACTTCCCAGACTTAACAACAGAGTTTTATCGAGAAAGAAGAAAAAGGGGAGGCCGTGTTGATCACATACCAATTCCAAGGTCATACTGGAAGGGTAAGGTATGAGCTGTTAACATATTGTTAAAAATTAGACTTGCTTAGTCTATACTGTAATATATGACAAGTTATGGGATTTTCATTTACTGGATAAAATCAACTGTCCTTTTCCTGACGTTTCCACTCTTACTGCTTTCATACACTGCTATCAAGTTGCTTGTTAAGACTGTACAGGATATTTCCATCCACTCTCTTAAGGCCCTTCAATGTTTGATAGGTTTCAATAAAGTCAACTCTCATTCTTCAGAATTCCAGTGAGCAGAGGCCCAGAGTCATCAAGTGCTCTTCATATGACAAGCCTTTCAATCCCAGAATCACTTTTATGAACCTCCTCTTAACCCTCTCCAATGTCATCACGTCCTTTATTAGATAAGGGGCCCAAACCTGCTTGCAATTCTCCATGAGGCTTCGCCAGTGCTCTATAAAGCCTCAGCATTACATCCTTACTCTTATATTCTAGTCTCTCAAAATGAATGCTAGCATCACATTTGCCTTCTTCGCCACCAACTCAACCAGCAAATTAGCCACCTTAATCTTCCTTAATACTCATTAGGAAGTTCAACACTTTCTCATTGATCTCTAAATGCCCTATTATATTTATACACTCAGCCCTGTTCTCCCTGTCCTTTTCCTTGGTAAAGTACTCACTAAGTACCTCACTCACATTCTCTGCATCCAAGCAAATGTTCCCCCTTTATCCTTAAGTGATCCTACCCTCTCCCTCGTTATCCTCTTGCTCTTGATGTAAATATAGAATGTCTTGGGATTCACCTTAATCCTACTTGCCAAGGACTTGGCAAGGAAGTGGCCCCTCCGAGCTTTCCTAATTCCCTTCCTTAGTTCTTTTTGGCTTCTTTATAATCCTCATGTGCTCCGTTTGATCCTAACTTCTGAAGCTTTGCATACTTTTCCATTCTCTTCTTGACTAAATTCATCACCTCTCTGGACATCCAAGGTTCTTTCCATCCCCGTCCTTCTTTCTAACAGAAACACATCTTTCCTGTACCCTGTGCAATTGATCTTTAAACACCATCCACATGTCTGATGTGGATTTTCCAGACAAAAGATCTTCCTAATTCACTCTTTTTAGTTCCTGCCTAATGCCCTCATAATTTTCCCTACTCCAATTTAAAACTTTTCCACAAGAACCATACCTATCCTTAAAATAGCTGTCCTGAGAGTTAAAGCATTTTGGTCACTGTTCCCTAACTGTTCATCCACTAAAGGTCAGTCACCAGGCCAGGCTCATTACCCAATAATGGAACAGTGCTTTTCATTGGGCTGTCAACATACTGATTTGATTAACCCTCCTCGATTCACTTAATAAAAGTCTGCCCTATTTAAACCCCTTGTACTAAGAAGGTCCCAGTTTATGTTAGGAGAGTTGATCCGCCAAGACGACAATCCTATTGTGTTTACAGATTTCCTTAATCTAATTGCATAGCTGTTCTTCAATGTTGCAGTGGCTATTGGGCAGTCTGTATATGCTCCCATCAGTGCAATTCCATCCTTCCCATTCTGAGCTCTTCCCAAATGGACTCAGTACCTGAACCTTCATTTTGTCTCCCCTATTGCCCCGATTAGTAGTGCTACTCCAGCCCTCTCCCTCTTTAACGTTCCCCCTCCTTTGAAAACCTGGTACATTAATCATCTATTTTTGCATCACTCTCAACCAAATTTCAATAATGGTCACAACATTGCAGTTCCATGTTCTGATCCATGCTCTAAGTTCATCACCTCCACCCATAATACTCCTAGCATTAAAATATACATACCCCAATCTATCCAACTCATCATACCTGTTATTTTGAATTTACCTTTCAATACTTTCCCTGACATTTACTGTTCCCTAACTGTTCATCCACTAAAGGTCAGTCACCAGGCCAGGTGACTGGTCTGAAGTAACAATAGCAATCCTCCTGGCCAGGAGATTGGATCCCCTCCAGTTCCTTGCACCATCTCCTCAGCCATCATCACCCCATTCCTACCTGCACTAGCCCATAGTGCTGGGAGTAATCTGAAGATTACTACCTTGGAGTTCCTTCTCTTCAGCTTCTTTCCTAACTCAACATACTCACAGCATAGGGCCTCTTCCCCTTTTCTGCCTATGTCATTGGTGTCAACAACTCTGGCTCTTCGCCCTCCCTTTGAGGATATCCTGAAGCCAGTCTGATACATCCTGCACCCCAGCAAGCAGGAGCCATCCTGGTGTCTCTGTTGCAGCCACAGAATCTTCCTTTTGTCCCTCTCACTATCAAATCCCCTATAACTACCACTCTGTCTGACTTCATGTCAAGCCACAAAGCCACTAGCCTGGCTGCTGCGGTCACGATCTGATGAGTTATTCTCCCCCCACCCCCCAGCAGTATCCAAAGAGGTCTAGTTTGCTGAAGGGGAGAGCCACTGGGAAAGCCTGCACTGACGTATTAATTCACTGAACCCTCTTGGTGGTCATCCATCCACTGTCCAAAGCTTGTACTCTGGGTGTGACCACCTCTTCAAAGGTCTCACTATAATACCTTCAGCCTCCTGAATGATCCCCAGTATGTCCAACTCCAGCTCCATCTCCTTGACCTGGTCAACAGGCATCCTGAATTCCCACATCTGACAGGAAGGGCATTCTATCCTGACTGCTCTGTACAGAAAAAAGGCTTACCTCTTCTTATCTGTACCACTGCCTGTTCAGCTAAGGTCTTCCCACTCTGTCACTCTGGGAGACCACCGCCGTGTTGTGGTGTGATCCTGGGAATCTGAGAGTGATGACCCCCTATGCTAAGCTCCTGGTAGGGTCACCCATGGCGGTGAGGTCAAAGGGAAGGATTCGGATGAAGTGTGGTCCAATCAAGACCTCAATGGCGGAGTAGGTGGAAGATGATGACAAATCAGAGTCTCTGGAATCTCGGAACAATGAGGAACCACAACTGTTGTGAAGGTGGAGGAAGGCTGCAGCAGAAGAGGGCCCCCAGTTGTCTTGGTCTCCATGCCATTGGATTTTGGCCCTTTCTCTGTCAAGGACTATGTGGTGGCTGCTCTTGCATCAGTCTCCCCAGGTTGAAAGACCCGACAGATAGGCATTCTCTTCTGATTTGGTAATCCTATCTACCAACCTGGAAAAAGTCCTGTGGTGATCAGGAAGTGTGACAGGAGCAGTACAGTGAAGTCTGGGAGCTCCCAACCACAACCTGGCACACAGTTGGTGGTTGTTAGATACAGTTGTCTTGCTCTTGGACTGAGGGAGATAGGAGTTTTTGGCAGCTTCCCCCATGACTGAGCAGCCCTTTTCAGGACCCGCTTTGCTCACCCCACATGGGGAAGGGGCTATGAAAGTTTCCCTAAAAATATTATGCCTCCTCACTCCTGACTGGCTTACCCTGTCCACTGGGATCTGCAGACTGTGGTCTGAAACAAAAGCATGTGAATTATGGAGCCTGGAATGTACTGGCACTTACAGAGAGTGAAACCAGCGGACATCCTGAAAGATGTACTGCCTTCATCTCAAGAGAGCTGAGAAGATTCCAAATTGACCTCTGAACTGCGATTGGCTGAGGAAGGACAATTGAAGGAGCAGAAGGTGGATACACCTTTTTCTGGAAGGAGACATCAGCAGATGAATCCAGAATCCATGGCATTGGATTCACCATAAAAAACAGCATTGTCAGTCACCTCTCCGAAATGCCAGTTAGCATCAGTGAATGCCTCATGACCATGCACCTTCAGCTCACCAACAACCAAATGGCCACTGCTGTGAGTGCCTATGTGCCAAACCTAGACTCACCAGATGATGGTAAGGAGACCTCTACACTGGCCTGCACTGCACACTGTCAGATATTCTCAAGGAAGATAAGATTGTTCTTCTTGGAAACTTCAATGCTAGAGTTGGCAGGGACAGCAACTCCTGGAAAAGTACAATTGGGAAGGAAGGTGTTGGCAACATCAACTCCAGCAGAGTGCTCTTAATGTCTAAGTGTGCCGAACATGACCTGACCATCACCTACACTCTGTTCCACAGGAGAAATAAGGTCAAAACTTTCCCCGTTCAAGGACTTGGTACCTTATAGATTTTGTCGTTGTTCAGAGGAAGGATCGTAGAGACATAAAGAATACAAGGACCATAATCAGTGTTGATGATGGCTGGACAGACCATCAGCTAATTCACTGAGAAATGACCATCAAAATCATGTGGAGGAGTAGAGTGTAAAGGAAGCTGAGCTGTCCCGTGTTCAACTTTGAAAGCATAAAAGACAAACTGAAGTTATAACATTTTCAGACCACCCTTTCTGAAAGAATCACAAAGCAGTGTCTGGAGGACATTGAAGCACACTGGACCACACTGAAGACCACCATCCTTGATACTTATAAAAGCTTCATTGGATACAAGACCAGGCAAAACAAGACTGGTTTGATGAAAGTGACAATGAAATAGAAGAGCAAGTCAACAACAAAAGGAAAATGTTCTGTCCCTGGCAGAAGGTCATCAACTGCAAGGCTAAAAGAGAAGCCCACTCCACAGCAAAGGCCATAATCCAGCGTGGAGTAAAGGAAATAAAGAAAAGAGGAGGCACTAGAAATACAGTAGCTTGCTGCCTCTGGTGATATGAGGGGTTTCTTTGTTGCCACCAAGGTAATGTATGGCCCAAGCCATCATGGCCTAAGCCCTCTTCATTCCAAAGATGGATGAAGGCTACTAATGGACAATGATGTCATCAATTCTCAGTGGAAGAAACACTTAAAGGAGCTACTTAATTGTAACATCATCGTTGACATTGAAGTCAACAACCAGCTCCCACAACGATCCATGAAGGTGAACATGAGCAAGCCTCAAAGAGGTGCATACAACTTACAAGAAATTGAGGAACAAGCCCACTGGGCCTGATGGAATTCAAAATCAAATCCTCAAGGAAGGTGGCACAGAACTTTTAAATTATATTTGTGTCCTGCATGTCAAGATCTGGGACAAGAAGGTTCCAGCTGAACTCAAGGATGCCCTGATTGTCACACTCTTCAAAAGGGGTGACAAAGCTGACTGGAACCTATAGAGGCATCTCCCTCCTCTCTACAACAGGAAAGGTACTCCCCCAAATTTTATGTGACTAGCTTTCACCTCTGGCAGAAGATCTCCTGCCTGAGTCTCAGTGTGGTTTCTTGTCCAGTCAAAGGAACATCGTACATGAATTTTACAGCATATCAATTGCAGGAGAAAGCCCACTTTATATGGCCTTCATAGACCTTACAAAAGCATTTGACTCTGTAAATCATCCTGCCCTTTGGCAGGTACTGTCCAAAATCGTGTGTCCAGAGAAATACCTCAAGATCCTGCAGCTCTCACACAATGATATGAGTGCAACAGTCATCAGCAACAGCAGCTCTGAAACAGCACCTTTTAAGGTTGAGACTGGGGTCAAACAGGGGTGCATCATTGCCCCAAATGTGATTGCCGTTTTCGTTGCAAACATTCTTTACCTCACAGGCCAAGACCTCCCACAAGGAGTCCAGATTCTCTGTCAGACAAGTGGGGGGGGGGGGTTTGGTGTTCTTTAACCTTAACAGATTCAAGGTAAAGAGCGAGGAATCAAACACTTCCATCATAGAGCTCCAATATGCAGAGGACAACGCCATTGTAGCTCACTCTGAGGAGATCTGTGGTGCATAGTGGATGATTTTGCCAGAGCTTACAAGCTTCTGGTACTTGACGTAAACAGCCAGAAAACTCAAGTCCTGCACCAACCTGCTCCAGAACAAACCTCCATCCATCCAAGTTGACAATATCCCTTTGGAGAACACTGATTATTTTTGATATATTGGTAGATTTCTTTCTTCAACAGCCAACGTTAACCTTGAAATAAGTCACAATCTAGGCTATGCAAGTGGAGCTTTTGCCAGGCTGAGAAAGAGTGGTTTTGAAGATCATAAAGTCAAGACCAACACTAAGCTTCTGCTCTATAAAGCTATAGTCCTCCCCTCCTTGCTATATGGAGTGGAGTCAAGAACAACATATAGAAAGCACATCATATCCCTGGAAACACCATCAAAGAAGGTATCAAGGACTTAACCAGAATGCTGTGGGTACAGCTGTGTAAACTCCGGAGGGCGGAACATCTTCGACAGCAAAGACGGAAGAAAGAGAAAAGGCGAGCACAGTTTGTGAGAGATCCATTCAGCTTCACCAGGGCTGTTGTCTGCCAACAAAAATCTGGTATACAATCCAACTCGAAGCCAGAGGAGTTCCTGTGGGAGGCACACACGGTGACCCACGGAGGAGTCAGGGACTAGGAACCAATCGGGCTGTGTGTAGACCGAAAAAACTATCAATTCAGCTGAATGTGAAGGAGCCTACATGGCAGGAAATCCAGGACATCATCCGGAAAGCTAAGTATCAGCTGCCCCGCGCCCAAGCGGCATACCTTATAAGGTGTGTAAGAAATGCCCAAAACTTCTTCGGAGGCTGTGGAAGGTCATGAGAAAGATCTGGGCCAAAGGTACTATTCCATCAAGTTGGAGATTGGCAGAGGGGTGCTTTGTTCCAAAGGAGGAGGACTCTTCCACAATTGCCCAGTTTAGGACAATTTCTCTCCTGGATGCGGAATGTAAGATTTTCTTTTCTGTGCTTGCAAGAAGGCTGAATTCATACGTGACGCAGAACTGCCATATCAACACATCCGTCTAGAAAGGCGGTATTCCAGGCTTTTCGGGGTGTCTGGACACACCCACACCTCAATGATTAACCATTTGATCCCTGAGGCCAGGCAGAAAAAAGGCGACCTAACAGTTGTCTGGTTAGACCTTGCGATCGCCTATGGGTCTATTCCACATGACCTCATCCTAGAACAATTTGACCACTACTATATACCAGTGGCTATTCAAGACATGATCACCAGTTGACTAGGAGGATTCAAACTCAGATTTACGTCAGCCCATTTCACAACTAGTTGGCAGGACCTCTAGCAGGGGATTCCAACAGGGTGCACCATCTCCCCCACCCTATTTATTATGGGAATGAACTTTCTAATATCAGCAGCAGAAGATGTAACCTGCAGCCTGACATTGGAGTCAGGCATTGCCCAGATGGCTCTACGAGGGCTCATGGATGACATCACTGAAACAACTATGTCACATGTCCAAGCCAGATGGGTATTGGAAACCTTGGATAATATAGCCACTTGGGTGAGCATGTCCTTCAAGGCCAAGAAATCCAGGTGTATGATGATCAGAAAGGGGAAAGTAACTAGAAAGTTTAGCCTCCAAGTTCAGGGTGAGGTCATCCCTTCCCTCAAAGATAACCATATAAGATGCTTGGGGAAGTGGTTCAATGCGTCACTGACAGATGGGGCCAATGTCACCAACGCTGTGAAGTAGACAGACAAATGGCTGAAGAAGATCGACAAATCTGGACTTCCAGGTAAATTCAAGACCTGGCTGTACCAACACAGCCTTCTGCCCAGGCTTCTCTGGCTCTTCACACTTTACGAGTTCCCCATGACTGCCATAGAGGGCATTGAGAGGAAAATCAACAAGCACCTGCAGAGATGGTTAGGAGTTCCCCCAGGCTTCTCTTCAGTGGGCCTCTATATTCGATCCGGGCAGTTGCAGCTTCCCCTGTCTTCTGTCGTGGAGGAATTCAAGGTGGCTAAATGCAGACTTAATAAGCTTGAGAGATTCCAATGACGACCTGGTAAAGCAAGCAGGCGTTACAACTAGATCTGGGTGCAAGTGGGCAGCCAATGCAGCAGTAGAGCAGGCAGTGTGTTCTCTGAAGCTGCGAGATAGCATCGGCAAGCCCTGCGTCGGGCAGCAAGGCCTCGGCTCAGTTCACTTCTGGCAGTGAGGAAACGCAAGCATAAGGATCAGCCGAGACATGGTACAGGCAGAAGAACGGATCCGTGAGGAAGAGAAGTGGATGTCAAAGACAGTGGAACAAGTGTCCCAGGGTGCCTGGACAAAATGGGATCTGCCCAAGCACAAGATCTCATGGGCAGAGGTATGGAGACTGGAGCTCTTCCGTATTTCCTTCCTCTTGCGATCAGTGTATGACACCCTTCCTTCGCCATTACATCTGTACACATGGGCGATAAGAGAGGACCTGAGCTGTAAGCTCTGTGGTCAAGAGGGGACACTGACTCATTTACTGTCTGGGTGTAAAACAGCTCTAATTCAAGGACAGCATAGGTGGCGTCATGATAAGGTGCTGCTGGCTCTTGCTGACACACTAGAGCGAGAGAGATGCAAGAAGAGGACGGCTGGCACAGATTTGAGTCAGGCCATCACCTTCATCAAAGAGGGAGCTAGGCCTATCGTAACCAAACAACCAAAGCTAAATCTGCTGCTAACGGCCGGGTCCTGGGGTTGAGGGTCAATGTGGGAAGGAGGTTGCAGTTCCTGGAGGTGGTGCACACAACCCTTCGCCTGGACATTGTATTGTGGTCAACTGAAGACTGGAAAATAATTCTGGTTGAGCTGACAGTGCCTTGGGAGGTAGGATTGGGAAGAGGCCCACGAGAGAAAGGCCTTGAAGTACCAGTCCTTAGTGCAAGAGTGCAAAGACAAGGGATGGCAGGCATGGTAGTTCCCTGTGAAGATCGGCTGCAGAGGTTTCCCAGCCAAATCAGCATGGCGGTTGTTGTCAGCTCTAGGCCTGGACAAAAGGAGCAAAACACAAGCAGCTCGTAGGATGAGGGAAGAGGCAGAACGAGCCTCATGTTGGATTTGAAGTAAGCGAGAGGAGGGAAGCTGGAAGCCAAGAGCAGGTGGGCAGTGATTTGGCCACCACTGCTGGCCCAACAACCAGATCCGGAGTGTCGTGGTTAAGGGTCGAAGCACTCTGTGAAGGTTGGGAACCACCTGATGACATCTGCTCCTGGCTGAAGTCTACGGTTACCAGTAGGCGGTAACTTGAACTTGATAAAGTATTTGAAGAATGCACCCTAACAGGTGTATGTAACAAGCCTCCAAAGGATTCTGAGAGTTAGCTGGAAGAACAGGCCTACTAACTCCAGCATCCCAGAGGAAACTAACATTAACTCCATCACCACAATCGTGACTCAACACCAATTGCGATGGGTCAGCCACATCATCCGTGTGCCGAACTCCCACCTTCCTAAACAATTCCTGTTCAACCAACTCAAGGATGCAAAGTGCACTCCAGGAGGGCAGAAAAAGGGGTTCAAGGACAATATCAAGACCCACCTGAGGAAATGCCACATCAACATGAATGGATGGGAAAAATCAGCACAGGACAGGAAAAGCTGGAGAAGGACTGTCAATGAGGGGATTGCACAGCTCCAAGAATACTTCCAGTCTATCGCTCAGACTAAGCAGCTTCAACATAAGGACAGATTGCAAAAGGCCCAGTCAGCTACATCCACCAGCACTTCAATGACCTCCACCTGCCAACACTGAAAGCGGACTTGTGGATCACAGATCAGGCTCTTCAGTCATCTCAAGAGCCACAAGTGACCAGCTCAACCAGCAGGGGAAGAATCATACCCGACTGCGAGCGATCGCTGATGGTGATGATGATGAGAGTTTGACAATGGCCACACTGCTCGACCATACCTTCCTTTTATTTGCAGCTGAGTTTCGGCATCTGATGCAGACATTTACCGCAGCTACGCAGCCAAAAAAAACGGTCTTACCAGAATATGCTCCCTTAATGCATCTTAATCCCTTAATCCCTCTGTCCCTTTCTCTCTTCCGACCTTCAGGAAGATTCTGACACTGATGCTCTGAGCCGCTAGATAAAGACTGGATTTACCCAAATTTATCTTGACATCTGCCAATGTTGCAGTTTAAAACTTAGAAAGTGGTTATGTGACATCTAAAAAAACAACTTATGATTAGGTATTTTCAATATACTTTCGTTTGATGAAATTATAGATTGACAAATTTTGTCTGAAGTAAGCTTGTCAAAATTACTGAAGATCGTAAATGGTGTAATAACAGACTTGCTGTTGTTGTGGTGTACTTGGATTTCCAAAAGTGTTTGATGATGTGACAAGTAAAAGGGTAATAAATAAATTGGTAATAATCAGAGTATGGAGGACAATATATTAAAATGGCAAAAGCACTAGTTAATTAGCAAAAAATGAAGAATAGGATTATATGCAAAAAAGACTGGAATTTTCAGGTGATTAGGCAGCATCAAAAGAAAGAAGGTAAAACAACAGGTTGGCAGCCCTACATCAGCATTAGAAAGTAATAGAAGCAAATAGAAGCAGCATAGAAGTAATGGGGGAGGGTGGGACTGGATTAGGGCTAGAACAAGTGTCAGTGATGAGATGCATTGAAATGGCTTAATAAGGATAGTTATCAGTGCATCATCTACTGGCCCTGTGTAATTTGTTGTTCATGGTAAGATGCTGGGAATTGTCCAACAGACAAAACATGCATAAGAAATAAGATAAAAAACAGAAAATGATGGATATGGAGGAATTTAAGGTGGGGGTTATATGGGAGGCAGGGTTTAAGGGTCAGCAAAACATTATGGACCGAAGGGCCTGTACTGTGTCGTACTATTCTATGTTCTATTTTAAAACTAGGAAATGCAGGCAACATTTTTCACTGAAGCATGTACTTGCCTGAGCATAGTGCAGAAAGGGTCAACAAGATTGATTCCTAATTTGAAGGGACAATGTTGAAGCACATGCTATCAAAAGGAAATTGATATAAGAACATAGGATATAGGAGGAGAATTAGGCCATTTGGCCCATTGAATCTGCTCCGCCATTTCATCATGGCTGATCTATTGCCCTCTTAGCTCCAATCCCCTGCCTTTTCTCTATATATCCCTTCTTGCCCTGACAAATCAAAAATCTATCTACCACACATACCCAATGTCTTGGCCTCCATAGCTACCCATGGCAACAAATTCCATAGATTCATCACTTTCTGGCAGAAGAAATTCCTCTTCATTGCTGTCCTAAAGGACACCCTTCTATTCTGAGGCTGTAGCTTCTGGTCTTAGATTTTCCCACCATAGGAAACATCTTCTCCACATGCACTCTATTGAGGCCTTTCAATATTTGATATGTTTCAATGAGATCCCCTCGCATTCTTCCAAACTCCAGTGAGTACAGGCCCAGAGGATCAAACATTCCTCATCAATCCTGGAATCATTTTTCTGTACCTTCTTTGAATCCTCTCCAGTGTCAGTCATCCTTTCTTAAGGGTCACAAAACTGCTCTCAATACTCCAAGTGAGGCCTCACCAGTGCCTTATAAAGCCTCAACATTGGATCTTTGCTTTATGTCCTAGTCCTCTTGAAATGATTGTGAATATTGCATTTAGCTTCCTCATCACCGACTGCAAATTAGTCTTTCTGAAATCCTGCACGAGGACTCTCAAGTCACTCTGCATGTCAGATTTTTGAATTTTCTCTCGATTATTATCCCTCTCAACCCCATTCTTTTGATTTCCCCCTGTAATGTTTGATACCCTTACTAATCAAGACCCTATCAACCTCTTCTTTGAACATACCCAATGACCTAGCCTGCACAGCCACCCATGGCAATGAATTCCACAAGTTCAACACCTGGCTAAAAAAATTCCTTCTTATCTCTGTTCTCTGTAATTTATACCTCATTATTGCTAGGTCGGCGAAGCAACAGAGAGAAGGAGGTTGTGTTGAATGGGCAAATAAAGAGCCGAGCAGATAAAGATTAACATGGAGCACTGTGGGTTGATGCAAATTATCTGAGTGAAGCAGTGTGGGGGAACCCATTTCTTGAAGGAAATGCTCAAGCTTTTGCCATTTGCTAAACTCATGCCATACACAAACAATGAGCAGGATTGAAGGTAATAGTGGCTGCAATCTCTATCATTTTCCAGATTGCTGCTGGAAACATAAGGAACATTTCTGTCCTAACATTTCAGCATATCAGTGAATTAGGAATGATTAGGAATTAGAACTAATCAGCCAATTGGTATTACTGTGCCAGGCCAAAAGGTTGTTACTTGAGGATAAGGAATAGCCACTAATGCCTGGGTCATGAAACTTGTCTGGAGACATTATAACATCCATCATACTGTTAGTTTGATTCCCCCCAACGCATTAAGTCTTTACTCATTCTACCATGTAAGCACCACGTCTGCAGTGCCCATAGTACATGAAGCTTCCAGCAGCAACCCTCTAAGGCTACTTCAAATGCATTCGCAAAATCAGCAAGTCCCAGAAGGACAGGAGCAGGAAGTCAACAAGTCAACTCCTGCACACAACACTTTAACCTGACTTGGAGATAGCAGTATTAATCTCTTGAAAGTTTTTCAGGAAGTTTCTTTTTACCATTGAGACTGCAATAGTTTGGAGAAATCCCAGTGCCACCTCTTCAGGGGAAACTGAGAATTGCAACATCCATATTTTCTGATTGAACTTTGTTTTTTTTTTAATTTCCTTTCCACTGTCACTGATCATTTCAATGTTCGCTTGACCAGAATTATTCAACCCTTTCCTAAGTTTGTTTATTGCTTGTGGGGGTGGTGTTTGATGTTCTTGTTGCCATTTGCATGAATGCTTTTCTTTTGAACGTCTGCCATGGTTTACTTTGTTTCGTGGCTGTCTGGAGAAGACAAATCTCAATGTTATATTCGGCATACATACTTTGGTAGTAAATATACATTGAAACTTTAACTTTCAACCTATTGACATTCTGCTATTTGAGATCATCTGGTTGGCAGTCCTGTGACTTATTGTATATGTGCAAATGGCAGAAGTTGTTGACCGATCTATTCCATTGGTAGTACAGTACATATTGTCACATGTACCAAGTATTAAAAACTTTTTTTGAATGCACTCTATAGAGATTATTTCAAAACATTAGTTCATTGAGGTTGTAAAAAGGGAAAAGCAATAACAAAATGCACAATATAGTGTTACTGTTACAGAGAAAGTACAGTGCCGGTAGACAGTAAGGTACAAAGTCATAACCAGGTAGGTTATAAGATCAAGAGTTCAGTTTTATTGTACAAGTGTATTATTGTACAAGTGTGCTGTCCTTGAGGTGTATATTTTCAACTTTTTGTATTTTTTGACCAGTGGAAGAGATAAAAATGACTGGGGTTGGAGGGATCTTTGATTATGTTAGCTGATTCCCAAGGGAGTTAGCGATGTTGACAGAGTCCATGGAGAGGAGTGTCATTTTTGTAATGGAAACAAACCTGACTGATAGATTTAACACTACACAAGATGTAACCAAGTTTACAGATGAAGACAAGAGAAAATCTGCAGATGCTGGAAATCCAAGCAACACACACAAAATGCTTGAGGAACTCAGCAGGTCAGGCAGCATCTAAAGGGTCTCAGCCTGAAACATCAACTGTACTCTTTTCCATAGATGCTTCCTGGCCCGCTGAGTTTCTGCAGCATTTTATATGAGTTACAGATAAAGACAGTGTGCTTGAGATAGTCTACACAGACTTCAGTATTTGGCAAGTTTACTTTTCAGCCAAGACAGTGCTGGTGAACAATGGCGACATGTTGCTGGCTACTTACAAAACTTCTAAATATACCCTGCTGAACTTCTCTGACTGCAATCTGCAGCCCGTATTTTCCCTTTAAGCAACTCACCTTAAGCCATCTTAATGAACTAGCGATTTCATAATCTTCTGAAAGACACAGTGGAAGTAACTCTCAAACATTCAGGTACATGCAGCACCTTTAAGAAAACAAAGATATATCACAATGGTTGGAAGAGAGGGAAGAGGGGAGGACTCCCAAGCCAGAATGACACACCAAGGAATGTAAGTTCCTCTATCCATCATCTTGTTAGCTGGAGAACAAGATTGGGGACCAAAGGGCAAGATTTCTGTATTGGAGGGAAATGAGCAATTGTTGTGTACTGTGTTTCATGGAGACGTGGCTCACACTGGACAAGTTGGATATGTTGATATGACACAAGGGCTTCAGGATACACAGAATGGACTGGTCTGATGACTTGCAGAAGGTAAAAGGTGGGATCTGCATTTCACAATGAAATTCCTGTGGTGCTCAGATGTGGCATTTTTGTCGCACCCTTCTTTCCCAAAACTTGAACATCTAATGATTATTTGCCAACCATTCTACTTACCAAGAGGATTCTCCTGTGTAATCCTGACCACAGTTTATAAATGGCCAAAGTCCAATTAATCAGGACTCAAAAGGTTGAAGTTTCTTATCACCAGATAAGAAACAGCCTACCCTGACGCATTTCAAATCATAGTCAGGGAATTCAATCAGACTTGTTTGAAGAAATTCCCATTTATCATCAGCATTTAACCTGCAACATCAAGGGTCCCAGCAGACTTGAACACTGTTATACCACCATTAGGAAAGCCTACCATTCCATGATTACCTGCATACAGGCAGATGTTAAAGAGCAATGCTCCAGAGTTAGGGACAACAAAGAGGTGATTGTTGGAGGCAAATGAGTGGCTATGGGATTCCTTTAAGTCAGTTGACTGGGCCAAATTCAAGGACTTACTAGAGATCTGAAAGACTATAACCATATAACAATTACAGCACGGAAGCAGGCCATCTTGGCCCTTCTAGTCTGTGCCGAACGCTTACTCTCACCTAGTCCCACTGACCTGCACTCAGCCCATAACCATCTATTCCTTTCCTGTCCATATATCTATCCAATTTTACTTTAAATGACAATACTGACCCTGCCTCTACTACTTCTACTGGAAGCTCATTCCACACAGCTACCACTCTCTGAGAAAAGAAATTCCCCCTCGTGTTACCCTTAAACTTTTGCCCCCTAACTTTCAACACATGTCCTCTTGTATGAATCTGCCCTATTCTCAATGGAAAAAGCCTATCCACATCAACTCAATCTATCCCCCTCATAATTTTAAATTCCTCTATCAAGTCCCCCTTCAACCTTCTTCGCTCCAAAGAATAAAGACCTAACTTGTTCAATCTTTCCTGTAGCTTAGGTGCTGAAACCCAGGTAACATTCCAGTAAATCTTCTCTGAACTCTCTCTTTTGTTAACATCTTTCCTATAATTTGGTGACCAGAACTGTACATAATACTCCAAATTTGACCTTACCAATGCCTTGTACAATTTTAACATTACATGCCAACTCCTATACTCAATGCTCTGATCTATAAAGGCCAACATACCAAAAGCTTTCTTCATCACCCTATCCACATGAGATTCCACCTTCAGGGAACTATGCACCATTATTCCTAGATCACTCTGTTCTACTGCATTCTTCAATGCCCTACCATTTAACATGTATGTCCTATTTGGATTATTCCTACCAAAATGTAGCACCTCACACTTATCAACATTAAGTTCCATCTGCCATCGTTCAGCCCACTCTTCTAACTGGCCTAAATCTCTCCGCAAACTTTGAAAATCTACTTCATTATCCACAACACCACCTACCTTAGTATCATCTGCATACTTACTAATCCAATTTACCACCCCATCATCCAGATCATTAATGTATATGACAAACAACATTGGACCCAGTACCGATCCCTGAGGCACACCACTAGTCACCGGCCTCTAACCTGACAAACAGTTATCCACCACTACTCTCTGGCATCTCCCATCCAGCCACTGTTGAATCCATTTTACTACTTCAATATTAATACCTAACGATTGAACCTTCCTAACTAACCTTCCATGCGGAACATTGTCAAAGGCCTTACTGAAGTCCATATAAACAACATCCACTGCTTTACCCTCGTCAACTTTCCTCAATTTCAACTTTCAAAAAATTCAATAAGATTTGTCAAACATGACCTTCCACGCACAAATCCATGTTGACTGTTCCTAATCAGACCCTGTCTATCCAGAAAATTATATATACCATCTCTAAGAATAATTTCTATTAATTTACCCACCACTGACGTCAAACTGACAGGCCTATTATTGTTAGGTTTACTCTTAAAACCCTTTTTAAACAATGGAATCACATGTGCAATATGCCAATCCTCCGGCACCATCCCCATTTCTAATGACATTGAAATATGACACTACACGGTGATTTTTATAAACAGCTGTAGATGAGTGTTTCTGCACAAAATCATTCCGTTTTCACCAAACAGAAGCTCTGGTGGAACCATGAGATCCACAATCTGCTGAGAGCCAGATCAGTGGTATCCGGATCTAGCTAAACTGCAGTACAAGAAGTCAAGGTACAATTTCCAGAAAGCCATCTCACATGTGATATAGATGATAACAAGGCTTCACTTCCAAATGAACAGAATGCCCTCTATGCTCACTTTGACTATCAAAACATACAGGAATTTTCTCAAATTCCCACAGCCCCTGTTGAGTCTGTTATTTCAGACTCTGAGGTTGATGAAGAAGCATTGTTCAGGAGGGTGAATCCATGAAAAGCATCCAGCTCAGGGGGGGAGGGGGTACCTGGCTGAGTACTAAAGACCTGTGCTGATCAGCTGGCTGGAGTGTTCACTGATATCTGTAGCCTTTCACTTTGGCAATATGAGGTGCCCACCTGCTTCAAGCAGACTTCAGTTATACTATTGCTCTAGAGGAACATGGTATATGCCTCAATGGCTATCACCCGGTAGCTCTTACACCCACTGTGATGAAATGCTCTGAGAGATTGGTGATGAAATATATCAACTCCTGCCTGAAAAGTGACTGGGTCCACAGCAGATGCCATTTCATTGGCTTGTCACTCAACCCTGGAACATCTGGACAGCATAGATGCGTAAAACAATATGCTCGATATTGGCTACAGCTCAGGTTTCAATACCATCATGTCCTCAAAATTAATCAATAAGCTTCAAGGTCCTGGCCTTAATACTGGCTTGTGCAATTGGATTTTCGATTTCCTGATTTGCAGACACAAGTCAATTTGGTCCATGAGCCAGTCCTCTTCAGGGGATCGAAAATGGAGAGGGTCAACAACCTTAAATTTCTTAGTGTTGTAGTCACGCGCAACGCGCTACTAAAGAAACACACAGAGGCAGAGAGGGCTGAACTCAGAATGCCTTTGCTGATTCAAAATCACGCGCTTAAATCTCCCCTCCCATGGGCTCCTGCGACCCGGAAGGTCAGCCCTGAGCGGGTAGTTCCAAACGCACTACCGCGTGTCTGCCCACAGCTCCTGATGGCGGTTCAAGTCCCACATGTGCGGGCTGCCACACCACCCCCCCCCCCCCAGAAATGTCCATCAGGGGAGTGGAGCCCCCAGTCTGTGTGGTAGCCTGGGTGTCCGGCCTCGCCATCGCGGTGCGGGTACCCTCACTGGTTGCTCAACGTCCAAGTGTGCCAGTTTGAGGCGGTCCACTGTAAAAGTCTCTTCCCAGCCACCCACTTCCAAGACACACGTGGTTCCGTTGTGCCGGATCACCTTGAAGGGTGCCTCATACGGCTGCTATAGAGGTGACCTGTGCATGCCCCTGCGAATAAAAATGTACTCACAGTCTCGGAGGTCTTTAGTGGTGAAAGATGGTGCGGGACCTTGCCTAGAGGTCGGGACCAGTGCCAGGGTCCCTACCTTGTCCCGCAGCCCATTAGCACTTCTGCTAGAGTTTCTTCCGAACCTTGGGCCTCTGGTACGAACTCACCTGGGACCATCAGGGGGCCGCTGTAGACCAATTCTGCCGAGGAGGTGTCCAGGTCCTCCTTGGGGGCTGTGCGGATGCCCAGTAGGACCCAGGGAAGCTCATCTGTCCAGTTGGGGCCCCTGAGTCGTGCCATCAGGCCAACTTGAGATGCCGGTGGAATTGCTCTACCAAACCGTTGGACTGGGGATGGTGCGCTGTGGTGTGATGCAGCTGGGTGCCCAGGGGCTGCGCCAGCGTTGTCCACAAACCAGACATGAACTGTGCCCCTCTGTCAGAGGTGATGTCCATTGGGAGGCTGAACCTGGCGATCCAGTTTACAATGAGCATCCTGGTGCAGGACTCAGTGGATGTGTCTGCAAGCGGTGTGGCTTCCAGCCACCTGGTGAACCTGTCTACCATGGTAAAGATATAGCTGGCACCCCGGGAGACTGGCAGGGGCCGACGATGTCCATGTGGATGTGTTGGAACCTCCTTTGTGTCAGCTGGAACTGCTGGAGGTGCTGGACTTTGGCAGTCTGGCAGTGTAGCAGGTCCTGGCCCAGTGTCTGACCTGTTTGCGCAAACTGTGCCAGATGAATCTGTCCGCTACCAGCGTGATGGACACCCGGATGGACGGGTGGGCCAGGTCGTGCAGCGTGTCGAATACCTGGCACCTTCATGCCGCTGGTACCACAGATCGGGGTTTGCCAGTAGACACGTCGCACAGGAGTCGATCCACTGCCGGGTCAATGGAGACTTCCTCCAACTGGATCCCCGAAACGGCGGTGCGGTAGGCCAGAATATCGGGGTCTAACCGTTGTGCTTCCGCCAGTGCTGCGTAGTCTATTTCTGAGGATGATATGCCTACTGAGTGGAGGCAGGGGGCGAGACAGTGTGTCGGCGACGACGTTGCTCTTCCCTGCAATGTGGTAAATTCTGAAATAAAGGACAGGTGCCTCTGCTGCCGAGCTGACCATGGGTCCGATACCTTGGCCAGTGCGAGGGTGAGGGGCTTGTGGTCCGTATACACGGTGAACTCCCTTCCCTTGAGGAAGTACCGGAACTGCCGGACAGCCAGGTAGAGCGCTAACAACTCTCTGTCGAAGGCGCTGTACTTCACCTCTGGTGGCCGTAGTTGCCGGCTGAAGAAAGCGAGTGGTCGCCGCTGGTCCTCGACGAGCTGCTCCAGGACTCCGCCGACTGCCATGTTGAAAGTGTCGACTGTGAGTGCCGTGGGTACATCGACTCTCGGGTGCACTAGGAGGGCCACCTTTGCCAGTGCCTCCTTGGCCTGCTCAAACGCCTCCGAGGACTCCACGTCCCATGCCACTTCCTTACCCTTGCCGGTCATCAGGCGGAACGAGGGTCTCATGATGCGGGCCGCCACCGGCACAAACCAATGATAAAAGGTGACCATCCCTACGAACTCCTGCAGGCCCTTGACCAGGCTGGGCTTGGGAAACTGGCGGATGGCCTGGACCTTGTCCGGTAGGGGAACTGCGCCATGTCAGTTGACTCTGTGGCCCAAGAAGTTGATCTCCGTTGGCCCGAACTGGCACTTCTCCGGATTGATTGCCAGTCTGTAGTCACTCAGGTGTTGGCAGAGCCGGCACAAATGTGCCACGTGCTCTTGGTGCTATCACGTACCCCATGACCTGGTTAAAAAACCAGCAGAAATGGAAAACACTTTGTGGAGTCTGGTATTGCTCTAAACTAATGGTGTTTATTAGTAACTAAGCAATACAGGAATATAAATGCAAATATATCAAACAGGTTAGCAATGATGTGTGTGTGTGTGTGTGTGTGTGGAAATAGGAACAAAACTAGGCTCTTTCAAACCTAGGGGTAAACGGGTACAGTCTTACGATGATGAGGAGAGTTCTGTTCAGTTCGTGGTATGTAGTTGAATAATGAGGAGAGAGAGAGAGAGAGAGAGAGAGAGGGAGTGAGAGAGAGAGGTGAGAGGTGAGCTGTTGCCGTCGATTTTCCTGTTGTCTTCCGAAATCCTGTAGTGGTCACCAACTATGGCCATAGCACGTACGACCATTCTTCAGTGGTGGAATTATCACCCAGGCACGGGTGGACACACAAATAATTCCCCGGCAGGTGCACCTTTTCACACTGTGAGTGCACAAAGCTCGTTCAGTGTCCAACACTGTGTGTGTCTCGTGGTGTGTGTTGGTGTGTCTGTTTGTGGCCCAGTGGATCTGCTTTTTAATCTCCACATGTTGGTCACCAGCTGTCCATCAACCTGCTGCACCCACTGCTTTCTGCAGACTCTCTACAAGCAGGCATGTGACCTTGGAGAAAGGTAAACAATCAGCAGAGGAACCATAACATCATTCTTTCAAGCAGTTTCTCTCTCTCTCTCTCTCTCATTGCGCTGGACGCCTCCCTCTCTCTCTCAATAGCAGCACAGTTCTTAGGGTCTCTTCTGGACCCCTATCCAAAACTAGGGTGACCCCTAACACCCCCCTCCTTTTAAGAAATTTTTATGAAGGAAACATTTCAGGTTAAATATGTATTACAGAGTTTAAAACAATACATAAGGTATCATCAGATAACAGAGTACAATTTCAAACTTAACATCTAGATAAACTATCAGCTATAATGTCAGTACCTTTGACATGACTAATCTCTAGGTCATATTCTTGCAATATCAGACTCCAATTCAACAACCTTCTGTTCTTATTTTTCATATTAGCCAGAATTACTAATGGACTATGATCTGTGTAAACTATGAGTGGCTTCTGGGCAGGACAAATATAAACTTTGAAGTGTTGCAAAGCCAGAATAAGTGACAGTAACTCTTTTTCCACAGTGCAATAGTTTTTCTGGTGCACATTAAATTACTTAGAGAAGTAAGCCACTGGGTGCTCAATGTCAACCACAATAATACTGCTCCAGCAGCCTCGTCACTAGCGTCTGTTGCTATGGAGAATGGTTTTGAAAAGTCAGGTGCTCTGAGTACGGGATGATGACACAGCATAGTTTTTAGTCGTTTAAACACCTCCTGGCCAAGTTCAGTCCATACAAATCTCTCATTCTTCCCCAGGAGCCTTTGTAAGGGGGAGAGTGATATCTGCAAAGTTTTTTACAGAACTTTTGGTAGTACCCCACCGTTCCTAAAAACCTTCTCTAAGCTTTCTTGTCAGTCGGAATGGGAACCTCAGCAATAGCCTGTACTTTGGCTTGTACAAGAGCCAGCTGCTCCTGACCTACTACGTACCCCAGATACATGACAGTAACATGGCCAAACACACTTTTAGTGAGGTTCACTGTTAGATTGGCCTCAGACAGCCGTTTGAACAGTTTTTCCACACCCACAATGTGCTCTTCCCACATGTCACTCCAGACCACTAAATCATCGATATAAGCCCCTGTGTTTTCTAAACCTCTAATTACCAAGCCAATAATCCTTTGAAATGTCCTGGGAGCATTTATCATTCCGAAAGGTAAAACATTATATTCATACAACCCTGAATGTATGACTAATGCTGAGATTTCTCTAGCCCTTTCAGTCAGAGGAACACACCAATATCCTTTCAGCAAGTCAATTTTTGTAAGGTACTTAGCTGTCCCCACTTTATCAATGCAATCATCTACTCTCGGGATAGGATAAGCATCTGTCTTTGTGATGCCATTGACTTTCCTGTACAGAATCTCATGCTCCCATCCAACATAGGGACAATCACGCGCAGTGACGCCCAGTCTAAAGTGGTTGGTTTAATTATGCCGGTTGTTAGAATGTACTCAATTTCTTTTCCAACTAACTTGCTTTTCTCCAAGCTCATTCTTTAAGGATGCTGTTTAATGGGATCAGCTTTATCTACAATTACATCATGCAGCGCAGCTGTCCATGACCTTAGAATGTCAGGGAATAAACCTTTATACTTGTTAATTAAGCTCTTCAGTAGTTTTTGCTGTTTTGACTGCAAATGTTGTATCTTCCCATCAATATTTTTCAAAACATCAGACTTTCGGCGTCCTGTGAAAACTGCAGGGAGCTCATTAAAATGATCTGGTATTTCAATTCCGGAGATTACAATCTCCTCCGTTGTCATAACAGTACTCACTGGTGCAGGATTGGGGTCATGATAACACTTGATCATATTCACATTCTGATCTGACCATTGCTCACTGAGTAAGGTCAAAGGTGACACAATATGATTAGCTCTCAACTCTTTAACTATCCCCTGGAATGTTTTCAAAGTAGAGTTGTTAGCCTGGTCAGATTAGATTTTGTTGGATAAACCTACCAGTGTGGAAAATTTTATAAGTGCTTTTACTACAGTCTTTGCCTTGATGTTCCAGAGGGGCACCTTTCCATGGAACCTAGACGCAACACACATGATGGTTAACGGAGCCAGCAGCAGTCTTTGGCAATGGGCCTACACAATCCACTATGACCCTGGAAAATGGTTCACCAAAAATAGGTATCTGCCTAAGTGGTACTGTTAGTATCACCTGATTAGGTTTTCCTGCACCCTAACAGGCATGGCAAGTCCTGCACAAGTTCACAACATCCTCCCTTAAATTAGGCCAGTAGACTTCCTTCACAATTCCATTTACTGTCTTTTCCACTTCAATGTGTCCACCTAAAGACATACTATGAGCCACATTTAAAATCACAGCCCTGTAAGCTTTCGGGACCACCACTTGATGTTCAGTTGCCCAATCCTCACTTGTAGGCACAGTAGGTGATCTCCACTTCCTCAGTAACACCCCGTCCTTAAGGTAATACCCTACTGACTCTCTCTAAACCTCCTCTTCTGTGAGAGCTGTCTCCTTTCATGCAGCAATATCAGAATCTTGACTTTGTTCTGCTATTAATCCATCCCTAACCAAGGACAACCTTTTCTCATCCTTCTTCCTCTCCTCAGCTTTACTTCCCAAATCCTGATGTAGCATGAAAGGTAGAAAAGTCTCTGCCAAACTTCCATAAATTAAACCACTGTCTTTGCTAACTGCGTCAATATCAGTGCGTGGGTTGGCAGCCACAAGCTTGCTTGTTAGCTGTTCTGCTGACTTAATTTCACCCTGGTTAGGTGCCGATTTAATATTTACCAAACTCAATCCCATCATTAAGCTTGTGAAGACCATGTTTACATTCTGAAAGTTCCCAAACAATCCATCAATTCTGTTTTTCTGACCCTTACTTCAATTCTTCTCCCTAGTAATGCAGACAGCTGGCTTCTCAGAACCACAACAATCTTTTTCCTCTACATTGTAATCATGAACAACAGCTTCATAACCTTGGAGTGGTTTACTTCCAACTTCTAAAACAGAACTTAACAAGTTTACACATTCTTCAACAGACCATTGTCCTGCAAGCAGGGTCAAAGGTCCCGAAACCAGCCCAAACTTAACAAGTTCTTTATTTAAAAATCCAGAAACAGCCCCTTTCTCACTATTGTCCTTAAAATTCACATCACCAACTTTTAGAACACTGTCTAACACTAACGACTGAGAATCCTCAATTTCCACTGGCACCAAGATTAACCCTTTATTCATTGAACCAAGTCCATCTGACATAAAAAAAAACTGCATTCCTTTTTGACCACCTCTGACACCTCAGACCTTAACTGAGTTTTAACACAAGATTCAACACGCTGGAAATTCACAGGTGCTTCAACAACCTGAACACAAGCAAACGGGACAGCTGCCTCTTCTAGGCTTTCAATACCAGTCCCAGTTTCAAATTCCAGGTTCCCCTGATCCGCCCAGCTACTCTCTGGGCAACTCCTATCCGGAGTAAACTCAACCTTGTGGGTTAAAACAACTTTGTCTGCTAACCCAGCAGATTCCCACAAGGTAGTGGCATCTGTTTAATCTGGGAATGCCGTTACATCATCGGGAACACATTTCTTAAATTCTTCAATTACAACTAGCTCTTTCAAGCTATAAAAATCACCAGGGTCCCACACTGGACCTCCCAGCTGCCACATCTCCCTCTTAAACTATCTCTGTCTTTCTGCTTCTTCTCTCTGTTCCTTTGCTTCTTCAGCCTCCGGCTATTTTACTCATAACTCAAACTCCCTTTGCTTCTCTTCAGTCTCAAGCCTTAATCTTTCCATCTGAAACTGGGTCTCAACCCCGATAGGATTACTTTCAGGAAACAACTCCAACTCCTCTACTTGAAACACCACCTCAGATACAAAATAATTGGCTATGACCCTCTACATCTGTGACATCCTCATTGTCGATTTCACCTTCGTATGTTTCAACTTCTTTGCAATACTCAACAGCTCCCCCTTTCTGACATCCTCTAATTCCTCAGAGGTTGGCTCCT
This sequence comes from Hypanus sabinus, assembly GCF_030144855.1. NCBI lineage: Eukaryota > Metazoa > Chordata > Chondrichthyes > Myliobatiformes > Dasyatidae > Hypanus > Hypanus sabinus. Next base: position 103,663,443 of record NC_082708.1, on the reverse strand, counting down.
CCAGAAATTTATCAACATCCAATTTTTGCTGTTTTTCCACACAACCAAATCAAATAAGGGAATTTCCCCAATCAATTCAAACAAGCTCTCCACACAATTTTGTTCATAATCCTGGATGAGCCCCCAATTTTGTTACGTACCCCTTGACCGGATTAAAGAACAAGCAGAAGTGGTAACTACTTTGGACTCTGGTATTACTATAAATTCTTAGTTTTTATTGGTAACTAAGCAATATAGTAATATAAATGCAAATATTTTGAACAGGTTAGCAATTTTATATATATATAATATATTCCGTATATATATACACCCACACACACACGGAAATAGGAACAAAACTAGACTCTTTCAATCCTAGGGGTAAATAGGTACAGTCTTACGATATGATGAAGATAGTTCAGTTCATGGTATGTAGTTGGGTAACGTTGGAGAGAGAGAGGGAGGTGAGAGGTGAGCTATTGCCATTGATCTTACCGTTGTCTTCAGAAATCCAGTTGTGGTCACTGACTATAACCATAGCACATATGACTGTTCTTCAGTGGTGGAATTATCACCCAGGCAAGGGTGGACACACAAATAATTCCCCATCAGTTGCACCTTTTATCACTGTGAGCCATGGATCAATTTACCCGAATCGATCCTCCAAAACCCCACCTTCATGTGGATGCACAAAGCTCAGTTAGTGTCCGACAGTGTGTATGTCTCGTGGTGTGTCTGTCTGTGGCCCAGCGGATCTGCTTTTTATCTCCACATATTGGACACCAACTGTCTATCAACCTGCTCCGCCCACCACTTTCGGCAGATTCTCTACAAGCAGGCATGTGACCTTGGAGAAAGGTTAACAATCAACAGAGGAACCATAGCATCATTCTTTCGAGCAGTTTCTCTCTCTCTCTCTCTCTCTCTCTCTCTCTCTCTCTCTCTCTCTCTCTCTCTCTCTCTCTCTCATTGCACTGGATGCCTCCCTCTCTCTCTTAATAGCAGCACAGTTCATAGGGTCTTTTCTGGAGCCCTTTCCCAAACTAGGGTGACCCCTAACAGTGCAAACTGCTGGCCACCAGGATATCGTCCAAGTAAATGAAAACAAAATCCAGGCCACGTCCCACCGAGTCCATGAGCCTTTGGAAAGTTTGGGCTGCATTCTTGAGACTGAAAGGCATCCTCAGGAATTCGAACAAGCTGAATGGGGTGATAAGGGCTGTCTTGGGCACGTCGTTGAGGTGCACTGGGATCAGATGGTATCCTCTGACCAGATCGATTTTCGAGAAGATGGTCACTCCGTATAGGTTCGTCATGAAGTCCTGGATGTGGGGTACCGGGTATCTGTCAGCGGTTGTGGCATCATTGAGCCTTCTGTAGTCTCCACAGAACCTCCATTCTCATGCAGATGTGGGCACTATGTGCAGCGGGAATGCCCACGGGCTGTTTGAGTAGTGTACGATTCCCACCTCTTCCATCTTATGGAAGTCCTCCTTGGCAAGGTGGAGTTTGTCGGGGGGGAGCCTGCGAGCTCGGGCGTTCAGCAGCGGTCCTTGCATGGGGATGTGGTGCTGCATTCCGTGCTTGAGGTCGGCCGTGGAGAACTGCGGAGTGACTGTGGAGGGGAATTCAGGCAACACCCTGGCAAATTTGTTACCCGAGAGGGTCACGGAATCCAGTTGGAGGGCCAATAGTTTGGTTCCTCCGAGCTGGAAAGTCTGGAACATCTCAGCGTGGACCAAACCCCCGCCTTTTAGGAGGCAGTTGGCTCATAGGAAATCTGCCCCTAGTAGTGGCTGTGACACTGCTGCCAACGTGAAAGTCCAAGTGAAATGGCTGGACCCGAAATGCAGTGAGATAGTACGTCCAAATACTGGTGCAATTTGCAGCTGTGAGTTTGGGGCCTGGGACCACGTTACAAGTGTCCATGTTCGAGGTGGGGAGTACGCTGACTTCGGCCCCGGTGTCTACCAGGAAACACTGCCTGGAGTGTCGGTCCCAGAGGTACAGGAGGCTGTCTCGGTGGCCAGCCATCTTAGCCATTAGTGACAGCTGGCTCTGGCGTTTCCCGGAAAAGCACATGGTGGACGGCAGCAGCGCGTGCCTGAGCCCCATCTTTGGTGATAGAAACACCAGTGTTCCGAACTTATATCTTTTTCCCCCGTGGGTCTCGACAGCTCCGGTTGCAGGGCCTGTGCTTTGGGGTGCATGATCGTGGCTAGGCCAATGGAGGCTGCTCCACGTTTCTTGCTCTGCCAAAGGACGTCTGCTTTAGCTGTGACCCTGTTGCTGAAATCTGTGGGTTGCTGAAATCCTCACTCACGAGGAGGAGGTGAATGTCCTCTGGCATTTGCTTGAGGAACAACTGTTCAAATAAAAGGCACGGCTTATGGCCCTCCATGAGCGCCAGCATATCATTCATGAGCCCGGATGGTGTGCTGTCGCCCAAGCCGTCCATGTGTAGGAGCCGCACAGCCTGTTCTCGGCGGGAGAGTCCGAAGGTACGGATCAGGAGCGCCTTAAGCTTAGTGTACCTGTCCTTTGTTGGTGGCTGGCATAGGAAGCTGATGATCCATCCTGCCGTCTCCTGGTCGAGTGCGCTGACCACGTAGTAATACCGCATGGTGTTGGCTGTAATGTCTCTGATACTGAGCTGGGCCTCGGTCTGCTCAAACCAAATGTGGGGCTGAGTGGCCCAGAAAATTGGGAGCTTCAGAGAGACCGCGCTGTGCGAGTTGCTCGAACTCATGGCTGGTCGCTGAGTCACCGGCTCCAGATGCAGTCTAGAATGTCGGGGTCACCAATGTCATCACACGCAACACGTTACTAAAGAAATACAGAGGCAGAGAGAGCTCAACTCAGAATGCCTTTACAGATTCAAAATTGTGTGCTTAAAACTCCTCTCCCATGGGTCCCTGTGACCCACGGGGTGGACATGACCTCAGTCTGTCCCCGGAAGTTCCGTCCCAAGCGGGTACTTCCAAACACGCTACCGCGAGTCTGCCCGCAGCTCCCTATGGCAGTTAGAGTCCCGCGTATGAGGGCTGCCACAGTGTTATCATTTTGTGTGATCTGTCCTGGGCTCAGCACCTAAGTACAATTACGAAGAAAGAACAGCAGTGTCTCTATGTTCTTAGAAGTTTGTGAAGCAACATAGTATGACACCTAAAATTTTGACAAACTTCTACAGATGTGTAGTAGAGAATAGTATGACTGGCTGCATCACAGCCTGGTATGAAAACACCAATGCTGTTGAACAGCAAATCCTACAGAAAGTAGTGGATACGTCCCCATCCATCATTGAATAAAGCCTTCCCCACCACTGAGCACATCTATTCAGCATGCTGTCGCAGGAAAACAACAACAATCATTGAGGACCCCACCATCCAGGCCATGCTCTCTTCTGACCGCTGCTCTCAGGAAGTAGGTACAGGAGCCTCAGGACCCACACCATCAAGTTCAGGAACAGTTATTACCCCTCAAACATCAGGCTCTGGAACCAGAGGGGATAACTTCACTCAACTTTACTGAAATGTTCCCACAACCTAACAACTTAATTTCAAGGACTTTTCATCTCACTTTCATGATATTTATTGCTTATATATTTATTATTATATGTACTGTATTTACATCTTGATTTTGCACAGTTTGCTGCATTTTCCACATTGGTTGTTTGTCCATCCTGTTGGCTGAGGGTTTCTATTGTTTCTTGGATTTACCATGTATACCCACAACAACTCGAATCTCAATGTTATATATGGTGACATATACATATGTACTTTGATAACAAATTTACTTTGAACTTTGAAGTGTCACCTGGAAGACTGGTCCAAAAAGTTAGAGCCATGGCAAATTAGATCCAAACTTGACCTGATGAGAGGAAGGGTTGTTAGTGAGGTGCACCATAGTGAATGCTGGTGGGACTCTTCCTATTAGGAACAAGTATGAACAACATAGGTGTCAATGTGGAAAGTATGGATAGTAAGTTTGTAGGCAGCAAAAATGTTGGTGTTGAGATAGTGAGAAAGATAATCTAAGACTTTTGAAAGATATTGATCCAATGTTAACAGCAACGTAAATGGAATTTTATTCTGATGAGTGCAAAGTAATCTTAGGAGGTCAACTAAGTACATCATACACAGTGATTAGTAAAGCCTTAGGGAGCATTAAGAGGAAACTTGATGCGCAAGTCCAAAGATTCCAGTAAGTGGCAGCATAGACAAACAGAATTGCAAAGTAGATGCGTGGGATGCTCACCTTTATCAGCAGGGCACTGAATATAAGAGCACTGAGGTTCTGCCCAGGCTTTACAAAAAATATTGTTGATGCCATATCAGGATATTTTACAGAGTTTTGGTTTCTACGGCCTGGAGAGTTTCTGATTGCTGTGGAAAGGATGTAGAGTTTGTATCTTGGCATGGAGTTTCTCAGTTATATGGAGAGGCTGGGCTTGTTTTCTTTCGAGCAGGCAAGGCTGAGGGGACACCTGATGGAGACTTTCGAAACTATGAAGATCAGAGATGATGAAGACAATGGTAAACTTTTCCCCATAGCAGAGCCATCTTGGACTAGTTAGCACAGGATTAGGTAAAGCAAATGCAATACGAAGTTTACAGGGGATGCAAGGAATATTTTTTTCACTTAGAGAGTGGTTAAAATTTGGAATGGCAGGATTAAAGAGGCAAATTGTGTCACAACATTTAAGAGGCATCTAGATCAGTACTATAACTATAGAAGTTTAAAGACAAAGTCTTAATTAAACGTGATTAGTATAGATGGTTACTTGGTGGTTGGCATGTGCTTAATGGACCGAAGAGCCTCTGTACTATATGACTCTATGACTTGAAGATCCAAGCCTATGCCTCTTCCTCCAGGCTGGCAGTTATTTTCTTTCCAATATGTGCAGTTATGACCATTTATGAGTAATATTAATGGAAATGAAAAAACATGTTTAAATCTTGCATTAAGCCTGATTTTATTCCTTTGTAATGTGTATAGGTAGCACCTGAAACACGAGCAGTGTTAACATGGATGAAGAAAGTACCTTTTGTTCTGTCAGCAAGTTTGCATGGTGGTGATTTAGTGGCTAGTTATCCTTTCGATATGTCAAGACTTCCAGAAGACAAGTTTTCTTCACCCACTCCAGATGATCAGGTGCATTATTTACCACATTTGAGCCGTTCTTTGATGATAACTAAATTGATTTAATCTATTCATTATTATCTTAAAATTTATGATTTCAGATGTTCAAGTTGTTGGCAAAGGCCTATGCAGATTTGCATCCTGTTATGTCAGATACGTCAAAAGATAGATGTGGAGGGAACTTTGCTGAAGAAGGAGGCATTATAAATGGAGCACAGTGGTACAGCTTTGCTGGAGGTAGAACAGTTCCATAAGCCTTTGTATAAAACAGAATGAGAAAGGTTTATGGCATTCCATTATGAATTAATAACTTAGACAGTTAATTATATTAGCACAATTACTGTTTAGATTTTAAGATTAGAATTTCGTTGTATCACAGTTTTATCTGCTCCAGTAATAACACACTTATTTTCTGCTTTCAATTTAGGTAGCTGAAAATTCCATTTTCAATTAAAATTTTAGTTTCTGTTAACAGAACAATGGGCCCCCTCAATTATGAAGCAAATCAAGCACTATCTGTGGAACAAGAAACAGAGTTAACTCATATATTGAGCCTTCGCCTGAACTTGGGAGAGAAAACAACTGAAAGCATTTGGTTTCTTCCTTTCCTAGTTCTGATAAATGATTTTCAACCTAAAAAAAACTTTGTTTCTCTTTCCTGACTTGTTGAGGGCTTCAGCATTTTCTGTTTTTATTTCAGATTTTGAATATCTGCAGCTAGTTATTTTTCTGCCTTAGTCATTTCTCCAGGGGAATAAAGAACACAGAGTCCATCTAGAGGCTGAGTGAATATGATCTCTACTACATGATAACTCCAAAAGAAATGCAGTGAGCAGTACAATCATTCTACCCAGCCACTTTTTGACCTCAGAAAAACCTTTGACTATCATAAAAAGCAAAGTACAGTATTTTTCTCAGATGCTTAATAAAGCAGAAGTTCAGTGGAAGATGTTCACCATCCCAAGTTAATAGTGAAAGAACAGTTAAAATGGAACAGTTCCCTTTCCAGTGTATCTGTGATTTTAAAACAGTACCAATAAAGAATTATTGCTAATACCCCATCAGATATAGCTGTTGGGAGGTCACCGCAGTTAAAGAAGGCAAGTTACAAAACCCTTTTTTGGTGACGAATGCCAAACGAAGTACGCCTGAAGCTCTACCACTCTGGACTCCCCAAACTTCAACAATTAGATGATCAAAATACTTGTCCTACTGAATTTAACCCTCAGCTTCTGGCATCTGAATTCACACCTAATTAATCTGTAAAACCTTTGTTCCTGGGTAGCCACGCTGTAAATGTTATAGGACTCTTAGAAAATGATGCAACTTCTGTGTGTGATATGAGTCTTTAAAGCAGTCATATTAAATTTACAATTTCAGGGATGCAGGATTTTAGCTACCTGCACACAAACTGTTTTGAGATTACACTGGAGCTCAGCTGTGAGAAGTTTCCTGCTGATGAGGATCTCCCTACAGCTTGGAATGAAAACAAGGAAGCCCTCTTGACCTACATGGAAATGGTACTTTTTTATAGTTTAATTAGAGAATACTGCAAAAATACTGAGGGATTATTTGCCAAAAGTTTAGCATTGTATGAAAACTAAACAATCATTTTTATTTGCTTTTAACCTTTACCTGTGTTATTTGTGAGTTATTTTTAAATATTATTTTTCAATATTAACTTACTTATAATAATATCCTATAAGCTCTGCTTGTCTATCTTCTCTTTATTTCTAGCCATGGTGAAATAATGGGTTTGAGAAGGAAGTCTATTAATGGCTTTTCATATTGCTTTGTGGAAAGATTCTAGGGTAACAGATCTGAGGTTTTATAATATTCATTGAGCAGCACTAGCAAAGCAGTTGAATTGTCTTTGATAATTTAGAAAGATCCTCAAGTTGTCAGTTTAATAAACACTTCAATTTGGAAATTCCATGGAGTTTCCTTTCAATTTACAAAAGAAATGTATTGGGAGAGAGATACATACCGAAACTGATTATAGTGAGGTGTATTAGTTAACGAAAACAAAAGAAAAGAAAGCTACAGGAGGAGTAAGTGCCAAGGTGTTATTGGATATATCCAGAGATCCTGAATGAAATACTAGAGACTCTAGATATTACTTGTTTGGTAGAATGCTGCCATTGTAGCAGGCATAGTAATCATCCTGATCCTGCCAATAAGGTTAATGGAGCCTACCCAAAGACAATTATGGATTGTGTGCTGCTTGAGTTAGACTGGGTTTCTGCCCTTCTAATATAAAACTTGATTCCAAGTCTTCATTGCTACACTGATAACCATCCTTCCATCATAAGGTCAGAAGTGGAAATGTTCACTGATTGACTGTGGTCAATTCTGTTGCAAGCCCTCAGAAAATGCATATATCCATGTCTGTAAGCAACAAGACCTAGATAATAGCTGGGCATATGCTGTTGAGCAAACGTTAACATTGTGCTCCTGAAGTACCAGCCAATAACCTCTTCCAATAACAGGGAGTATAATCACCTCCCTTTTACATTCAATGACAACTTATTAATACATTCCCCAGTATCAATAATGTCAGGATTTCTATTGATTATCAGCTGAACAAGCCATATAAACTCAGTGGTTACTAGAGAAGATCAGAGGTCAAATATTCTTCAGCAAGTGACTTACTCCTGGCACCCCAAATCTTTAACACTATATTCAATGCAAAAGGCAAAAGCGTGGTGGAATACCCATCACTTGCTTGGATAATTAATATCTCATCCACCACCCTACCCACTTACTTACTTCAGTACTGTCATACTGCAGTATTTATCAAACTTTAATTTTTTAATTTTTATTTTGAGATCCATCTTGGTAGCATACTCTTCATGGCTCATCAGGCCCACACTGTCCAAATACACTATGTGATCAATTAGCCCACTAACCCATGCATCTTTGGAATGTAGAAGGAAACCAGAGCACCTGGAGGAAACCCACAGGGTCACGGAGGGAAGTACAAACTCCTTACAGGCAGAAGCAGAATTGAACCAGTGTTGTAATAGTGTTACACTATTGTGCTGTCCACTCTGACAACACTTCTGAAACCCCTGACCTTTATCACCAAGATGGGCAGGATAACTGGAGGGAGCAGTTCTCCCTCCATGCCACTAGGCATCTTAACTCGAAAATTCATCAATCCTTCTGTTACTGATTCTAAATCCTGGAATACCATACCTAACAGCACTGTGGCAGAACTTCAGTGGTTCAAATAGATCATTACCAGCCAAGAAAGGGCACGTAGAAATGGCCTTACCAGCAACACCAAAACCCGAACACAAAAAATAACAATGTACTTCTGCGAAAGATCTGCGCCAAACTCATTAATGCTTGAAGTTTGACCAAAATTCTAATTTAGGCTCAGTCAGATATGTTGTTGAGAAAGTGAAACATCAGCTACAGCAGCCAACACAAAATGACCGTGCCGCAAGTTGAAATCGAAAGACACTCATACGTATAAATTCAATTTAAATGGAACTGAAGGTTCTGCAGTGGTCCACTGTTGTACAAAACTGGAGTGTAAGCTATGGCCTGGTTTTCCAACATCCATATCTCAGTCATGTTGTGTGGGTGTTGTTATGTATTTAATATTTCAATAATATTTGAGGAATCTTTATATATGTTGGTTGATTAAGCATTCTTGTCAGTTTAAATAATTAATTATGGGTCATATGTAAAAATAATGTTAATTACCTATGAAATCACACTACCACGTGACACATGCACACCTTGCTTAAAGTAGAAGACCTGCAAGCCCAGACTCCGGCATTTTCTTTGAATTAGTTTACCATTTTGAAGTTACAAAGCATAACAGGTGCCCATTTATAACTTGACCACATGGACTTCCCGACACATGAGAATTATTATTACTGAGAAGAAACTAATTTGCAGTACTTTGTTGGTCTTGCAGGTGCACCGAGGAATAAAAGGACTTGTAATGGATGAGAGAGGAAGGAAAATTAAAGGAGCACGCATCAAAGTTAGAGGGATCCGTCATGACATCCTTTCAGGTAGAAATGGAAACAAATTGTTGGGAAAGTGTTTCCATTGGTTTGCATTGACTTTGATATTGAAAAATACCACTCAGGTGCCCACACTTGCTTCTAACACAGAAAATGTATAAATTATTTTTTGTAGGACTGTGTTACCAGCTTATTAGTCAATAAATCCTACATCTAAGATGTTAATGCCCTGCATTCTGGTAAGATCTTGTGTGTGGTTATTTGATCACTTGTGCAAGTCAAGTCATAGCCACAAAATGGATAAGAAAAACATTGGCAATAGTGGAGCCTCAACCCTAGTCTCTGATTCACATTCAAAAACTTTGAATACTGTGAAACATCATCTGAAAGATTAAGCATAAAATATAATTTTAAAAAATTATTGAACACTTTTAAAGCAAATGTATGTAATTCAAAAAAAAGAAGCACTTTAGATTTGTCTGTCTCTACTAAGAGCTTTTCATTCAAATGATGGGGCCCTCTATATCTGCTCCCTGGTGTAGTCTGGCTGAGCTCAGAGGCAATGACAACAGGGGAACCCAGCAAGATGCTGCTCCAGCATTTCTGTCCTTGGGAAGAATATCAGAGCACAGTTTGGAACCTTTGGAAGAGCCCACCAGTGAGCTCACAATCCCCAATAAATACCAGCAGACTGATGTGAAATTGCAGCATTTTTCAGGAAATTTTAGCCCAATGTAAATACAATTTGGGGAATTTTCTCTTCAGTACTTCTAAATATTCACTTGCATTATTCACATAAACGTGTTTTTCCTTTGGGTTGCAGTTGCCAATGGAGAGTACTGGAGACTGCTCCCTCCAGGCACATACTATATAAGTGCGTATGCTCAAGGACACACACGGGTTTTGAAGAAAGTATATTTACCTGCCAAGATGGAAGGAGCTGGTCGTGTAGACTTTGTTCTGCGTCGCCTGCAGCCCTATATTGAAAGTGAACATTTGGAAGAGGATATAGATGAAATGGACTTGTTAGATCATCTTGAGAGGACTGAGAGGAGACATGAAGATGAAGATGATGAATATTCAAATTCACGTGGAGGAAAGCCTTGGTGGTGGTCCTTCTTTGCTTCTTTGGGACAGAATTCACCAGACTGGCTTTTAAGAAACATGTAACTTCTGATGTGGGTATTATATTAAATGGAGGTTGCACTAGCAAGTTTGCATTAATAAATACATCAGTGATTTCTACTTCAGTAAAACAAATTTAATCCCCATATGATCTGGGAAACAAAATAAATTTTGCAAACATCTTTCATTAATCATTTAATTCTGAGAAGTCAAATGTAATTCAGTGTTCCTAACATAAGAGGGCATCTGTGATCACAGTATTATGTAATAAGTGCAAACTAGTGCATTGTGAATCATAATGTCCAATGTATGCTTGCATATTGTAGAACATATTGTCTATATCAAATAAAAGGGTTTTGGGAGATATTTCATTTAGAATTTTTTATTAAAAGATATTTCTCTCAAAATATTTAACTTATATTACTTTCTTATTAATATAATAAGATAAAGGATGGCATAAATAGCCATAATCACCTTGTTCTGCTTGAGTAACTTCCACCATAATACACCATAGTTCTTATCAGCTTTGACTAAAGGTAGAGTTTCCAAAAGAATGAATTGCAGTAGGAAGAGAAACTGATTAAATCACCCAAAAATAGATGTAGAAATAGTGTTACAACTTAGTATAAGCAATAATTTTTGTAACCATGTAAAAACAATAAAAAAGCTTAGTCAATATAATGGAACATTAAGAGACAGAAAAACTGGCTGTATGAAACTATCGATGTTACTCCAGAAATCACATTACTTTAAGCTTTTCAAGGCTAACAACCATCTTAGTAACATTGCTTTCTTATTTTGAATAGCTTTAATTACAAAGTGTTTATTGACAAATCTTTAATTATTTAAAGTAAAACTGAATGGAAGCATTGGAGGATTTTAACTACTTGTTTTCTTTAAGTGATCAATATTCTTAAAAAATAGTTCCCATTAATGCAACATTGTTTGATGAGTTTCATGCCTCATGCTTGTCCCTACTCCTGTTGGATTGTTGTCACTGCACTAACTCTTCTCGGACCCGTTCAGGTTGCGGGAAGCTCAGCAGGCCATGAGCGGCAATTAGGCTTCAAGTCGCAAATCCTGAGGTGATGTCCCAAACTAGACAAAAATTTTGATTGTTCAAAGTGAAACTGAACAGAAACATTTGAGGATCCTAACTAATTGCTTCCTTTAAATTATCAATATCACCCCCCATTAAGGCATAATTGATGATTGTACAATGGCTCATGCAATCCAAGGCCTTTTCAATAGTTTTTAAAGGCTTTGATTATCAGTTGCATTTAAAACAGTTAAAGTGGATTTAAATAATTAACATTTTAAAAAAAGAAATAATATTTATTAAAAAGCAATTCAAATTATGTAAATTGATATAACACATTAATCTTAATTAAAATTAGAGGGAAATAATCGCTTATTACATTTGCCTTTGCCATCTAAATCAAGTTCATATCCTAAATGGGATATCAGGTGTCTCCGCATGAAGACAAGACCATGGTCCTGGAATAGCAGGACCATGGCATTTGTATGAATCTGTGAAAGAGCTAAGTATAGGAGCACTGCAATGAATCAGGGAGACCTGTAAGACCAAACAGTGACACTGTTCTGATTCTCACGCTAACAGCCTGCCAAAGATGTTGAAGTCGGTACTGGAGGCTGCATCACTGTACACAATTCAGCTGAATGAATCAAAATAACTCACAGGACAAAAAGTTTACCATGTTCTGAGTAAATTTAGTTAAGTTATACCAACCTTTTTCCTTACTGCTTAATAAACAAAGAAGTAGAATTATGCCATTCAGTCCATCAAGTCAACTCCACTTTCTCAACCCCATCCTCACACCTTCTCCCTTTAACTCTTAACTGCCTTACTAATCAAAATGCTGTCAATCTCTGTATTAAATATGATAAAGATGACTTCCACAGCCATTTGGGCAATGAATTTCACAGATTCTCCATCCTCCGGCTAAAAAATATCCCCAGTTTTAAAAGGGCATCCTTTTGTCTTGAGCTTGTGCCCTCAGATCCCAAGTTTTCCTTCTAATGGAAGCATCCTCTCCATGTTCACTCTATCCAGGGCTTTCATATTCAGTAGGCTTCAATAAGATCCTCTTTAATCCTTCTTAAGTCCATCAAATACAGGCCCTGAGCAATCAAATACTTATCACACATTAAGCCTTTCAATCCTGGGATCATTCTTGTGAATCTCCTTCAGGTTTTTTCTTAGACACGGGTCCCAAAATTGTCACAATATTCCAAATGCAGTCTTTCCAATGCCTTATAAAGCCAAAGCAATCCCAGCTGTTAGATTCTAGTCCTCTCAAAATGAATACTGACATTGCATTTGCCTTCCTTACCAATGATGCAGGCTGCAAGTTCAAGGGGATCTGACCTAGGACTTTAGAGCTGCTTTGAGAGCCTCAAGTTTCCGAATTCTCTCACCAATTAGAACATTCTCTGTGCCTTGACTCTTTTTACTAATGTGCCAAACCCCAATCCTTCCTGTGTTGTACTACAACTACCTCTTCTTTGCCCACTCTCCCAGACTGTCCAAGTTAGTTTGCAGAATCCCTACCTCTGCCACTTTATCTATTCCTTCACCTATCTCTGTATCATCTGCGGAAATTCACTAGTCACCAGCAACCATCCTGAAAAAGTTAAAACTTCAAAGTAAATTTTATTATCCAAAGTACATATATGTCCCTCATACAACCCTGAGATTCATTTTCCTGTGGGCATGCTCAGCAAATCTTTTGAATAGTAACTATAACAGGATCGATGAAAGATTAACCAAAGTGCAGAAGACAACAAACTGTGCAAATGCACATATAAATAAATAGCAATAAATAACAAGAACATGAAATAACAAAATAAAGAGTCCTTAGAGTGAGATCATTGGTTGTGGAATCATCTCAGTGGATGGGCAACTGAGTGTAATTGTTCAAGAGTCTGATGGTTGTTGGGTAGTAACTGTTGGTGGTGTGAGTCCTGAGGCTCCTGTACCTTCTACCTGATGGTAGTAGCAAGAAGAGAACGAGGCTTTGTTGATGGATGCTGCTTTCCAATGACAGTCTTTCATGAAGATGTGTTCAATGGTTGGGAGGGCTTTATCCTTGATGTACTGGGCCAAATCCACTGCCTTTTGTAGGATTTTCCATTCAAAGCATGTGTGCTTCCATACCAGACCATGATATAGCCAAATTATTGTCTGCTGCACACCTATCAAAGTTTATAGATGTTTTTGATGTCATACCAATCCTCTACAGACACCTAAGGAAGTAGAGGTATTGTTTGCTTTCCTCACAATTGCATTTACATGCTGGGTCCAGGACAGTCCTCTGTAATAGTAACACCAAGGAATTTCAAGTTGCTAACCCTCTTCGCCTCTGATCCTCTGATGAGTACTGGCTCATGGACCTCTGGCTTCCCTCTCCTGAAGTATAGGATAAATTCTTTACTCTTTCTGACGTTGACTGAAAGGTTGTTATGACACCACTCAGCCAAATTTTCATTCTTCCTTCTGTACGCTGATTCATCACCACCTTTGTTTCATTTGTACAAGGAGATATTGAGGCCAAGGTTTTGGAGTTTATTGATTAGATAAGAGGATGATGGCATTAAATGCTGAGCTGTAGCCAATAAAGAGCATCCTTGTGTATGCGTCTTTGCAGTCCAGATGTTCCAGGGTTGTGTAAAGAGCCAATGAGATGGCATCCACTGTTGACCTGATGTGCCGGTAGACAAATTGGATCCAAGTTGCCTCTCAGACAGGAGCTGATAAGTTTCATCACCAGCCTCTCAAAACACTTCATCACCATGAATATAAGTGTAACTAGACGATAGTCATTGAGGCGGGTTACCTCTCTTCTTGAGCACTGGTATAACTGAAGCCTGCTTGAAGTCGGTACCACACACTACCGAAATGAAAGGTTAACAAAAGGTTTACCCCTACTCTTTGACTGCTGTCAGTCAGCCATCTCCTATCCATTGTTAGATAAGTCGGTTTTGACCAAAGGAGTCACTTAGCATGTTAGTGCAAGGACGTTCGTTAGATGCATCAAAAATCAAATTTATCAGAAATGAGCGAAAATAGTAAATGAAAACTGCCAATATTTACAAAAAGTTATCTAGCAGAAAACACAATAATAGCTCCCCACTATTTTGTCTAGTGTGAACTCTTGGCAGCTCCAGTTGCTCTCTCCCACTGAGAGCAAACAGCCTCATTTAGGCACCAGGACATACCATCTTTAATACCCACAAAGTTAACTTAACACTACACAGGAGTTAGAATATGATGCATTCCACAATCATATTACAAAATAAACAGAAGTACCTACCCTAAATGCAGTATACAAAACATATAGAGCCATAGAACACTACAGCACAGTACAGGCCCTTCAGCCCTCCATGTTGTGCCAACCCATATAATCCTTAAAAAAAAGAACTAAACCCACACTACCCCATAACCCTCCATTTTTCTTTCATCCATGTGCCTGTCCAAGAGGCTCTTAAATACCCCTAATGTTTTAGCTTCCACCACCATCCCTGGCAAGTCATTCCAGGCACTCACAACTCTCTGTGTAACAAACTTACCCCTGAAGTCTCCCCTAAACTTCCCTCCTTTAATTTTGTACATATGCCCTCTAGTGTTTGCTATTGGTGCCCTGGGAAACAGGTAATGACTATCCACCCTATCTATGCCTCTCATAATCTTGTAGACCTCTATCAAGTCCCCTCTCATTCTTCTACACTCCAAAGAGAAAAGTCCCAGCTCTGCTAACCTTGCTTCATATAACTTGTTCTCCAAACCAGGCAACATCCTGTTGAATCTCCTCTGCACTCTCTCCATAGCTTCCACATCCTTCCTAAAATGAGGTGACCAGAATTGAACACAATACTCTAAGTGCGGTCTCACCCGAGATTTGTAGAGTTGCAACATGACCTCTCTACTCTTGAACTCAATCCCCCTATTAATGAAGCCTAGCATCCCATAGGCCTTCTTAGCTTCCCTATCAACCTGTGCAGCGACCTTGAGGAATGTATGGATTTGAACCCCAGGGTCCCTTTGTTCAACCACACTCAAGTAATTGACCATTAATCCTGTACTCAGTCTTCTGGTTTGTCCTTCCAAAATACATCACCTCACACTTGTCCGGATTGAACTCCATCTGCCATTTTTCTACCCAACTCTGCAGCCTGCCTATGTCCTCTTGTAACCTTCAACCACCTATAACTCCATCCACAACTCCTCCAATCTTCGTGTCATCAACAAACTTACTCAAACATCCTTCCGCCTCTACATCCAGGTCATTTATAAAAATCACAAATAGCAGGGATGCTAGGACAGATCCCTGTGGCACTCCACTAGTCACCGACCTCCAGGCAGAATACTTTCCTTTCACAACTACCCTCTGCTTTCTTCCCTTAAGCCAATTTTTTATCCAAACAGCCAAGGTTCCACTTATCCCATGCCTCATGATTTTCTGGATGAGTCTCTCATGAGGGACCTTGTCAAATGCTTTGTTAAAGTCCATGTAGACCACATCCACTGCCCTACCCTCATCAATTTCTTTTGTTACCTCTTCAAAAAACTCAATCAGGCTCATGAGGCATGATCTTCCCTTCACAAAGTCATGTTGACTATCCTTGAGTAGACTGTACTTCTCCAAATGCTCCAAATTTCTCCAAATATACACACTTATATATCTCTATTACTGCAGAACTGGAATATTCTACCATGTATAGCAGGAAAGGCATCATACACCAACCCATTATGAGAATATATGGGGAAGCCTTTGAAGTGCACACTTTAGTCACCTCATGCAACAACAGAAGAATGACAAGGCAATGTTTGTGTGTGTGTGAGGAGTGCACTTACTCAACATGCTCCATCACAACATGCTAATAACACACACAAAATGCTGGAGGAGTTCAGCAGGCCAGCCAGCATTGATGGAAAATAGTAGAGTTGACGTTTTGAGCGGTCCTGCTGAAGGGTTTTGGCCTGAAATGTCGCCTGTACTTTTTTCCATAGATGCTGCCTGGCTTGCTGAATTCCTCCAGCATTTTGTGTGTGTTGCTCTAGATTGCCAGCATCTGCAGATTTCCTGTTTACAACATGCTAATATCTTGCTTTAACACTTTGGGCTCTTGTGTCTCAGGCTCACATGCGGCAACTGGACAAAGGTCTTCTGAAAACCCAGGTGAATAATATCCACTGGTTCACTTCTGTCTAATGTGCGTCTTCCTTCCATATGAATGAGGATAAGGTTTTTGGATGTTCTGTGTGATGTCTCTTTCAGAGTTTTTGGCTGGCTAACCCTTTGTTCTGCCCCTATCCATCCTGCTGTTCGCTATCACGGAACAAAGTAATGAATAATTTGCAGTGAGGAGGTTTGCAGCAGATACCTGTAAAGAATGCAATGGACTTGGCTGGAAGAAAGAGACCTTGAGCTATGTGCAGTCACCTACCTCCAGAATAGAGTTTGTAATGAGGACATGCCTGCCAAGGTAATCCATGAGCCAGAGATATAATCGCAAGAGATAGGAGGAGTAGTCTTTATTGCCATTCAATAAATCCTGGCTGATCTTGCCTTCACCTCCATTTTGTTCCTTGTCTTCCACACCATTTTACTTCTCTGAGCCATTGGTATAAGGGTTCAATTTGGGTTGATATAGAGATGAAGGAAGCATGGTGGTTTAACAGCCATAGAGGTTAAAGGGTGCAAGCAGGTGTTATGACCGTAAGTCTTGTAAAATATGAGGAGGTAGTACTAAAGAGTAAGCAGTGATTAAGAGGAAATTTTCTTATCCTGGATATTTTAGTGATTGAACTTTTCATCATTGCTATAAAATCTGGATTGTACATCCCAGGCACTGATATATTCTGTAATTTTCTTCCCTTCTTAGTGCAGCTGATGCTTGGTGGGTGTCGAGTCCCTATCTCCTTCGACTTCAGGCCTTCATCAAAACCTTCAAAGTAGCATTCAAGTATTTTAGTGCCACATGATGCTTGTTTCAGGCACTTCTCATTAGAGTGAAAATAGGTCCCATCTTAAGGAGGTACTGACTGCTAAGTGATTTCAGAGATTTTCTGTCGACCGGAAAATTGTTTGGAATGAAGTCCTATGAAGAGTTCAAATGCTGTTACTGCTCTTCAGTAAGTCATTTAATGAGAAGAGAATTATTGATTGTTGGAGGAATTAATAATTTCAAACAAGCAGTTTCTGAAGATAACAGAAAATTTGTTTGTATAAAGAGTGATCAGAATTTCTTGATTGAAAGCAGAGTCAAGGTTCTTATGCAGCTCCTTTCATCCTCAAAACCTGGAACTTCAGCCAGTTGCAAAACTGCTTCCATTCTGGCATGAACAGTGAACAAAGAGGTGGGGAAGGATACTGTGGTGACTCTTACTGGAGAGCTATAAATCGAATAATCAGAAACAATATCCGCAGCAACTGCTGCTTATTTTGTCACAGATGAATCCTGTTAAGCTCATTGTCACTGTCCTATTTGTGTGCTAGAAAGAATGGTTAGTGTTTGCTTCACTGAAAGGTCAGATGTGTAGAGTGGCTCTGAGCAATAGCTGCCTTTTAAAGATGAAGATGAATCTGGAGAAAGTAAATTGGTTACCGTTGACTATTCTTCAACTGAACTAGGCTAGGCATCTCACTATGCCACTCTTAATTAATCAAAGCTCACACTTTATTGTCTCAAGTAACTATGTTGACCCCAAGCCAACAACGTAAAACATTAATTCTATTGTTCCTTCTGTAACCAATACTCACAGACCAATTCTCCAATTTATAACATCGAAATAGAAATCTCCCGATGACCAGACAATCATCCTTTCTTCTGCCAGCACTTGGCATGGGGGTTCTTCCTTGTGATAGGTAGTCTCCAGAGTTCTCGCCTCTTTGCATTAGAAGCCGTTCATGCTTATAATTCTTTCCTCATCAGTTCAAATGTTGAGCTTTCATCTTGTTGGCTCAAGGTCATTTGACTGAACTGTGTCAGATTCCTATTGGATCTTGTCCTAGGGCTGGCTACACAACTTTGTTGTTCTACTCCACACTGGTTCAAATCAGTCAAACCAGGTCACTCAGACCCTGGGCTGAGATAACTAGATTACTTCTGCATTGTACACAATAAATAGCTTATCTGAGAATGATCTCAGGATTAGCAGATCAATAGCAGAAATTCCTTGTGTCCACATTCAATTGCTCTGATTAGAGTATCCCAGAACAAGAATCACTTCATCAAATAGTTCACAAGATGGAAGTTACAGAGCGGCTTTACAAAATGGCAGCCTCCTTCAAGCACATGGCAAAATACCTGGATGGTCTACCTCTACTGTCCTTGACCAATTTGAGTTCAATAATTTCTTCTATATTTTAATTCCTTCATATTAACTTCTAGTGATGCATCATTGGAAATATTCTGTTACATTGCTGAGAAACCCTCTAGGATAGATCATACTCACACAGCAAGAATCTTTTTCTTGTCCTTAGATAGCAACGGATAATTTGCTGAAAAGTGCAATATAAAAAGAAAGTACAACTTCATCATTGTCCAATGCAAAGGACAAGTTTAGAATAAGGTTTACCTATTTCAGATGGAGATGGGGAGGAATTTCATTTTTTGGAAAGTTAGCCTATAAACCTTTGAAATTCTATACCTGAGAGAGACATCAAGAAGCAGTCCTGGTATCTTGAAGAAACAGGTTGATAGAGATTAAAAAAAAAACAGAGAGTAGGGAGTGAACGGAGTTGAGGATGGAGCAGAAAAGTGATATTGAAGCCACAATTGGATCAGCTATGATCATATTAGTGATAGAGCAGGGATGGGGACCAATGACTCCACTTCTGCGCCTATGTCTTACATTCTGATGTTCACCATTCAGTCAAAACTTCCATTCCACTAGAATCTAATGGAAACATTCTCTGCCAACAGATATGGACTGGAGACGGATTTATGGTGGTTCAAAGGAGAAACACGACAGTGCCTGGGATGTTCTTTGCCTGGGGTGAAGCTTTATATTCACCCATTAACCAATGTAATATTATCTTTCAGCATATTCTTATGGGTTGGAAGATAAGGTATGGTCATCATGCACTTCCCCCAAATGCCTGGGGCTATCATAAAATTAAATTTTATGACAAACATGAGAATATCTGCAGATGCTGGAAAACCAGCACAATACAAGCAAAGCACTGGAAGAACTCAGTAGGTCAGCCAACATCTGTGGAAAAGAGTGAACAGTTGACATTTCGAGCCAAGATTCCTCTTCAAGACTGAGAGAAAAGTTGGGGGGAGGGGAGGGAAAAGAGGAAGGTGATAGATGAAGCCAGGTGGGTGTGAGAGATCAAGGACAGGAGAAAGAATCTGATAGGTGAGGAGAGTGGACAATCAGAGAAAGCCAAGGAGGAGGGGACCCAGGAGGAAGTAATAGGCAGGTGAGAAGAAGTAAAAGTTTAGTGTGGGGAATAGAGGAAGGAGGGAGAAGGAGTTTTGTTCACTAGAAGGAGAAATCAATATTCATATCATCAGGTTGGAGGGTACCCAGAAGGAATGTAATTTTTATAAGTCAGGAAAATCTTATGCATAATATATAATCATCAGTAGCAAATAGCTCTTAACTTCTTTTTATTATATCATTGTAGAACATGATATATTTAGCATAAAATATTACCATTTGTGTAGCTTAAGCTTTAAATTTTAAATGTCCTTTGACATGATTACTTCGGGATGAAATTATGTTAATTGGAAGACATCAGATACAATAAAGAGACAAGCTGTTGACTTCACAAGCTTGTTACAGCAGTAAAAAAGACTGATGTTGTGCCATAGTTAATTAGTTACAATTGGCTACTTAATACAGCAATCAGAGCCTTAAATGCCTCCTAGACAAAGAACTAGTAGATGTACATCTGTAGTGTATTAGAACTCAAAAATAATTGTTCAGTGACAATGTCTGGTTAGGATTTTCAGATAGAAAATAGGAATCAAGGCTCATATGTTAATTCTAAAAAATATTAATTTAATGATTGTGTTTTCATTATTTGTAATTCTCTTCTCAAATTCAACAACACAGTTCTAATTCTACTATTTCTGATAACTGTTGGAGATGTAATTATATGAAGCTGAAGTGAAATGCTTTAGAATGAAATATGTCTCTTGCTGCATCTGGAAACAGCATCAAGGACACACACAGGGTAGAAGTGAAAATGATACTGGACTAAATGTTTGAGCCTGATTAAAGTGCAAAGATTCAGCCAGGGTGGTCCACAACCAGGCTTTAATTTGGTCAGTGTAAGTTGGCATCAGATTTCCCGCTTAAGACGATGGCCTGAGACACATGACTGTTTTCGATCTGCTTTTTTTTCTGAAACCTCATGCAAAAGCACAATAAAATCAGATTTTACTGACTAATTTGAATACACACAATAACCTTTACCAATATATCTCCAGGATAAAGAAAAATTGGATTAAGTTTCAAAATCTAATTGCAACTCAAATGGATAAGCACTGGGGAGTGAAACAATAGTAATCATATTAATTGTTTATCTTACATAGGATAATTAAATAGCCTTTACTTAGAGGTTAACATGGAAAGATAAATAATTTCATACAAAACTATATAGCATCCATATGCAAACTAGTTTTATAAGTGTTGAAACAGCTTCGTGCATTGTTAAATTGTTTTATTAGCAAAGGTTTGGTGCGTATAGTTTTTGAGTATATTAAATCTCAGCTTCTGAACAAGAACTTAACCTAGCAAATGCTACTCCAATGCAGTGGGCAAGAGGACAATTTTACTGGTTGGGCCTCCTTGATATGACTTTCCAACTGTGTTTTCGTGCCATTTTAATTGAATTACTGACCAACAGTCTGACCTTCTATATAAGCTGGAAGAGTCCACTGTGGAGACCCAACACAATCGTGACAATTACAGGCCTACTGCTTACAGTGGAGGAATTCCAGTGCAGCAAGTCAGTTTTGCTGAGGCTGAAGTTGGGCCTGGGGATGAGGAGTGAGCACAGGTCTTTTCTGGGACCAGAGACACAAGATTTCCACTTGCGGCTCAGATTTCCACAAATGCCATTTGTGGTCTGTAGGGAAGTTAATGGACCATTTTTTAACCCCGGTATCTTTCCAAGAAATAACTTCTGATCCCATTAAGTTAAGGGAGGGCATTACTGATTCTTTCTAGAGGCCTCAGATCCTACAAGACAAAGGTCATCAAGCATGTGGGAATGGTTTCAGTTCTTGTTGTGGGAAGACAACAATAATTGCTGGAATTGTCTCAACATTGCTCCTTCTAATCTTAATTTAAACTTAGGATAAAAATCACTGGCAAGGGCCAGTGAGAAGAAAGAAGCCATAATTTTTAAATGAACTGTCAATTGTGATGAGCATTAAGAAGTCAAAGCCTGATTCTTACTTTACACAGAACTCTCCTTGCTTTGTTGTGTGGATTATATCCTTGTTATAATATATTAACCTTCATGTTTCTAGTGTCAGTTCAATCACTTTCCATCGGAGAGTGAATAAAAATGATCATATTGCACCATCATTCATGAGCATCAGACAGGAAGTGAAATTGGAGCACATCTATCCAAGTTTTTGATCAACGTCGACAGAACCAGCTTGAATTAGAATAATAATTACTCATGGGGATTAATTTTATGATTTACAGCTTGACAACCTGCTTTCTTTAGCAGTAGTACCACCCATAGTTCTCCTCTGAAGACAAATTAATCAGATATTTCTTTGCCATGAGGTAAATTTGAAATGTTGATTTCTGCAAAGACATAGCTATAATGGGCTCTTCTTTATCATGACAATCAAAAGCAGAATATCTAATTGTAATTAATTGTAATAGGGCTTAGGAGAATTATCTAAGAATTCCTCAGTGAAGAGCTAAAAGCAAAATCACATAATGATAAAATTATTTCCACCCTTCTGTTTGAAGGGTGATAATAATCTATTTAGTTGCTTCAAGTGTAATGACAAAATCATCTTAAACATAAAGAGTTTATGTCTAACAATACCCAGTAAAATGAATTAAGTCAATCAAACTAAATGTACTAAAGTATAAAAAATATCAAAACTGAATCCAGGGACTGCCAGAAATTCTCAAACAGAAGAAAGAATATTGTTGTTATTGTATTGAGTTTGTTGTAAAGGAGTTCACATTGAAAATAGATGATTTTCGACAGCTAAGTAGATCTTCAAAAGACTTCGTTGCACTTGTTACAATTCTAATAATCTGGAACAGCTACCATAAATGATCAATAAGTAGAGCCATAAAATAAACCAGCATGAAAACAAGCCCTTCAATACAACTCGACATGCTGCCCAAAGTGCTGGCCCAGGCCAGTGCCGCTTGTCCACTTCCCTCTAAAACTCTCCTATCCATGTACGTATCCAAGTGGTTGCTGGTATATCAGTTTCTCTAACAGCTCATCCAATACATATAACCATCCCCTTGATGGAGATTTCCCTCAAGTTGCCTTTTAAATCTTCCTTCTCTCATCTTAAACTTATGTCCTCTAGTTTTTTTTTTATTTCCCTAGGAAAAGTTGTAAGCCCAGTGACATGTGGCCTGCCATAGAGCATTGGGCTTCTTGAGCACCTGTGCTTGCTACTTAGTGTTGTCAAGGTAATTGTTACTGGCACGGGTTTTCCACATTCTGTGATCATTTATAGTAGACTCTCGATTAGCGCTCATCGCAGGGTCCTTGTGTTAAGAGTGATTTTTCTCAGGGTGTCTCCCAGTCATGCCACTGACAATCTGTTGGAATTCCTATGCATAAATTCTCATTCCTGTCTCTACATAGGAGTTTGCCATTTCCCTGCACCTGAGTTCACTCATTGCTAACGTTCACTCTGACAGCGTTCACCATGACAAAAACTGCTATGTGCATTCACTATGTCAATACTCCGCATAGTTATATACTCCGCTGTTATCGTCTCATGTATTCCAAAGCCCAATCTTTCCCTTTTCCTTAATCTGTTAAGTCTTTGTAAACCTTCTCTGCACTCTTTTCAGTTTAATGGTGTCTTTCCTATAATAAGGTAACTAAATCTGTACACAATAGTTCATGCGAAGTCTCACCCTCTTGTACAACTGCAACATGGCAACATCTTCTTCACCACTGTGTTTATCTGTGACACTGTTTTCAGTGAACTATGTTTTTGTACCCCTTGGTGCCTCGGTACTAACATTCTCTAGTCCCTGACCATTCACTGCCCAAGTCCTAAAATGGTTTGACTTTTCAAATACAACACTTCACGCTTATCTGGATGAAATCCATCTGCTAAGTTCACAAGTATACCCACTTGCCTAGCTGATCAAGATTCACTTATAAATTTTGATAATCTGTTTCACTGTCTATGATACCACCTATTTTATAATCATTCACCAACTTACTAACCATGCCTTGTGCATTCATGTCCAAATTCTTTATATAATAAACAACAATCCTAATTTTAATTCTCTGAAACCGCCATGTGATTAATAAAGTGAGAGATTTTGAAGTCTAAATGTGGTAAGTTCAACCAATGTTGAAACTGCATTGCAATTTCCAGGAGACATACCAATTGTGTAATAATGGGTAGTCACAGGATACAGGACGTTGGTGGAATGAGCAGAGGGATAGAGGAACCTTAGGGTATAAGTCCAAGGATCCCTGAAGATGCCACAATAGATAGATAAAATGGTATAAGGGATTACTGCTTTATTATCAGGGACATGGAGTAAGAGCATGGGGTTAGGATACAAACATTGAACGATACTGGTTAGGTCACATACTGGATTACTGTGTGCAGTTCTGGTTACTGTACTTTCGAAAGAATGTGAATGCAATGGAGATCATGTAGAGGAGATTCACTAAGATGTTGCCTGAGATGGAAGATCTCAGTTACAAGGAAAGGTGGATAGGTTGGGTGTGTTTACCTTGGTGAAGAGAAGACAGAGGGGTCATCCTAATGCAGAGGTACACAAAATTATGAGGGTGATAAAATAGAGTAGAAAGTGAAACTATCCCTAATGAGAGAAATCTAAAAACTTGAATGTTTGGATTTAAGGCAAGGCACAAGATGGAACTAGGGAGGAATATTTTTACAAAGAGCTGAAACTTAGAGGGATGTTTTCACACAGGATCAATTTAGAATTTGAATTTACTGTCTCAGGAGATGTTGAGGTCATGTACTCCTGCAGAATTTAATATGTATCTAGACAAGCACTTGAATTAGCAAGGAATGGAAAATCATGGACCAAGTATTGGAAAATAAAATTAGTGTAGATGGCATGACCGTGGGTTGGCGCATGGACGAGATGGGTATGGTTGAAGGCCCTATTTCCATGTTGTGTGATGCTAGCATGTCCTCAGATAACCTTTCACAGAATCAAGAGGACAAAAGTTCTATTAACAATTCACCTTACCCCTTACTTAAGCCTCCTTGCACGATTTCCTCCAGTAGTGAGTTAACTTGGTGAAGTTTGCCGATTTGATTTCAGTGTGCAGCCATCACTAACAGTGTTTCTTTTATTGGATGGTATATCAATCA
Organism: Hypanus sabinus; assembly: GCF_030144855.1. Taxonomy (NCBI): domain Eukaryota; kingdom Metazoa; phylum Chordata; class Chondrichthyes; order Myliobatiformes; family Dasyatidae; genus Hypanus; species Hypanus sabinus. Next base: position 103,638,643 of record NC_082708.1, on the reverse strand, counting down.
TTATAATGACTCTGTTCCATTAATTAACTCACATCAACCAAAGTCAGTTTACATCAAGTTGCAGTGTTATGGCTCCTGCAGGTGTTGGCAGTCACTCTACAAGTGACCTTGACCTGGGAGTCATTTTCCAATGCAAAACTGTGATAGAAACGTGGAATCCATTGCTTCCTGATCCGTACTGAGAAGCTTAGTTGCCAAGGTACATATGAAGTGAACACCATTTGAAGAAAATTTAACCAGAGAGATGTGGAGTTAAGCGCCAGAACTGGATCCTGGGAATCTGGATACAGTTCATTGATTTCCATGGAATGTCAAATACCATATCCCACTGACTGAAGCATGAGCCTCAGATAATGAGTGTACTCGCCAGAGGTTAGAAGAACGAGGGGATCCCATGGGAACCTATCGAATATTGAAAGGCCAAAATAGAGTGGATGTGAAAAGGATGTTTTGGATAGCAGGGGAGTCTAGGACCAGAGGACACAGCCTCTGAATTGAAGGATATTCCTTTAGAACAGAGATAAGAACCAATTTCTTTAGCATGGTGGTAAATCTGTAGAAATTATTGCCACAGACGGCTGTTGAAGCAATGTATTTAAAGCAGTGGTTGATAGATTCTTGATTAGTAACATCGTCAAAGGTTATGTGGGGAAGGCAGAAGAATGGGGTTGAGAGGGATAATAAATCAGCCATGATGAAATGGCAAAGTATACTCAACTGGCTGAATGGCCTCATACTGCTTCTATGTCTTATGGATTATAACGTTCCATTCACCATGTTCATCATTCACTTACAAACAATATTTCTTTTTGCAGTTGAAATGAATATTCATGTGCTCCATCACACCTTCACATACTTGGAACTGTATTTTCATATTTACTTTCACTTTCTCTCTCTCTCCTATCTATCTACAATATCTCTGTCTACCTATCTATCCCCCTATCTCTACCCCTATCCACCTCCATCTCTTAGGATGAAGTGTGGCCAAACTAGTTGATAGCAGCTAAGAATAATAATGAGTTGCCTGCCTCTCTGAATGGATGCGGCTAATTAAGAGCCCATGACCAAGTGGTAGGCTGAGTCATATCGTCAGACATAATCTTTATTCTCAAATCCCACTTCCCTGTTAACCCACAACTGCTTCTGCTTTACAAGTTGCAGACAACGTAAACGTGTACCTCTCACTTTCCCTTCCACCCCATATCACAGTCCCACATGGTTTTCTCTTTTCAGACACAGAGGGACATTTAGCCCAGCATGTGGTTTACCTGCAAACTCCCATCAGACAGAGCATACAAAAGCCTGAAAGCACAAGCTAGAGAAAATCTGCAGATGCTGGAAATCCGAACAGCACACACAAAATGCTAGAGGAACTCAGCAGGCCAGGCAGCATCTATGGAAAAAAGTACAGTTGATGTTTTGGACTGTAACCCTTTGGCAGGACTGGAGAAAAAGCTGAGGAGTAGATTTGAAAGGTGGATGGAGGGGAGAGAGAAACACCAGGCAATAGGTGAAACCTGGAGGAGGGGGGGGGATGAAGCAAAGAGCTAGGAAGTTGACGGTGAAAGATACAGAAGAACATGGAAGAAGAAAGAAAAAAGGGGTGAGGGAGGGGGAGGAGCATCACAGGGAGGCAATGAGCGGGCCAGGAGATAAAAATCAAGGAGGGAAAAGGGGATGGGAAATGGTGTTGGGGACATTACTGGAAGTTTGAGAAATCAATGTTCAAGCTGTCGTGTTGGAGGCTACCCAAACAGAATATAAGGAGTTGTTCCTCCAACCTAAGTGTGGCCTTATCCCGACAGTGGAAGAGGCAGTGGATGGACATATCGGAATGGGATTGAGAAATAGAATTAAAATGGGTGGCCACTGGGAGATCCTGCTTCTTCTAGTGGACCAAGCATAGGTGCTTGGCAAAGTAGTCTCCCAGTCTATGTCGGGTCTCACTGATATACAGGAGGCCACACTGGGAGCTCCAAACACAGTAAATGAACCCAACAGACTCACAGCTGAAGTGTTGCCTCACCTGGAAGGACTGTTTGGGGCCCTGAATGGTAGTGAGGGAGGAGGTGTAGGGGCAGATGTAGCACTTGTTCCATTTGAAAGGTTAAGTGCCAGGATGGAGATCAGTGGGGAGGGATGAATGGGCAAGAGAGTCACGTAGGGAGCAATCCCTGCGGAAAACAGGAAGCGGTGGGGAGGAAAAGATAAGCTTGGTGTTGGGATCCCGTTGGTGGTGGCAGAAATTTCAGAGAATTATGTGCTGTACACGGAGGCTGGTGAGGTGGTAGGTGAGGACAAGAGGAACCCTATCCCTGGTAGCATGGCGGGAGGATGGGATAAGAGCAGACGTGTGTGAACTGGAAGAAATACAGTTGAGGGCAGCATTGATGGTGGAGGAATGGAAGCCCCTTTCTTTGAAAAAAGAGGACATCACCTCCATTCTAAAATTAAAAGCCTCATCCTGAGAGCAGATGCGGCACAGACCGAGGAACTGAGAGAAGCGGATGGCATTTTTACAAGTAGCAGGGTGGGACGAGGTATCGTCCAGGTAGCTGTGAGAGTCCGTTGGTTTATAATAGACATCAGTAGATAAGCTGTCTCCAGAGAGAGACAGTGAAATCGAGAAAGGGAAGTGTCGTAAATGGGCCAGGTGAATGAGGGCAGGGTGGAAATTGGAGGCGAAATGGATGAATTTCACGAGTAGGAAGCAGCATGAATACAGTCATTGATGTAACACAGGAAATATGCAAGACGGTCACCAGTGTAGGCTTGGAATATCGACTGTTCCACATAGCCAACAAACAAGCAGGCATAGCTGGGGCCCATGCGAGTGTCCATGGCTATGTCTTTTATTTGAAGAAAGTGGGAGGAGCCAAAGGAGAAATTATTTAGAGTGAGGATGAGTTCTTTTAGGTGGAGAGTGGTGGTGGATGGGAACTGGATAGGTCTGGTATACAGATAGAAAGGGAGAGCTTTGAGGCCTTCCTGGTGGGGGATGGAGGTGTATAGGGATTGGACATCCATAGTGAAAATACGATGATGGGGCCCAGGGAACCTGAAATCACTGAGAAGATCAAAAGTGTGTGAGGTGGCACGGATGTAGTTAGGAAGGGACTGATGCAGGGAGGATAAAACAGAGTTGAGGTATGCTGATATGAGTTCAGTGGGGCAGGAACAAGCTGAAACAATCGGTCTACCTGGACAAGCAGGTATATGGGTTTTGGGTGGGAGGTGGAAATGGCGGGGGGGAGGTGGCAGAGGCACAGAGTGACAACTATGAGGTTAGAGGCAGTGGATGAGAGATTCCCAGAGTCATGGTTGGTGATACTGTGGGACACAATGGCCTGGTGTTTCTTAGTGGGGTCCTGGTCGAGGGGCAAGTAAGAGGAGGTGTTTGAGAGCTGGCACTGGCCCTCAGCAAGGTACAGGTCAGTACGCCAGACTACTTAACTTATCTGCGGGATTGATGGTGAGGTTGGGATTGGTACAGAGGGAGTGGTGAGTCAAACGTTCGAATGGAGTGAGGTTGGAATTGGAGAGAGGAGTGTTGAAGTCTGGACGGTTTATTTCCCATCAGTTGGCAATGAAAAGGTCCAGGTCAGGGTGTCCAGGAAGAAGAGGAGGGTTGAAGACGAGAGAAGGGGTCATCGTGTGGACTGGAGAGTCCTTGCCCAAGAAGTAGGCACGGAGGTGGAGGTGGCAGAAGAAGAGCTCAGCGTCGTGGTGGGCATGGAACTCACTGAAGTGTGGGTGCAGGGTGACAAAGGTCCTTACTGAGGATGGAATGTTCTGTCTCAGAGAGGAAAGGTTGGAGGGGATGGTGAAAACCTGGCATGGATGAGAGCCGGGATCGGAAGGGGGAAGGGGGTTGGCAGTGTCTGAGGGGAAGAGTGGTTTGGAGTGTTCACTGATGGAGGGGTGAGAGGACCCGGGAGCTGATGGCAGGACCTGAGAGAGACAGTATTGTGCAGTGGCAGTGGAGGAAGGGGAGACGGGGATTTTACCAGCAGCATGTCAAGACCCGGTCTGGAGGTTAAGGTCGGAGTCTGAGTTGGAGGTTGCGCGATCAGCACTTTGGCGGTGTCCGAGGTCGCTGGAACCTGCATTGCTGGCGCCAGAGTCCGGGTTACAGGTCTGCTCTGGACTGTTGGGGCCATTGAGGTTGGAAGAAGTGGTCACGGTCTGGAGACATCCAGGCCAGCCGGCGTTGGAGTCAGCAGGTTCCATGGTTCATAGAGGGTCAATCTTCTGATCCTTGCAGGACGTGAGGAAGTCAAAGAGCCGGCAATTGAAAGCGTGGATCCGGCAGAGGATAAAGAAACGTACAAGTCCATTACAGGCTGCAGAGAGGGAATCCCGGAGTTGTGGAAGTGACTGGGATAGGGACACCAGGTATCTCCTCATGGTGGAAAGCATGGCGCGTAGAATGGGCTGCGAGAAGCAGTCAATGGAATGTGAGTACCTGGGGTCCACATAGGGTTCATATCCAAAAGCTTGAAAGTGATTCTAGAAAACGTGTGGTATAAACTGGCGGTGAAGACATGTTCCCAGAAAGGATACATGGCTGTAATAGTGGGTCTGGGTAAGCACATGCTCAAAGAGTTGGCGAGCAGCGGGGTTCACAATGGGTCAGCAGTGAGAGAGCTTCACTGAACTCCTGTTAAAGGGAAGATTTAAACTTTAGGGTAGGCATCCCTGGACGAGACTTCGCAGAGTAGTAATCAATCACAAATAAAATAACATCTGCAGATGCTGGAAATCCAAGCAACACACACAAAATGCTGGAGAAACTCAGCTGGCAAGGCAGCATCTTTGGAAAAGAGTATAGTCAGCGTTTTGGGCTGAAACCCTTCGGCAGGACTGGAGAAGAAAAAGCTGAGGAGGAGATTTAAAAGGTGGGGGGAGGGGAGAGAACAATGCCAGGTGATTGGTGAAACTTGGGGGGAGGGAATGAAGCAGAGCTAGGAAGTTAATTGGTGAAAGAGACAGAAGGCCATGGCAGAAAGAAAAATGTGGATGGGGGGAAAGCACCAGAGGGAGGTAAGGAAATAACATGAGAGAGGGACAGGGGGGTGAGGAATGGTGAAGGTGGGGGAGGCAATACTCGAAGTTTGAGAAATCAATAAAAGCACACACTATCAGGTTCTATTGCACTGTTATAAGATTTTAGAATCTTATCTGATAAAATGGAATCTTGACCTCACAACCTATCTCATCATGAGCTTGCCCCTTATTGTCTACCTGTACTGCACCTTCTCTGTGACTATTGCAGTGTATTCTGCACTCTTTTATTGTTTACAGCCCCTTGAAAAAATATTCAGCCCCACAACCATTTTCACATTTTACTGTCTCATCTTCTGAACTTAAAATATATTGAAGTAGGATTTTTGTGAATTATGTCAAATCAAAAGAAAAACCCCAAAAGCTGTCAAAAAATTACTTAAAATTACTAAAAACTAAAAAAAACAAAATTGTGAGGCTGATAACTCAACCCCTTTGAAACTACTATGCAAACTTTCCTCAAGTGCACTACTGTATGTTATCTTTCTAACTCACCAAATTTGTTAACGTAGATTGTGATCTACCACCGCTAACCTAGCACAACTTGAGCAATTTTGTAAAGAGGAATGGGTTCCATCACATTATGCAAAGAGACTAATCCAAAAAGACTACTGGCTGTGATAGTGGTGAGAGGTGGTTCAACTAAGTACTGAGCAAATGGGGATGAGTACTTTTGAAATGCTGACATTTCAGTTTTGGAATTTTAGTGTTTCATGCTTCACTATTTTCCCTGTTTTTTGGGGTTCACTGTGAAAAAGGAATGTGTGGTTCACAAATAAAAATTCTCAGTTAAATTGATCAAAGTCCCTGGTTATAATTCTCATTTATTTGAACAAAGGGTTGGGGGAAAATACTTTTACAAGACATTGTTCTACTTGTTCTACTGAAATGCACCGAGCACTTGTCTAGCAATCTGCATGAACGATTTGCAAGACAAGCTTTCCACTAGTCCTTGGTACGTGTGACAATAATAAACCGATTTGAATTCCATTTTCAGAGAGAACCAGAAGGCACTTTATCTGAGACCAATGGCTAACAGCTCAGAGACTGAAAACACACAAGCACTTTAGAGGCTGATGCAGGCTGAAAGTGCAGCAGAAAGATACTGGGCATGAATGGCCAGTAGTCAGGCCAGAAGATAATAGCCCATCTGCAAATTCTGAAGGAGGCAAAATCTCACGAGAGTTCTGCCGAGGATTTGCAACCAAACAATTAGAGACAGCATGAACTATGAAGCTGCTGGATATGCACAGTGAAATCCCTGGTATAGTTGAGGCCTGTCCAAGCAAATGTACACATCAGAGCAGGAGGACACCAAGCAACAACTTGTATGGAATTTGAAGCCCACACTCTTCAAGAGGGCAGAGGTAGCCAGCAGCATTAAAACCCTCATTGAACCAAGCATCATAACTCAGCTTTCATGCCCGTACAGTTAGAATCTGTACACCTCCTGCATTATATGGTGGCAGGTCAGACTTCTGCCATACAAGCCCAGATATTTGCCATTGTGGCGCTGAGTACCAGTGTTCAGAGGGGTTATGAAGTTATTCCTGCAGCCTGTCCATCACCATATTCCTTGGGTTGCTGGGACCCATCAGGAGTGAGTGGCAAGTGGGGGTGTCATACACTTGTTCTTCTTTCTCAGAACTTGTAGCCAATGCTCATTCTGTTCTCCATCATCCATCCACCCAGCCCAGTTTGGTATTTATTCCATTCCTTAGTGATATTGCAGTCCAACGCCAAGCCTTCTGGATGAACAGCTGCTTTGTGGACAATGCCAGCCTCCTTCACTTCCTCATTCCAGCCACGGGGGGATATCAGGAGTGTCTAGGGAGGGGAAGCACTTCTGGTGAAAGGACTTGTCATGTCCATTCCAGGGCAACTCACTCACCTCTGGTGCCCTCTGGGCATTCAGCTCTCACTTGTGGCTCCAAGTAGCCGTTTGCATGTGACAGCAACCACACCCCGATACACCGCTTCGACAGGCGGACGAAACCAGGTGAGGGTAGCCAACAGCCTCATATCCCAGTGAGACAGGGACTCACATGCGAAGTCAGCTCTGGTGGGCTGGGTGAATGAGGTCAACAGTGAGACTCAACGGGCAGGAAGGAGGTTCTGCAACGCTCCACGGAGAGCGAAGTGTATGACAAGGCACAGAAGGCATTGCAACCAAGGAAGACTCCAGCTTGTGACATTTGATCGTACTACTGGACTGCGACTTCTGCGGTTGAGAGTGTGGAACTGCCCCAGTGCAACGGCTTTTCCACTTTAAAAACTCTCCTGCTAAGGTCTCCTGTCAGTGTCGGACACGGTGGACAACAGTCAAAATCACTGATGGATACCCTACCTGTGAGCCAGTACAGCAGATTGATTCATGGGATAAGAGTAATATCAGTTAAAGAGCATGAGCCCACATATGTAAAAGATCCTTAGAGAAACTGAAGATTCCTCATGTAGTTATGAATCTTAAAATTCACCACCTCAGAAGGCTATGGGCTTCTTAGTCATAAAATCCAAGCAAAGTGCCAGCAATAGATATTTTGGACTTCGACATTAGCATCCACTGGCAACGTAGCCTTGCTTTTTAAGTACAGTATATATGTAATTGTATCACATGCTGTATTCTGATAGGACCTGATTTCTGACGTGGATTCTCCTCTCATGTCGCTTCTTGCTGATTTACAAGTTGAAGGTTTGCTCCCTTACCAACATTGATGGAAATGGCCTCCTGTTAAGTCCCTCACTGACCATCACTCACCCTCCTCATCTTGAGATTGTCCTCCTCTATGCGGCCCTCCTCATTCTCCCTCTTATATCGTAATCATAATAGAAAAGGCAGCTATTTTGGAACAATGTGGTTTATAGAAGCCACAAAAAAAAGATATAATTCACACCTTTTCTTGTGCCATTCAATTCCCCGTGAACATTAACATCTACAAGGATTAGAAATACAAAATAGTTTAATGTTGGCACTACACAGTAAATCAATTAATAATAATCTGTAAGTAACTGATGCCACATTTACACTATGTACAAATGAGGTGACCCTTCATGCTAAACAATGGATCTTCTGTAAGTGCTGAATACTTGACTTGAGCTACATTATTAACATTTAATTTGTCAGAGCGACCAGCAATGTTTGACGTTATGGCTTCCTTTCCCCCACCACATTCCGTGAGAACGTCACACATGCTGCCATCTTTCACACCATTCACAAATACTCATGTTACAGGTGTATCAGACACTAGATTGAAACCATGCCAACTTCTGCAGCATCCAGACAATTAAAAAAAAACATGCACCTGAGATCGTAAACCAGCAATGGAAAAAGGAAAATTAAGCGCTATGCAAATATAGCAGTCATTATTATTACCTTGTGTCTAACAGCAATATTTAAAACTTTCCTTTTCTCTGTGTGAGAAGAGTAGAAGAAAAGATTATCAAATGAGCAATTTGGTTGTTATTTGTACTCAGATTCCATCATTGATTCGGTTGACTTTACTCAAAGAGAATTTTTGGAGCCAAGTACATCCAGCCACTATTGCCTTTGCATGCAGTTAGCACCAGATACAAAGATAAATTTATTCAATCTTGTAAGTTTAAAAAACCTCAATCTAGTAAGAAATAAACTTGCAGTTGTATATTTGTAATTCTTTAGATTAAGCTTTCTCACCAGCTAATAAGCTTTCTATCTCCTCAAAACAAAATTTTTCCATTGCCAGGCCTGCAAATATAGGCATCTCCCAGACTTCACCCACCTAATAGGTTTCAACTGCAAACACAAGGAAATCTGCAGATGCTGGAAATTCAAACAACAACACACACAAAATGCTGGTGGAACACAGCAGGCCACGCAGCATCCATAGGGAGAAGCACTGTTGATGTTTCAGGCCAAGACCCTTCGTCAAGATTCAACTGCTACTTGTTCCAGACTCATCACCTGCAACCTATTTAAACCCCGTTTTCATCCACAGTCCTTGTTCACACATTGAACCAGCCAGTCTCAACCAGTTGCTCTCAGCCTTCACTCTTCCTGCCTTAAGTTTACCCTGTTGCCTGTTATGTTTAACTTCTGTTGTCTTGTGTTTGGTTACCCCTGGTGGCTCATTATTTTGCGGTCCATCAGTAAAGTAATGTTTACTGCTAAATTGTCTCTGCTGCTCTGTTTTTAGGTCAAGCTTTCGATACATTTTGCCAGCTTTTATTTATGTTCCATTTATGTTCCAGCCTGTTTGGCCCTGTAAAATGACCCTGTAACTTTTGTCATTTTAATTCAATGCCATTTGGAATGGAGTAGTAGTTTATTTACATGTATTTGCTGGCAAAGGTTTTGACTTGGAATGATCATAACAATTGCATCATAAATGTGAATGTGTTATATCTCGTTATGGGGAATGAATAGGGAGTGTATTGGAACCATTGTTTGAAGTTACTGAAAACAGGTCTGGGTGAAGAGGAATTAAATATTACTAATCTTTTCAAAGATCAATATCTTTGATATGTGATAAGAGGGGGAAGATTTAAAAGAGACCTGAGAGACAGTTTCTTTACCCAGGTAAATGGAGAGGAAGGCTTGAAGGGTTATAGGCTGAATGTGGACAACTGGGACTAGCAGAGAGGACACAGTGGGTGGCATGGACCAGATGGGCCAAAGGTCCTGTTTCCCTCTCATATTATTCTATGACTCTATGTAATACATGTAACTCTCCTTCTATTGGAGGTGTGTGCACATCAGAACTTACAGGTGGTTCAATTCAATTCAGACTTATTAAGTTTTCATGACCACTTTCCATTGTATGTATAAATGTAAGTTTAATGGCACTGTACTTGAAGTACAGATAAGATCAATTTAAAAAGGGGAGTTGAATTTTGTCTACACACTCAGAGACTGCATTTGGTTTAGATTTCCTATCTACAGTGCATCAAACATTGAGTAAATAACGTTAATCCAGAATAATAGTTCAGTGAAAATCAGGGTAGGATATCCATAAGACTTCAGAACATTTCACAGTAATTTATTAAGTTAAAACTAAAGATTAGCTTTATTTGTCATACGTACGTCAGAAGTATTGAAACGTGCAGTGAAGTGCATTGTTTGCGTCAACAACCAGTGCAGTCGGAGGATGTGCTGGGGCAGCTGGCAAATGTTGCCATGTTTCTGGTACCAGCGTGGCATTCCCTCAACTCACTACCCTGAGCCATACATCTTTGGAAGGTGCGAGGAAACCCAATGGTCTCAGGGAGAATGTACAAGTTCCTTTCAGACACTGGTGGGAATTGTACCTTGATTTTACAACTAGCACTGGAAACCATTATGATAACCACTACACTGCTGTACAATCCCTATTAGGAAACTCCTAGGAAAAAATATATTAACTTAAAGGAGACAGGGTAAGGCAAACTTTAGAATCGTGACTGCTAATTGGGTGGCAGGCTTTGCTCCACTGTGGGCGGTGTGGCATTGTGTCCAGGCTGGAATCGGTGCTGCCCGCCGCCAACTCCCCCCACCCCCCCCCCCCCCGTGTTCACTTGGCAGAAGACAAGCTGTATTGTGGTTGACTGCAGATTTTTGCAGTATTCATGGACGCAGGGACTGGACTTTTTTTTACATGGCTGTATTTTACTGATACATTACATGTGTTTGCTATCTTGTATGTGCTATGTGTGCTTTGTGCTGTGTGTGACTGTTGGTACTGTGTTTTGTATCTTGGCTCCGGAGTAATGCTGATTTGTGTGGCTGCATTCATGGGTATTCATGTATGGTTGAATGACAATTAAACAAATTGAATTGATATACAGAGGATTATTAAGGAGATATAAAGTTTCATAAGACAAATAATCTGCATATCTATGATGATTTTTGTGCTTTTATTGGTGGAGAAGTAAAGTAAAACTGACAGGCTCAGGATGGCGTTCAAGATTTCATTGTGTTACAAGCAGAGGTGATCATCTATTCTAGATGCTTCACGCAAAATGATACTGTTGACTACCAATTGTGTCTTTTTAAAAAGGAAAAACTACCCCAGGAAAATCCTGGAAAAAGCATCTTTATGGTCTTAGAAATATCCTTGCAGCAATGATGGAAGTATTCAGTTATAGTTCCACAGAATGTCAAGTATTTATTTCATTGAGAATTTCTGAACTCCATTCAACATTTAATAACTGTGCCAATACGTATATCACAGGAACCTTCAGAATTTAGCAGGGTATGCATTGGACTATTTGATAACATTCCCTTTAAGAAAAAAAAAGTGGAAATCTTTCAAAGTGTGGTTATATCAGCAAAATAGTTATGAAGTTCTAAACTACTTTAGTACGTGGAGTTTAGAAAATTAGAGGGCAATTGGTAAGCCTAGGTAGTTCTGAGGTAAGGACATGTTTGGCACAGCATTGTGGGCCAAAGGGCCTGTATTGTGCTGTAGGGTTTCTATGTTTCTATTGATCCAGTGGGAAGCTAATTCCAACATGTTAACTGTGAAATTTCAATTCAAGTAATCAAATAAATATTGAATTTTGAATTAAAAAAAACATTCTCAGTTATGTTAATCATTAAATTTCTGTGATACTATTGAAATTCATCTAGTTCAATAATGCCTTTAGGGAAGAGATCTGTTTGTCACTAGCTGGTAACACCTCTGGTCAGGACAATTAGGAATGGACAATAACATCCCTCAATGTTCATGTTATGGAAATGAATAAGAGAGTCTGCACCTGTTTGTAAATTCAGATTCAGATTCAAATTGAGTTAATATATAAGTTAAAAATAAAGGGCTTCCATAATTCTTTCATCACCATCTGTTGGCCTGTCTTATTCCCAAAGACTTGGTTCTGTAAGTAAGCTTAAAGTATTAAGATGAATTGAGATTGCTCCTTAAGTGGATGATATGCAATCCACCTAATATGGTTAATCTCCCAAGTGAAAATTCTTCTTACTGTATCGTTGAACCTTAGAAGTAGTCAAAGGAAAACACCACAGTTGGTGTGGAGCATTGCATCAGTTTTGCACAGATATTGCTTCCATAGATCATGCTCACAGGAAGAATTTTATAGCAAGATGTTCTAAATTTTCCCAGTCTACTTTAACTGTCTCCGAAAATGTTACAATGAATTATATTGATTTTCCCGATCGCCAGTTGTGGGTACCCCTATTGGTTTTGTGTAACCCAAATTAGAACAATAAATATGATTAGCAAAAAGTTTTAAATGTGAGTAATTAAATGTGAGCAATTGAAACTTATCAAAAACTGCTAGGTTATTAACAATCTGCATCCATCACAAGTAGCAAAAGCTTGCAGAGACTGAACAGCAGTTCTCAGACACCTCCTCATACCTCCCTTTCATCATTACCTCATCAATGAAAACTAGGCCACTGTCTCTTGGACTGTTGCAGGAGTCATCACATCAGGATCATAGAGATTTACAGCACAGAAACGGTCCTTTCAGCCCCATGTCTCAATGCCAATGTCTTCCTGAGCACGTCCATTTGCCTGTTTTTGTTCTCTATCTCTTTAACCACTTCCTATTCACAGACCTGTCCAAATGCCTTTTCAATGTTATAATTGTACCTAGTTCTAATACCTCTTTGACAGCTCATTCCATAGACCAGTGACTGCCTGTGTGACAATCTTGATCCTCAAATGCCCGTAAGTTTTTCCTACCTCACCTTAAAACTATTGCCTGCCTGGGAAAAAGATTGTGACTGCTTAACCCTATCTATGCTCCTCATACTTTTCTAAAAAATCTGTAAGGTCCACACCTTAGACTCCTTTGCTTCAGGGAAATCAGTTCCAGCTTAATGGGTTTCCTTCTACAAGGAAAGACATCCAGCAACATCCTTCTGAACCTTTTCTGCACCCTCATCATTAATCGCACCTTTCCTATCAGTACTGAATACAATATTTTAAGTGCACTCTTGGACACCTTTAACAACTCTTGTACTCAGTGCCCTGGCCAATGAAGCTGAGCATGCTGGATACCTTCTTCAGTCTTTAACCAAGTTGCCAGTTTCATAGAACAATATACTTGGATTGCTCAGGCATTTGCATTTTACCGTGTACGCTCTGCTTTGACATAACTTCCAAAAATGTCTCACTTCACACGTGGCTGAGTTCATGTCTATTTGCTGTTCCTTTGCCCAATTTCCAAATGTGCTTAGTCCTGTTGTAACCTTAGACAACCATCTTCACTATCCCCCATGCCACCAATTTTGGTGCTATCTGCATTAGTTAATCATACCACCAGCATTCCCATCCAAACCACTGATAAAGCGGTGTGAATCTTATATATATAATTCACAGCTGTGAGCTTCAGCACCCTCAGCTGTGAACTAGCAGCCTGTTTGTTTACAAAGTTATCCTTGGGCTACTGGTCCACAGCAGGAGGTCTTTCACCCAATATGGATTTCAAGCCAATATGACCACAAAAGATGTTCATATGCTCCAACCAACCACAAGACAATGGCGCTATGTTAGTCAAACTAGGCATCAGAATACTTCAGCTGTTACCTTGCACCATTGTGGCAGAGTTCAAGGAGGGACCCTAAACTAGACTGATTTATTTATTATTGAGATGCAGTGTTGAATAGGCCCTTCTGGGCCTTCAAGCCTCGCCACCCAGCATTTCCCTGATTTAATCCTAATCATGGGACAATTTTCAATGATCAACTAAGCTATTAACAAGTCCATCTTTGGACTGTGGTAATAAACCCACGTGGTCCTGAGGAGAACTTACAAACTCCTAATAGGCAGCGGCAGGAATTGAACCTGGGTCATCTTTACTGTATGGTGTTGCACTAACCACTACACTATCATGTCACTTAGCACTTCACACTTTCACTTACCATATTAAAACACCAAAATTGATTACTTTTTGTAGCTTACATTTGAACTATTTGTGAGCGGTATGGATCTTGTTTGTATTAATCCCTGCTATCCACATAAATCCTGAAGAATATCCCATGGGTACAAATCCATTCCGGTCTGTAGGAAGCTGGTGATATTCATTCCAATCCAAATGTTTCACTGATGTCTTTCAGCTCAAAGTACACAAAACCATGCAGACTTTCTTGTATATGTGATATCTAGTTGGTTCTCCAACTTGCTAACCTGATCAGCCACCCAAATCAATATGCAAATTGGTACATCTCATGATGTGGCAAAATGGGGAGATGGGAAATAGATTTTCTTTGTGGTGTGGGGCTCAAAAGGCTCAAGTTTTTCCTCCTGGTCCCAAAAATATAAGAATATTCCTCTTGGGGTTGATCATCAGGAAACATCGGAGAGGAACGTGCATCAACCACCTTGCTAAGTCCTAAAATATCAGCAAAGTCCTTCAGCTGTAATAAGACACTAATTAAGGTAGCACTGGACCGCAAATGTTTTTGATAGTGTTAATTCCTCAGAATTTTTTATTTGTTTATGATAGACCACTTGAAGCTGAACACAAGTAAGATTTCAGATTACTTGCATCGCGTAGGAATTTGAAAAAACAAGAAATTAACCTTTGTTGAATATAATGTGTTTTATTGCAAAACATTGCTGAGGCTTTACAGTAATTCAACTAAGCTAAAACTGTTTTCTTGATGATTTTTGTTTGTACTCAGTCTCTGAGGCTCCTTGCTTAAGTGTTCAATAATAATCAGCTGACATTGATGGATTCCGTTTGCCAAATAACAAAGACAGGCTGTTTAAAAAAATGGTGCTTAATAGGGGCATTTCATGGTGATTTTCCTGATCAGCAGTCCAAAATCCATATCATACATTCAAAAATATTCTGGAAGCAAAATCTTTGTTGTCCAGTGTAACTTAATGAATTATGTGCTTACACTTGATTTATAAGTTTCAAGACAGCATCTGCAGTGTACTTTGTGTTTATAAGCACACAAGGTGACCATCATTTTGTTAGATAAAGTCAGGGAATGCGTCCCTTCCTGATTTTTGGATTGCTGCCTGAAGGTTACTGCTTCATGTAGGTTCCTCAGTAAGTTCAATCTTGGAAATGAAAACGAACTGAGGGTTTGAAATCAGTGGATTTGTAGTGAAAATAAAGTGCCAGAAGAGGGTGCTAATGCTGCAAAGATGAAGCTCTACTTAATGCTTTTCTTTGCAGTACTTTAAGACAAAAAAGGATATCAACAAATACATTTGGAAAAACTATGTATAAATATGTGACTTTTTAGATTCCTCAAAGCTTTACTCATGAACATTGACTACAAAAAGATTAAAACTCAAAGTGTTTAATTATTGAAAATTCTGTCTTATCATTAGTGAGAAATCACAGATTTCCTAAGCCATGTAGGCAATTTTTGATCAGAATTAGCTTAATATCATTTGATGTGAAGTGTGTTGCTGTGCAGCAGCAAGACAATGCAGTGACATGAAAAAAATCACTATAAATGACAAAAATAATAATCCACAAAATGGACAATTCATAAATCTGATAGCAGAGGAGAAAATATTGCTGAATCACTGAGTACAGCTCTTCAGACTCGAGTACCCCTTCCCCGATGGTAGTATAACCCTCTCACCAGGGCTCGTTTACAAACTTGGCTCGTCAGCTAACTCTGCAAACGGCAACGTGACTCAGCAGTCAAAAGGGCACCTATCATAAGCAATATACCTCTAAGGTCGGTATGATTTGGGGTTCAGCCAAACAGGAACATAGGGAATTCCAATAAAAGGGACCTCAATTTGATCGAAAGCTGTGTAAATACTGACCACACACAATTATCAGTCGGCAAGAAACAACAGATCGTCCACCACATAAAATTATAAAGTATATTTACCAGTTTCAGCTTTATCAAACAGTTAATAGGAAAGAAAAAGAAGAAAAAAAATGAAAAGGCCCATTAAAGTTAATCCAGTCTACATGTACACATAAATGCTGGAGCTCACTTCGGTAGTGGTCGGGTATGGTATACCGATTTACCCACAGCGCTGAATTTCCGGTAGTGGTCGGGTGCACCGATTTACCCACAGCGCTGAATTTCCGGTAGTGGTCGGGTGCACCGATTTACCCACAGCGCTGAATTTTCAGTAGTGTTCGGGTGCACCGATTTACCCACAGCACTGAATTTTCGGTAGTGGTCGGGTGCACCGATTTACCCACAGCGCTGAATTTCCGGTAGTGGTCGGGTGCACCGATTTACCCACAGCACTGAATTTTCGGTAGTGGTCGGGTGCACCGATTTACCCACAGCGCTGAATTTCCGGTAGTGGTCGGGTGCACCGATTTACCCACAGTGCTGAATTTCCGGTAGTGGTCGGGTGCACCGATTTACCCACAGCGCTGAATTTCCGGTAGTGGTCGGGTGTGGTATACTGATTTACCCACAGCGCTGAATTTCCGGTAGTGGTCGGGTGCACCGATTTACCCACAGCGCTGAATTTCCGGTAGTGGTCGGGTGCACCGATTTACCCACAGCACTGAATTTCCGGTAGTGGTCGGGTATGGTATACCGATTTACCCACAGCACTGAATTTTCGGTAGTGGTCGGGTATGGTATACCGATTTACCCACAGCGCTGAATTTTCGGTAGTGGTCGGGTGCACTGATTTACCCACAGCACTGAATTTCCGGTAGTGGTCGGGTGTACCGATTTACCCACAGCGCTGAATTTCCGGTAGTGGTCGGGTGCACTGATTTACCCACAGCACTGAATTTTCGGTAGTGGTCGGGTGCACTGATTTACCCACAGCGCTGAATTTCCGGTAGTGGTCGGGTGCACTGATTTACCCACAGCGCTGAATTTCCGGTAGTGGTCGGGTGCACTGATTTACCCACAGCGCTGAATTTTCGGTATTGGTCGGGTGCACTGATTTACCCACAGCGCTGAATTTCCGGTAGTGGTCGGGTGCACTGATTTACCCACAGCGCTGAATTTTCGATAGTGGTCGGGTGCACTGATTTACCCACAGCGCTGAATTTTCGGTAGTGGTCGGGTGCACCGATTTACCCACAGCACTGAATTTCCGGTAGTGGTCGGGTGCACTGATTTACCCACAGCACTGAATTTTCGGTAGTGGTCGGGTGCACCGATTTACCCACAGCGCTGAATTTTCAGTAGTGTTCGGGTGCACCGATTTACCCACAGCGCTGAATTTCCGGTAGTGGTCGGGTGCACCGATTTACCCACAGCGCTGAATTTCCGGTAGCGGTCGGGTGCACTGATTTACCCACAGCACTGAATTTTCGGTAGTGGTCAAGTGTACCGATTTACCCACAGCGCTGAATTTCCGGTAGCGGTCGGGTGCACTGATTTACCCACAGCACTGAATTTTCGGTAGTGGTCAAGTGTACCGATTTACCCACAGCGCTGAATTTCCGGTAGTGGTCGGGTGCACTGATTTACCCACAGCGCTGAATTTCCGGTAGCGGTCGGGTGCACTGATTTACCCACAGCACTGAATTTTCGGTAGTGGTCAAGTGTACCGATTTACCCACAGCGCTGAATTTTCGGTAGTGGTCGGGTGCACCGATTTACCCACAGCGCTGAATTTTCGGTAGTGGTCGGGTGCACCGATTTACCCACAGCGCTGAATTTCCGGTAGTGGTCGGGTGTACTGATTTACCCACAGCGCTGAATTTTCATCACCAATCACGGTCCCTTCATGGACCCTTCATCTCATGAAACCACTCCTTGCATTAGGGTCTCTCCTTTGGATGAGATCCTCCAGACATCTTCCCCGATCCTCTCCTCTCCGCATCTCCTGCCAACAGATGATGAACCTGACTACCGTCTGTCAGAAATCTCTCTCCATCTAGCTCGCTCTAGAACCTTCTCTCCATTCTACCATCCTAATTGGCTGAAACGATATTCCTAAATTGTACGCTGTAAGAACATAAAAAATAGGATCAGGAGTAGGCTATCTGGCCCATTGAGCCTGCTCCACTGTTCAATAAGATTATGGCTGATATGGCCACGGACTCATCTCCACCTACCTGCCTTCTCCCCATTACCCTTAATTCCCCTACTATGCAAAAATCTATCTAACCTTGTCTTAAATATATTTACTGAGGTAGCCTCCACTGCTTCATTGGGCAGAAAATTCCTCAGATTCACCACCCTTTGGGAAAAGCAGTTCCTCCTGGTAAATTTACTTCCCTGAATCTTGAGGCTCTGCCCTCTAGTTCTAGTCTCACCTATCAGTGAAAACAACTTTCCTGCCTCTATCTTATCTATCCCTTTCATAATTTTATATGTTTCTGTAAGATCTCTTCTCATCCTTCAGAATTCCAGCGAGTACAGTCCCAGGTGACTCAATCTCTCCTCATAGTCTAACCCCCTCATCTCTGGAATCAATCTGGTGAACCATCTCTACATCGCCACTAAAGCCAGTATATTCTTCTTTAGGTAAGGAGACCAGAACTGTGTACAGTACTCCAGATGTGACCTCACTAGTACCCTTTACAGTTGCAGCATAACCTCCCTGCTCTTAAATTCAGTTGCTCTAGCAATGAAGGCCAACATTCCATTTGCCTTCTCAATAGCCTACTGCACCTGTGAACCAACCTCTTGCGATTCAGGCACAAGCACTCCTAAGTCCTTCTGCACAACAGCATGCAGCAATCTTTTACCATTTAAATAATAATCTGAGCTTCCATTTTGCTTCCAAAGTGGATGATCTGGCATTTTCCAACATTGTACTCTATCTGCCAGACCCTTGCCCACTTACTTAACCTATCTATAGCTCTCTGCAGACTCTCCAACTCAATTTCATGTCATCAGCAAACTTAGATACACTACACTCGGTCCCCTCTTCCAGATCATTAATACAGTATATATCATGGACAGTTGTAGGCCCAGCACAGACCCCTGCGGCACATTGATTCCCAACCCATGTATCCCAGCTCTCTACTTCCAATTGGTTAACTAATTCCCTATCCATCACCTCCAACTCTTTGCATCCTTATCTTATGGATAAGTCTTTAATGTGGTACCTTATCGAATGCATTCTAGAAATCCAAGTAAATAACGTCCACCTGTTCCCCTCTATCTACTGTGCCTGTTATATCCTCAAAGAACTCCAGTAAGTTTGTCAATCAGGAGGTGCCTTTGCTGAATCCATGCTGCTTCTGCCTGATGGATCTATTTCTTTCCAGATGGTTCACTATTTCTTCTTTAACGATAGCTTCAAGCATTTTATCCCACTACAGATGTTAAACGAACTGGCCTATAGTAACCTGCCTTCTGCCTATTACATCCTTTTTTGAACAGTGGCATGACATTCACCATCTTCCAATCTGCCAGGACCTGCCCAGAGTCTGAAGAATTTTGATAAATTATCACCAAAGCCTCAGCTATAACCTCTGTTGTTTCTTTCAGTACCCTGGGATACATTCCATCAGGACTAGGGGATTTATCTATCTCCAGGCCTACAAGTTTTCTCTGCACAACTTTTTTAGTGATAGTGATTGTATTGAGGTTCTCCCCTTGCGTCGCATCCATAACATCTCTGTTTGGCATGTAGATGTGTCCTTCACCATGAAAACCGACACAAAATAGTCATTCAAAGCCTCGGTCATTTCCTCATTAACCAATACCAATTCCCCCTTCTTGTCCTCCTAGGGACCTATGTTATCTTTGGCCACCCTTTTCTGCTTTATATTCTTATTAAAAACTTTTACTATCTATTTTTATATTCTGTGCCAGTTTATTTTCAGAATCTATCTTTCCTTTCTTTATTGCTCACTTAGTGGTTCTTTTTGCTTCTTGATGTTTTCCCAGTCTGCCATGCCTCCCTATCTCCCTATATTTCGCCAAAACCAAAGCACTCTTCCAGCAGGAAACTGGTTTCTACAGAAAACTGCCAAGATAAAGCCTCGCACAGCATAGCAGTAGTAATCTTACCCAGAGCATTACATTCTCCACCCCCCCCCCCCACCAAAAATAGTCACGTCCTCATGACTTTGGAACTTATTAAACCATTATTAATAACACAGTATTCAAGTGAATTTTATGATTTCAGGACCCCCAATCTATTTTTAAATGGCAGTAACATATCTCACTATTGGATGAACGCGATATTCAGTTTTCCTGGTGTGTCGTATGTCAGCCTGTCTGGTGGTTTCTGGACTCTCTGAGACTGTCTAATCTCATTGTCAGCTTCTTCAGCCTCAGGCACCTCTTCCGACTGCTCCTGTTTACCTTGGGATGCCTCTCCCTGTCTATCACTCATATCGTCTGGCAACTCAAATCTCCCTATCACCTGACTGAGCTCAGCTTATCCCCAATTATCTTGGAGACTAGTTTCCCTTTACTGTCTATTTTCATGTCTCTTGGGTAGTCCTCCCCATTACATCCGAGTCAGGGCTAGGAGATTCATGAACTTCATCAATTCTTCGGGAGTTTGCTTAGTATAAGGGAGTAAGAGTTTGTGTGAGAGTAAGCGTTCGGCATGGACTAGAAGGGCCAAGATGGCCTGATTCCGTGCTGTAATTGTTATATGGTTATATGATAAAGCTTATCCTCTGTACAGTACTCTGTGGTTGATGGTGAGTTCCTCCGAATACATTGAATACACGACTTACAGTACTCTTCAACCTCAGGCGTCATTTGCGGCCAATAGAACAAATCTCCGACCAATCAGTATGTCTTGTCAAATCCCAAATGAGCTGAATCATCATGAAGTGACTTTGGTACAACCTCCATTACTTCTCAGGCAAAACCAACCAGGAACACCAAGGCCTATCTGCGGGAGTCAGGACCCTGTATGAAACTTCTTTCTTCAACTCCATTTCATCCTATTCTCTCATCAGTAGGGATATGGTAGGATGTTCTGTCTTCTCAGCTTGGGCCATATCCCCTTTTACAACTGATGACCAACTGGCACCACTACAAGTGTCATCTCTCTCAGCTGCTGCCAATTGCACAGGACTCAAGGCAGGCAACGGTTTCATATCCAGGGTGGTCAAATTGCAATATGCTTGTGGAGTGGTACAGCCAGAAGCTCCCAAATGATCCACAGTTCTACCATGCCATAGCCTTGCCTCTGGTTTCCCCACTATAGAAAACACCAGAGACAGCAATGCCTTCCCTCTCTCCATCCATTTTCATGCAAATGTTGGGACAATGCAACCACATCAATATTCTGACGTCCTGGTCAATATTTAAGGCTGAAATCATAAGCAGACAATGTCACCAACCAGCAATGACCTGTTGCATCCAACTTCGCTGAGGTCAGAATAGAAGTCAGTGCATTGTTATCAGTCCTCCCCCCAAACTCGTCACTGTTTAGATAGTCACTCAATTTATCCACCGCTGCCCATTTCCAATTCAGAAACTCCAATTTGTGCCAAAGGTAGTTTCGTTCAGAGGGTGATGGACTCCGGCTGATGAAAGCAACAGGTCACCTTGATCCTGATATAAGACATTGCCTAAAGTACACGGGTGGCATTATTATGCAGTACATATGGCAAATGGGGGTTTGCAAAGGTGCTTTAGTCAGCAATTCTTTTAGCAGCTGAAAGGCCTCTTCACATTTTGCATTCCATTTTTCCCTGAAAGGCTCTGAAGGGAGAAGGTAAACCTGGCCCTCTTCTCCTTTTGTTCTCCTCCCTTTCTTCCGCAACAGAGGGTAACCACAGAGTAGTTGATTCAAAGGGTGGCTTCCTCTGAAGTAATCCTTCACAAATCTCCGATAGTACCCATAGAATCCAAGGAATGAGCATATGGCACTCATGTTCTTAAGCATTGGCCATGTGGTCACCGTCTCTATCATGGATGAATCTGTAGCCTCTCCATCCTGTGAGACTATGTGTCTGACATAGTTGACTCACGTCTTGGCATTTGTCCAGTGGCAGTTTTAACCCTTCGGCTTTCAGGCAGTCTAGCACCTGCAGTAGCCTCATCTCATGGCCCTCCAATCTGCACCTGAACACTGAGAGATCATCCAAGTAAACCAGTACCTCCAACAAGTTCATGTCCCCAACAGTCTTCTCCATGGCACATTGAATTGTAGCCGGAGCTCCTGTTATACCCTGGGGCATTTATTCAAACTGAAAGAGTCCAAGTGGACAAGTGCTGTCTTCTATTTGTCAGGTTCACTCATGAGTATCTGATAATACCCACTCCTTAGGTCCAACACACTGAACCATTTTGCTCCACTCAGAAAGGCCAGAGGAAGAAGCTAGATTATGTGAGTAAACTAACACTACAGTTGCTTATTGATTACGGCTCAGCATTCAACACAATTGTACCCTCAGTTCTAATCAAAAAGCTCCAAAATCTGGGCCTCTATACCTCCCTCTGCAACTGGGAGAAAGACAAGTGCAGATGAGAAATAACATCTCCTTCTCACTTACAATTAGCACTGCCACACCTCAAGCATGCATGCTTAGCCCCCTGCTCTATTCTCTCTGCATCCGTGGCTGTGTGGCTAGGCACAGCTCAAATGGCATCTAAAAATCTGCCAATGACACAACTATTGTTGGCAGGATTTTAGATGGTGAGGAGGAGAAGTACAGGAGTGAGATAGATCGACTGGTTGAGTGGTGTCGCAATAACAATCTTGCACTCAAAGTCAGCATGACAAAAGAATTGATTGTGGACTTCAGTAATGGAAAGGCGAGGGAATACACACCAGTCCTCATCAAGGGATCAGAAGTGGTAAGGCTGAGCAGTTTCAAATTCCTGGGTGTCAAAATCTTTGAAGATCACTCCTGGGACCAACATATTGATGCAATTACAAAGAAGGCACGGAAGTGGCTATATTCCATTAAGAGGTTGAGGAAACTTGGTATGTCGTCAAAGACATTCGCAAATTTCTAGGGATGTACTATGGAGAGCATTCTTGTCGGGGTCACAAGTGAACTCAAGCGCAGGAATCACAGACTTCAGTAATTCAAATTAAACAAAAGATTTAATACAGAAATTTACCAGCAAAACTAACAAGGTCTCAAGCAAGCTATATAGAATTGTGAAGAACTGAAATCACTGATGATACATAGAAGAACTTGGTCAGACAAGGATCCACATACTAACTGGAAAAAAAAATCTTTTTTTTAAAGCACAACCCTGGTTGAGACAACTCTAATTGACTGCAGCATCATCTGGTATGGAGGGGCCAGAGCACAAGATTGGAAAAAAATGCCAGAAGTTTAAAGCTCAGCCATTTCCGTCATGGGCACCAACCTACCAACATCACGGACATCTTCAAACGGTGAAGTCCCAGAAAGGCAGCAGCCATCATTCAGGACCTCCATCACCCAGAACATACCCTCCTCTCATTGCTATCAGCAAGGAAGAGGTACAGGAGCCTGAAGGCACACACTCAACGATTCAGACACAGCTTCTTCCTCTCTGCCATCTGATTTCTGAATGGACATTGAACCCAAAAGACACCACCTCAATGATTTTTGCACTCTTTCTACACTACTAATTTAATTCAGTTTTTAAATATATACTGATTGTACAGTTTTAATTATTATGTATTGCAATGTACTGCTACCGCAAAGCAACACAGTTCATGACGTGCTATTTTAAACCTGATTCCAGCTAAACATAAAAATGGATATTAAGAGCTTCTACAGTATATAAAAAAATAGTGGGAAGCACAAGTAATCTTTGTCCCCAAAGAATACAGTTATTTGCTTGTGAGTTTGTGGATCACCCTGACTGTAACCAGAATGTGCGATAATCACCTCCCCTGTCTGTATGTGACTGAGTTGCTTCTCACAGAGTGTTGGTGCTCTGTCTGTTATTGTGCTTGTCACAATAAAAACAGTAGTTGAAATAAACGAGCTCTTTCATCTGTAACTGACAGGCAATGTGGCAGGCACCACCAGACTGCTGGAGAAAGAGGAGGACCAATGGACCCCAGCAATTCGCTCCTCAAAGTCTACCCAGATACATCAGTAGCAGCTGCCCGAAGCCTCACCTGGCACAACTGGTGGAGCCTCACCAACACGGTGGTGCAGCTTGTCCTGGCTCTGGAGGGAGATGTCTTAAGGGCCCTCCTCGACCTAACGCCGGCAGAGCAGCATGACTACAAGGTTCTTGTAGTGGCGCTCGAGCGGCATTTTGAGTAGAGGCCGTGGGCGGGAGCAATGAGGGAAGAACTGGGCAGCAGACGGTGCCGTGTGGGAGAAAGCCTGGGAGCGTTTGCGGCAGATCTCCGCCCCTGTGCTCACCATCATCGCTGGCCGAGGCAGAGAGGACAGAAGAAGTTTAGCCCCCCCCCACCAACCCACAGGGCATTTTAGCATTGCCTGGGCTTGTGTCACTGAGGCAGAGGGGGAAAGTGACGAAGAGGAGCCCATGAGACAGGCACGACCAAAGCTGCACTAGCCGTGCCACAGGCCATGGAGCAATTTCTACCACCAGTGTGGTGAGGCAAGCCATGTGGACCCGAACTGTGCCATGTCACAGGCCAACGCAGCCATCGGACAACGCCAAGTGGGCAGTGCCGCCCGAGACCTCCAGCAGAATCCCTTTGTTGTCGCCTCTCCGGGTGAGCCATATGGGTGAAGAGCAAGGCTTATGCGTGAACTGTATGGTGGAGGGCATCAGATGCCGTGCAATGGTGAACACAGGATCAACTACTACCAACATCCTCCACAATACAGACCAGCCATCCCTGCCAGGAGAGACAATGACAGTGGTCCAGTTGGCTATGGTCACCAGTGATGAGAGGGAAGAGGAGGCTGCACATCGCAGTAGGGAAGAACACAGCGGAACACGTGGTGTGGCTCACCGACATCCGCGAACCCTGCATCATTGGCCTGGACCTGCTGTTCTGCTGGGGGAGGCCCATGTGAATGTGCCGGGGGCAACATTCTACCTCGGTGCTGAAGCTGTGGCTCTCCAGCAGGGCTGACTGAGGAGGCAGCTACGACCACCACTGGTCTCACAGTGGCCCACCACACTGCAGCGCACCCCACGGTGGCCAATGCACCACAGTGGAACCAGACAAGCATCGGAGGTGGTGAGCTAGACCTCCTCGCCATTGACCACCAGTCAGCAAGTGGGTGATCCCGTGCTGGCCCAGGTGAGGGGGTGGCTGAGTGTAGGGCAGATGGGGGAGATCTCCATCCTGGTTCCAGAGACCAAAACCCTATACTTTCAGTGGGGCGTGCTGGGGGTGCACGGCGGGTTGCTGTTCCAGCGGTGGTAGTTGTCCAACGGTGACAGACGTTTCTTGCAGCTGTTGGTCCCCGGAGATTCCGTGCCGTGGTCCTGCGGTTGGTGCATGGGCTGATGGGGTCCGGCCATTTTGGCGCTGCAAAGACGTTGGGCAGGCTGCGTGAATGCTTCTAGTGGCCTGGGTACAGGCAGGGTGTGGAGCTGTTGGTGCTCTCTTACGACACTTGTATGTCTCAGAAGGAGCCGGGCTGGGGGGGGGGGGGGCCCGAATGGGGCGCGTAGGGATGGACATCCTAGGCCCCTTCCCCACACCAACACTGGGGGCCGCGATATTCTTATGGCCATGGGTTACTTCATACAGTGGCCAAAAGCATGGGTGGTCCCAGACCAGAGCACCACCACCACCGCTGGGAGATTTGTGGAGGTATTCTTCTGCTGTTTTGGTGCCCCTGAGGATTCCACGGTGACTAGGGACACAACCTCGAGGTGCAGGCGGCTGGGAAGCACCCGAATGCAGACTTTCCCCCTTCACCCGCAAAGTGAGGGGTTAGTGGAGCACTTTAACCGTACCCTGGCATGCAGCTTTCCAGCACGATTGGGATCACCACATTCCCCTAGTATTGTGGGCATAGCGGGCAGCAGTTCAGGACAGCACTAGGTGTATGGCAGCTGTGCTCGTGTTCGGGCGGGATCTGCCGACCCCGGTGGATCTGGTGTTGGGCCACGCTCCCGAGCCAGAGATTCCTGGGGAGGCCGGGTGGGAGTACCTGCAGCATCCCAGGGGGTGCCTGCAAACTGTTCACGGTGTGGCTCAGCAGAGCCAAAGTGCTGCTAGCGGCCATCAAAAACAGGCTTATGATGCCTGCAGCCAGGACAGGACTTCAGGGTGGGTGTACGGCCCTTCCCGGAAGAAAGGACTATACCCCAAACTGGGAAGTCACTGGGAGAGGTGCTCAACCACATCTCCAATGCGGTATGTCGGGTGTGGTTGCCTGAGCGGCTGAAGGCCGTGATGTTGCACTGGGATTGGCTAGCAGTGTATCCGCCTTTGGCCACCACTGACACAGCGAGGCTGAAGGAAGGAAGTGACATTCTGGGTGCCCTGCCCCCTGTCTCCAAATGGTGCCTGCCTTGGGGGGGTGGGGGGTTGCTGCAGATATCCTACAGCGTCCCAGCTAGCAGCATTGACTACTGCCGGGGAATGTTGGAATTCATTGTGGGTTGCCGGGGATGGCTGACCCATCAGATGGGGGCAGCATGGTGCTCTGGGAGGGTGGGGGGGTGGAGCCATGATCAACAGCTCACCCCAGCATTTCTGGCAGACAGCGGTACTTATTGTTCTTGTTTTAAAATGCGTTTGTGGAATTATGGTGAGACTTTCAAGTTCATTTATTGTTACATTTTAGTTCAGGTTATACAGTTGTTCACTTGTGCGTTGGTGGGTCACCCTGACTGTAATAATCACCTTCCATCTGTATGTGACTGAGTTGGTTCTCACCGAGCAATGGTGCTCTGTCAGTTAATGTGCTTGCTGCAATAAAACTGGCAATTGAGACAAACGAGCTCTTCTCATCTGTCATGATGGACCAAATGCTTGCCACAGTATATTACAACTGCTCCATTATTACAGATAGGACCGATTACATAATAACCATTCAGATGTAATAATACAGGATAAACAAGCAAGAACAGCTTATTTAATCAATATAGCCATTCCAAACATAAATAACTTACAGAAATCAATGTGAAAACTCCAAAAATATGCTGAATTAAAAGAGGAAATTGAAAGACTATGAAACATGAACAAGGTACACATTGTCCCAATAGTAAAATCTATAACTGGTGTTATCACAAAGTCACTACACAATAGCATCAAGTAATTAGGCCTACACAGCAATTTTTTATGAAACTTTCCAGAAAGCCACTATACTAAACACCACCAGAATAGTCCAGAAGTTTCTAGAAATTGAAAAATGAGTGTGCTGACTAGTAGTTACCTGCACTATTGACATATGCTGACCAACTGTGACCTACATCACTGACCAGCACTTATGAACAGCATCCTGCACCATTCACCAGCACTGACCAGTTTGACCTGCACCACTGACCAGCACTGATCAGTAGTGACCTGTACTATTCACTGTACTGACCAAAGGTCACCTGCACTTTGGAGCAACACTGACCAGTAGTGACCTGCTCAATTCACCAGTACTGACTAAAGTTGACCTGCACTGTGTAGTAGTGACTGGCAACATTAACCACCATTGACCAGTAATAGCTTGCCCCATTGACAAGCACTGACCAGTAGTGACCTGCACCATTCACCAGTACTGACTACTTGTGAAAAGCGAAAGCAGTTGAAAAATGAGCTCAGAAGAAATAAAAATAACAATAACTTAATATTCAAGTACTTTTCATACAATGTAGTTCAATGTGCTTTACAATGGGATAAAGTACAAACATGAAAATAAAAGACAAAAAGATGTTAGTTAAAAGCAAGGTTAAATTAGTAAGTTTTCAGCTGGCATTTAAAAGTGTCAATTAAGTCTGTATTTGTTGTAGTTTTGGGTATTGAATTCCACAGCTTAAGTGCATAGTTTAAAAAAGCTGACCTACCAATTATCTTTTGAGGAAAATTGTTTAAATTTAAGAGAGTGGTGCAGGAAGACCTGAGAGCTCAAGCAGGGATATAAAACAAAAGTGATTCTGTGATGTCTGTCCCAGACCTGTGAGAGCTTTAAAAAAAATCAGACGACTTTAAAACCAATTCTAAAAGATCCAGGAAGCCAATGCAGAGTAATTCAAGCGGGGTGATATGTTCTTTCATTCTGGTTTTAGTTAAAGGTCCAGCAGTGTTGTTCTGAATGAGTTGAAGTTTGTCAATAGATCGCTTTGCAAGGCCAGTAAGAAGTGCATTGCAGTAACCTAGTCTATTCAATATAAAGGCGTGAATTAGTTTTTCTGCACCCTCACACGACAGAAATAGACGTAACATTGCAATATTTCTTAAGTGTAGAAATGCTGCTCTGGTCACATTCTTTATGTGAGATTTAAAATTTAAATCTGAATCAAGGGTAACACCCAGGCTTGAAGTTTTTTTTGTTTTACAAAGGGGAGTCAAGTTCCTAAGTTTATCAAGAAGTTTATCCCTTTTGGCTTTGGGACCAACCAGAAGTATTTAAGTTTTATCTTCATTTAATTTTAGGAAATTATTGCCCATCCATTTGTTTATTGTGGTGATGCCAGAAGCTGGAGAAGATTGGGTGTTATCATCAAACTCAACTGAGATATACAATTGTGTGTCATCTGTGTAACTTTAGATATCAAGTTTATACTCTCTAATTACTTATTCTAAGATAATTATGTATAAGGAGAAGAGTAGGGGACCGAGGCAGCTTCCCTGAGCAAAAGGGATGTTGTATCTCTTAGAAAAATGGTCTTCAAGACCGACAAAAAAATTCATCTCTTAAGATGGCTAGAGGAGTCAACCCAGTTCTCAAGGCAATCTATGTGAATGTTGTATAATGGGAAATAAAGACAAGGCTTTGAAGAAGAACTTTTTAAAATTCAATTCCTGTTTTCCAAAGTTTTCCTAATATTTGGTCTCACACTAATCTTTCCAAAATTACAATCCTTTTCTTTCACTATTTAATCGCCAGTTTATCCTATAATCTTTTAAGCCAATTTCTTTGTCCTCTTTAACCATCTCTGCCTCATAACTTTGTTGTTGCTTCAGATCGAAGTTTCTCATTCAGGGCAGAAGGTAGCAAAACTATTCCAGCAATAACACAAAGCCAGGGGACAAAAAGAATGAAATAATAAAAGTTACTTTGACTGGAGAGAAAGTACCAGTTAAACTAATGGGAATTAAAGGCTGGCAAGTCACCTGGACCTGATAGATTACATTCAAGCATGAATGCATCTTTGTTTGCAATGTTCCGAACCTCTCAAAAGCTGTTTTGAAAAAAAAATAGTCAATAACTTCGCAGTCTACAAGTGCTGCCTGACCTACTAAGTCTAAATAATTACTGCCTGGTGGCACTGAATTCAACAACATGAAGTGCTTTGAGCAGCTGGAAATGTATCATATAAACTCTCACCTTCCAGCAACACTGGGCCCTTTCCTGTTCACCTACTGCTCAAACATGTCCACTGACAATGCCATAGCCTTGGTGCTCCACTCTATTCTGTCCCACCTAGAAAATGATATCTCTTATGCCAAGATATTGTTCATCAACTTCAGCTCAGAGGCTGGTAGGCAAACTGTCCTCACTGGGACTCAACACCTGTCTCTGTAACTGAACCTTGTATTTCTTGATATTTGTGACATTTACCTGCAGAATTGCAGACAAGGGGCCAAAACTATTGTTGGGGATCCATACTACACATCCCACAATCTCTTTGACCCACTACCATTAAAAAGGAGGTACAGGACCATCAGAACTAGGACTGGCAGACTGGGTGACAGCCTTTTTCCTCAACCTGTGACACGAATGAATACCCTGCCACCAATGACATCTTGTCACTAGGACAACGAGCTGCTTACTGTTTATCTGTGCAGTGCACTACATGCATTTTGAATTATATTTTCTTAACTTTGTTATGGTAATATTTTGGTTTACGTGCTGTATGATATTTGATTGTGGGTGGCCCATTGTCCGGAGAGATGTTATTTTGTTTGGTTGAATGTATGTACAGTCAGGTGACAATAAACTTGAACTTGACCTTGGGCATTTTATCACTTCCTCCTAGCATTTTAGCTGAAAACTATGGAGAAGTCCATTGAAAAATACCTAGAATTTGATATTAAAATAATAGTTGCAGGATACTTATAAAATTGATGTGCAATTAAGAAGAGTTACATGGTTTGAAGGAAAAATTATGTTTGGAAAAGGTTTTTTTCTTTAAAAATGTAACTAACAGAGTGGATAAGAGTGAAACAGTACAGATTCCAAAAGATGCGCTATCAGATTCCACATACAATATTATTATAGATGGGGTCATATATCCATATGACCAGAGAACTGGCTAATATACAAGATCAGAAAGTCGGGGTAAATCAGTAATTAGTAAATCATTGAAGTTTGTCCTTTTACATTTCTCCAGTGATGGAGATCCAACAATGATATGTTTAATCAAAACTTGCAGTGGGATCTGGACGTGCTGAAAAATGGGCTGCAAAATGACAGATGGAATTTAACGCAGATAAGTGTGAGGTGTTGCACTTTGGGAGGACAAACCAGGGTATAACTTACCAATTGAACAACAGAGCACTGAGCAATGTGGTAGGACTGAGGGATCTTAGAATACAGATCCATAATTCCTTTAAAGTAGTATCACAGGTAGATAAAGTTACAAAGAAACACTTCGGCACATTAACCTTCATAAATCAAAGTATTGAGTGCAGGAGTTGGGATGCTATATGGAAATTGTATAAGACATTACTGAGTCCTAATTTGCAGTAATGTGTGCAGTTCTAGTCACCTACATACAGGAAAGATGTAAATAACATTGAAAGAGAGCAGAGAAAAGTGGATTTTACTCTTTGGAGCAGAGAAGAATGAGGGGACATTTGATACAGGTATACAAAACTATGAGAGGAGTTGGATCTGACTGTTTAATTGAAATTTTGTTTGAATTTAACAAATAATTAACCTTGTATTTTATGTTACTTATATACAAGCTACTGCCTACTATGCTTCCTAATGGTAATAGTATGTATTTGCAAGTTTATATGCCTCTCGTGGTTAAAGTATAATTCTGGAAATTCTCCATTATTTAAATAGGACATATTTCATTGGTTAACACTTACCTATAAATTTGAATGGATTTTTTCTTTATCTATGAGTATAAAAAAGCTGCACCACAATACAGCACCATCTTAAATTTTAATCTTTGTTTTCTGTTCACTAAGCTGACCTCTGTCAGTGTTTGTTTCAATTACTCTTTTTTTCTAGCAATGCTTATTAAAATGATTGTGAAGCAACATTTTGTAACTTTTTCCTGACTTCTGAAAGAATCTTGAATTCAAATATCAGAATTTCTAGAAAGGACAGCCTGTTAAGAGCGAAATTGCAGTTGAAAGGATGAGTTGCAATGTAAAAGGTGGACGAAATTGAAAAAGGTGAATACAGGACTGAAGATGTTATATTTGAATGCATGCAGTATACAGAATAAGGCAGATGAACTTGTAGCACAGTTACGGATTGGCATGTATGATGTTGTGGGCATCACTGAATCAGGGCTGAAAGAAGATTATAGTTGGGTGCTTAATGTCCACAGATAAACATTGTATAGTAAGGACAGCAAGGTAGGCAGAGAGGGTGGTGTGGTTCTGTTGGTAAAAAAGTGAAATCAAATCATTTGCAAGAGGTGACATGGGATCAGGTTTTGAATCATCATGGAAGAGCTAAGGAAATGCAAGGGTAAAAAGACCCTGATGGCAGTTACTACCCCCAAACAGTAGTAAGAATGAGGTCTATAAATTACAATGGGAGGTAGAAGATGCATGCCAAAAGGGCAATGTTACAATAGACATGGAGGATTTCAATATTCAGGTAGGTTGATGCTGGATTCCAAGAGGGGGAGTTTCTCGAATGCCTACAGGATGATTTTTAGAGCAGTTCATGGTTGAGCCCACAAAGGGATCAATTATTCTGGAATGGGTCTTGTGCAATGAAGCAGAATTGATTAGAGACCTCAAGTTAAAAGAACCCTTAGGGACAAGTAATCATAATGTGATAACAATCATGCTGAAATTTGAGAAAGAGAAGTTAGAGAATTGGGAAGCTTTTAAAAACCAACAGGAGGCAACTAAAGTAGCCATTAGGAAGGAAAAGATTGAATACAAAAGTAAGCTAACCAATTATATTTAAGAGGATATCAAAAGTTTCTTCAGATACATAAATATAAAAGAAATGTGAGAGTAGATGTCAGATAGCTGGAAAACAATGCTGGAGATATAGTAATGGGGTAGAAGAAAATGGTGGATGAATCGAATAAGTATTTTGCATTAGTCTTTACTGTGGAAGACACTAGCAGTTTGCTGCAGGTTCAAGAATGTCAATGGTCAGAAGTATTGCCACTACTAGGGAGAAGATTATTGGGAAACTGAAAGGTCCAAGATGTAGGAGTAGAATTAGGTAATTTCAGTCTGCTCTGCCATTCAATCATGGCTGATCCATTTTTCCCCTCCTCAGCCTTCTCCCTGTAGCCTTTGATGCTAAGTCCAATCAAGAACATATCAAGCTCTGCCTTAAATACACCCAATGACCTGGCCTTCATAGCAGCCTATGATAATAAATTCTACAAATTTACCACACTCTGGCTAAAGAAATCTCTCCTCATCTCTGGTCTTAAACTCTCCCACCACAGGAAACATCCTCTCTGCATCCAATCTGTCAAGTCCTTTCACCATTCAGTAGGTTTCAATTTGTTACCTGGACCAGATGGCGTACACCCCAGGGTTCTGAAAGAGGTGGCTGAAGAGATGGTGGAGGCATTAGTAACGATCTTTCAAGAATCATTGGATTCTGGAATGGTTCCAGAAAACTGGAAATTTACAAATGTCACTCCACTCAACAAGAAGGGCAAAAGACAGAAGAAAGGAAATTATACATCAGTTAGTCTGACCTCAGTGGTTGGGAAAAGGTTGGAGTTGATTGCTATGGATGAGGTTTTAAGGTACTTGGAAACACATGATAAAACAGAGCATTATCAGCATTGCTTCCTCAAGGGAAAATCTTGCCTGACAAACCTGTTGGTATTCTTTGAAGTAATAACAAGCAGGATAGAAAACAGTACAGTGGATGTTGTGCAATTAGATGTTCAGAAGGCCTTTAACAAGGTGCTACACACGAGGCTACCTAACAAGATCAAAGCCTATGGTTATGGTATTACAGGAAGACACTAACATGGATAAAGCAGTGGCTGATTGGCAGGAGGCGAAGAGTGGGAATAAAGGGAGTCTTTTCCACTTAGCAAATATTCAAGCCCTTCACTTCTTCCTCTGAAGTGCATGACCATACTTTTCCCAACACTGTATTACATCTGCCATTTCTTTCCCCATTCCCCTAATCTGTATGTCCTTCCGTATATTCTCTACTCTCTCAAAACTACCTACTCTCCCACCTATCTTCGTACCTTCTGCAAACTTTACAACAAATCCATCAATTCCATAATCCAAATCATTAACATATAATGTAAAAAGTATCGGTCCCAAAACAAACCTCTGTAGAACAGCGCTAGTCACCAACAGCCAGCCAGAAAAGGCTCACTTTATTCCCACTCTTTCCCTCCTACCAGTCACCCACTGCTTTATCCATGCTAAAATCTTTCCCGTAATACAGTACCATGGGCTCGTAGTTTGTTAAGCAGCCTCATGTATGGCACCTTGTCGAAAGCCTTCTGAAAATCCAAATACACAACATCAACTGATTCTCCACTGTCTTGTTATTTCTTCAAAGAATTTCAACAGATTTGTCAGGAAAGGTTTTCCCCTGAGGAAACCATGCTGACTATAGCCGATTTTATCATGTGTCTCCAAGTACTCCAAAACTGAATCCTTAACAATTGACTCCAACATCTTCCCTACCACTAATGTCAAACTATCTGCTTATAATTTCCTTTCTTCTGCCTCTCTCCCTTCTTGAAGAGTGGGGCAACATTTGCAATTTTCCAGTTTTCTGGAACCATTCCAGAATCTATTGATTCTTGAAATATCTTTACTAAGGCCTCCACAATCTCTTTAGCCACCACTTTCTGAATTCTGGAGTGTACACCATTTGGTCCAGATGACCTGTCAGATGACCTTAGACTTTTCAGTTTCCCAAAAATCTTCTCCCTAGTAACGGTAACTTCACACACTTCATGACCCCTGACACTTGGAACTTCCACCACACTGCTAGAGCCTTCCATAATGAAGACTGTTGGAAAATACTTATTCAGTTTGTCTGCCATTTCCTTGTCCCCCAGTTCTACCTCTCCAGCATTGCTTTGCACCAGTTCAATATCTACTCTCGCCTCTCTTTTACACTTTATGTAACTGAAGAACTTTTGGTAACCTCTTTAATATTATTGGCTAGCTTACTTTCGTATTCCTTCTTTACCTTCTTAATGGCTTTTATATTTGCCTTCTGTTGGTATTTGAAAGCTTCCCAATCTTCTAACTTTCCATTAATTTTTGCTCTATTACAAGCCCTTCTTTGGGCTTTACATTGGCTTTAACTTCGCTTGTTAGCCATGGTTGTGTCTTTTTTTGTTATTTATCTATCTATTTATTTATTTATTATTGAAGTTCATCATCAAACAAACATTTCCATAAGATGTATTTCAGATACCCCTATACAAGCAATTTTGGCTGATAACAACCTGCAAAGGTACATAAATACTATTGATAACCCATGGGTGAAATTGACTCTTAAAATATGGAAAACTACTATAAAAGAATATAATCTAGAGGGAGATATTGCAATTCTTAAATGGTGTGCATATGACTCAGATTTTACACCAAATAAATTGGATGCTAGATTTCAGGACTGGACGGCTAAAGGAATAACAGTTCTTTGCAACATAATGAAAGAAGGAGCATTGTTCAGTTTTGAAATGCTTAAAGAGAAACACTTACTAGAAAAACAAGATTTTTATCGATATTTACAGATGTGACAATATGGTAATAAGACACTTAAAAATGTAACCAAGGGTTGTGTCATTTGTGGCCTCTTAGAAAGAATGTGCTGACACAAACACCTCTGTCAGGATGTTGTTCATTGTCTACAGCTCAGCATTTAATACCATCATTCCCACAATCCTGATTGAGAAGTTGCAGACCCTGGGCCTCTGCACCTCACTCTGCAATTGGATCCTCAGCTTCCTAACGGGAAGACCACAATCACCAGCTTCAGATTCCTAGGTGTCATGATCTCTGAGGATCTAACCTGGTCCCAACATATTGGTGTAGTTATAAAGAAGGCAAGGCAGCAGCTATACTTTATTAGGAGTTTGAAGAGATTTGTTATGTCATATCCTCCTCACTGACGATCAACACTGGCTCACCTCAGTGTGCTTAGCCCACTGCTCTACTCTCCTTCTGCAGCTTCTTTCGGTCCTGTGCAGTAGCCGCTCCATACCAGTGATGCAGCCTGACAGAATACTCTATACGGTACAACTATAGAAGTTTTTGAGTGTATTTGTTGGGACCAGGTTAGATCCTCAGAGATCACGACACCTAGGAATCTGAAGCTGCTCACTCTCTCCACTTCTGATCCCTCTATGAGGATTGGTATGTGCTCCTTCGTCTTACCCGTCCTGATGTCCATAATCAGCTCTTTTGTCTGACTGAAGTTGAGTGCCAGGTTGTTGCTGCGGCACCACTCCACTAGTTGGCATATCTCACTCCTGTACGCCCTCTCATTACCACCTGAGATTCTACCAACAATGGTTGTATCATCAGCAAATTTATAGATGGTATTTGAGCTACGCCTAGCCCACTGCTCTACATGACCATGTTGCATATAAAACACTTAAGAAATGTATGTATTCCAGAAAATTAAACCACTGCGTTGCTGAGTAATAATTGTAGCTTTCATCAGGGCAGGGCCTTTCACATGCTCCATTATTTTCACTTTATCTGTTATCCTTTAAAATTGTTCCGATCGTTGACCAACTGTAGCCTAATGCTTTTCCAATGACCGATGGTGTTTCACCTCTTGCCAAATGCTTAATTATTTCCACTTTATTTTCAAACATGATCGCTTCCCGTCAATGGAACAGAAACACTGCGGCACGTCGGCTCCCGAGCTCCGCTGGGTCCTAAGGACCATTGCACTGAATTCCCCGGGTCCCAAACTCCACCCCACTGAGACAGGTTAAATGGGACATGTGGGGGCTGTGCTGGGTTTGGGTATTTGATCCTCCACAATATTCCGTGTGTGAATTTAAACTGGAGGTGGCAGTGGGTTTTTTTACAAGGTCAAGTTGCGAGCTCGACATTAACCCGTCACGGATGGTATGGGAGTCACTGGATCGACATCAACCTGGCACGGGAGCGGTCTGTCACTAAATCGAATTCGGGAACCTCTGTTCTCGAGCCTAGCGCTGATCTCACTGTGCCACCAGCCAACCGGAACGTGGGGGGTGAATCTTACTAAGAAAAATTAAAAATTTAAGCCAAATACAAAGTTAAACACTCAATCTGACTTAAAATGGCGGACGGCGTTCTCCTTCCTCGGTTCATAAGTACGAGTTGTCCGTAAGTCAGACATTCGTAACTCAGGGACTACCTGTATACGTAATTGATTTACTTATTTAATATGTTTTATTTTTTTCTCTCTCTGCTGGATTAAGTATTGCATTGAACTGCTGCTAAGTTAAAAATTTTTGCATCATATGCCAGTGATAATAAACCTGATTCTGATTCAGAAAGGAGATTTATAAAATGATACCAGGATTTGACAAAGTCATATGATGAGCGTTTGATGAGTCTGGGCCTCTGTTCACTGGAATTTAGAAGAATAGTGGGGGACCGAGCATCAAGATTCAGGGGAGTAGATTTAGCATGGAGATGAGGAGGGACTGCTTTTCCAGAGAGTGGTGAATCTGGAATTTTCTGCCCTATGAGGCAGTGGACGCTACCTCAGTAAATATATTTAGGACAAGGTTGGATAGATTTTTGCATAGTAGGGGAATTAAGGGTTATGGAGAAAAAGCAGGCATGATCTTATTGAATGGCAGTACAGGCTTGATGTGCCAGATGGCCTACTCCTGCTCTTATTTCTTATGTTCTTAATGACCTAATTGGAAGCTACCAAATGTTGAAAGGCCTTGATAGACTGTATGTGGAGAGGATGTTTCCTATGGTGGAAAAGTCTAAGACCAGAGAACACAATCTCAAATAGAGGGGTGTCCTTTTAGAATGGATACGATATTTTTTTTATCCAGTGTGTGGTGAATCTGTGGTATTCGTTGCCAGCTATGGCTGTGGAGACCAAATCATTGGGTATATAGAAGGCAGAGGTTGATCGATTCTTGATTCGTCAGGGCACAAAGGGATATAGGGAGAAGGCAGCAGAGTGGGTCTGAGAGGGAAATTCTGCTTCTATATCTTATAGTCCTATGGTTCTAAGTCAACAATTGGCATAGTTGGCAATAATGAAGCTCAAGTCTAGCAACACTTGAAGACAAATGGGATTTTTTTGGAGTATAAATCTGTCCAATTTGTCTGAGTGAAAACTAGTTTTGACTTCAGTATCAGCTAGAAGTTACAAGTGTGGGACTGCTACATTGGTATTTGAAAAAACAACTCTATAAAAATTTCAGTTGCAGGTCTACCTATTCGGTCACATAACAATCTGTTTTGGTATCTAGTGAAAATATCAGTTGTGCATACTATTTCAGTTGTAGTCTATTTGTTTGTAATCTATTTGGTTCCTGAATCAATCTGTTTTGGTTGGTATATCAATTTATTCAGTTACAATCTATTAACACTTCAATACTGCATTCAAAGTAAGAAAAATACGTATGAATTAGGATCAAAACATTGATCTAAGTTGTGAAACGTACTCAGAACTTTGGAACAAAATATCTCAGCTTGATGAAATTAATGATAAAATCCAGATGAAAAATGTCAATAATGTTAAGTTTATTAAATCCAGAAAATGACTGCTACTGATGTAGAGATAAGACCACACGGTCAGTTTGATCAAATGTGCAAGTGAATGAAAGAGTTAATGAGAAGAGTAAAGACTTTTACTAATTGAAGAAATGCAAAACTTGTGATACAAAAACAGCATGTTAGAGACAGTAAAAACCCTAAAGAGCAAATACTTGCATTAACTGTATGAGTAAAATATATTAATTAGATTGAAAGAGAACAGAGACAAGAGGACTTTATTCCCTGTAGTGGAGGAGAATGAAGGGAGATTTGATAGAGGTATGCAGGACTATGAGGCGTATAGATAGGGTAAATGCAAGCAGGCTTTTTCTGCTGAGGTTGGGTGAGAATAGCTTAACAGGACTGCAGAAGGTGCAGTATTTAAGAGGAACATGAGGGGAAATCTCCTCACTCAAGAGGGTGGTGAGAGTGTGGAATGAACTTGCCAATGGAAGCGGTGGATGCAGGTTCAACACCAACATTTCAGTGAAATTTGGGTGAGTACATGGATGAAACCCATAAGGA